>NC_045957.1:44983020-45322484 GCF_010909765.2 Amblyraja radiata | reverse complement strand
GAGACAACATTTGGGCTGCAAGATGAATACAGGAGGGTATGGAATTGAGGGGGGTGTAACTGGGACGCCAGGTATCACCGTTGATCCCTCTGGAGATGTTGTGGGCTCATCAATGAAACGTCAAAGAAGGAGGGTGCCCACCTGATGGCCCCGATGACGTACCTACCCTACCTTTCACCACTCCAATCCCACTGCAAATAGCAAGAGTGCCGACTTATTACAGGAATTGAAACATCAAGTCCTATTAGATCTACCATTAATGAGACATATAAATAGGATATAGCTTCTAGCCAAGCATACTTTGCTGATGGTAAAACATTCCCAGTAATAGTAGTGTTTTAACTACTATTCTTAATTAGTTCTTGATTAGTATGCTTGTCAAGGGTATGGGGAGAAGGCAGGAGAATGGGGTTAGGAGGTAGATCAGCCATGATTGAATGGCAGAGTAGATTTGATGGGCCGAATGGCCTGATTCTGCTCCGAGCATTTATGACCTTATGATCTTTTGATAAAAAGGCACCCAAAGTCATACTGCATGCGCACACACACACAAACAATATACACTGCACGACTGCAAAAGTCACAAACTCATGAGGACAGAACTGTCCAAGTATTGAATTACCAATCAAGTAATTGCACACTATATAAGATTTATATTAAGGTATTTGTACAGTCAACAACTAACAGTTTAGTTATACATAGGTCACTTTTTGTAATCTTCTCAAACATCATATAAACTAGGTTTAACAAGTGAATATTTTACCCCATAATATCAATAAAGGACTTCACAATACACCATAGAAAACAAATTTGATATTTCGCACAAAAATATAATTGAACTAGAGATGAGAATGAATATGGTAAATCATATGCACATTATTTCCTATGCTATAATATCTGCAAATGTTCCCAAACTAAACCAAATAATGGCAATACAAACCTGGGTCTTTTATGTTTAAAGATGCGGTTCAAAAAACCGATGTATCTAAACTTATATCACACAGTTCAAACATGTCCAGCAAACAGATCTATTACTCCGACAACTATTACGACGACCAGTACAAGTACAGGCATATTATGTTGCCCAAAGAACTTGCAAGGCAAGTACCAAATACTCAGTTTATGTCTGCGGATGGATGGTGGCATCTAGGTGTTCAGCAATCTCTAGGCTGGGTCCATTACATGATGTATGAACCAGAACCAATGTGATCATTGAGATGCACTCCTGCTTCTCTTCACACCACATCGAGACAAGTTACAATGTGAATGCTCACCTGCTTACTGTTAGGTTCGAACATATTATTTTTTTTAATTCAAATTTGTCGTTTATGCAGTTCTTTTTACTTTTATACCTTTAATGACTACTAGGTAGACTGAAACACTCCACAATTCAGTTGGACTAGGCTTGTTTGATACATGTACAATCGTTGGAGGCATCTTTCTGCAATGTATCGACAGATACTAAGTCACCCAGGGGGACTGACACTCAATTAAGTTAGCGTTCAATATTAACCAAGGCAAAATATTGCGGGCATAGATCAGCCTTATTTGTGGCACAAGATATAACACTCCAAAATATTTTTAAAATCACAATTTGCACCCATTTTAATGAGCAATCTCACCACCACCCTTCATTTTTCCTCTCTAACTGTTACCAGCAGGAATAAACAAAGCAGGATTTCAGGCAAAAAAACAAATGCTGGAAGAACTCAGCAGGTCAGGGAGTTTCTGTAGAAGAAAATTGACGATAACATTTTGGATACGGACCCTTCCTCAGACTGAAGAAAGATTAAACAGGTTGAGCATCATTGAATTCAAAAGAATGAGAGCCGATTTAATTTAAACATATAATATTCTTGGCACCCCGGCATGGTAAACACTGGGAAGATGTCTCCACTTGTGGGAGAGAATAAAAATGCTTCTAAATTTTATGTGACCCAGACTTACCATTATTCATGTTTTATCAGATATTTTCATTTCCAGAATCTGCTTTCTCATTCAGCTGGGGTGCCAGACTAGAGATAGTGTCCTGAAAGATTTATATCTTGTAATTAAAGGATGGCAAGGAATACAATTTATTTTGAAGATTTCCCGGCATAAGTAAGTGATGACTGCTTCACTCATAAGATAGCTACCCCGGCTGGGCCATATCAAATAATGAGGGAATTTAATTCACTTGAGAAGCCAAGTGTGGCATTAAAAGTTGGAAATCGAGAGTGGATGGGAGTAGACTGGGATTGCGGTCTCGTGTCACAGAGCTCCCTGTTAAAGAGCAAGGTGGGTATTTGCATCAAGGGCATCGTGAAGAATGGTAATCAGACCACATGAGTGGTCAGACACACGTGTGGAGATAGACGTCACCCCCTCATCGAGAAAAATCCAGTAAATGGACAGGACAGCAGCCAGAGATCATGCAACCCATTGTTTCTGATAGCCTGAACAATAGTCAGTCTCTGACTGGCACATGGTAGGTTGCTGGTGGTGGGGAGGTGGATATCTGCAAGCAACTCATTACAATTTTGGGGAACCTGAGGGAACGTTCCCATTCAGACTAGTACAGTCAGGATAATGCAGCCTCACCTCAGGACTCAGTGCAGGAAATGCTTCAACGACCCAACAACATCAATTGCCCGAGATGGGAATTGGTAACGTTGGACTGGGTCAGGAAACTGGCCTGGGGTGCAGTTGAGCCAGGCCCCTGTGAAGTGGGATAATCGTATGGTTGGAGCCTATGTTTTCCTATGTTTAGGAATACAAGGATGTTTGTGGCTGGAGCAGAGGCCTGGAAACAGGACATGAGATGTGACTGGGTTTGGGAGCTGGTGACTGATTTACAAATGAGCAGAGAGCAAGGGCTCCTATGCCTGTCCACATGTGTGTGTGTGCTTGTTCGTGTACGACATCCCAGCTCAGAGGCACCTGCAGGTGTGCCCACCATCATGTGTAGGCATTATTTTTTCCCATGTAGCAGAGCTGGTTGTGTGACCTCCCTAATCACTGGATCAAGACATTGTCCCATGAAGCCCACATTGTAGGTGGAATGGAACAGTTAAACCACATTATTAACCACACACTCGCCATTTCCATTTCACAACATTCAGTCCAGGATCCGGAACATCAGGCCCTTCATGGAGAATCCAAATAGATTCACACCTGAATATTCCTCTGGTATCATAGATTGAGAGGCTCAAACAGTTGGACATTGCCAGTCCACACTGAGTGATGCACATGGGGCAGGAGAGAGACAGCTTAAGGGACAAGGCGATGGGTACATCATTAGATTGTGATTAGTACGGGTGTCAGGAGTTATGGGGAGAAGGCAGGAAAATGGTGTTGAGAAGGAAAAATAGAACAGCCATGATTGAACAGCAGAGTAGGCTTGATAGGGTCAAATTGCTTAATTCTGCTCCAGTAACCTATGAACTATGCGGAGGAGAAAACAAATGTTGATTTCTGACTTTACGGAGTAAACATCATTATCAAGAATAATGCCAAATAAATGTCTCAGCAACTTTCCCTGTGGATACAGTGTGTGCCTTGTCCACTGCAACCTGGAGTCAACATGCTATGTTCATTATTGCACATGCCCAATCCCAATCCCAATACAGAAAACATTGGGTGAGGCCAAGACCAATGTACTCTGACCTTGCAGAAGACCTGTCCACATCCCAAAAGGGAGACATACTGATTTAACTGGGTTTCGCCTTCAACTGAGCATCTCCTTCAAGTGTATTACTGTCCTCATCACAGCTCACAGCACCTCCAAAACTTTGCGTCACCTGCATGTTTGCTGAACTCCACTCCGCACCTTCCTCCAAGTGAACTTAAAAATTATAAAACCTGAACGAGATGCTCCTCAATACCAGAATGAGACTTTAAAGTGAGGCTGAGCCAGATGACCCAATGCCAGTTTTGTGCAAGGACACCCAGCAACCCACAAAATTCTGTTTTTAATTTGTGTCTCTGTGATGTCTTTATTACTTGTTATATTCCGATTATATGTTTTTATTCCGATTACTATGTAAGGTGTCCTTGAGATGTCTGAAAGGCGCCCATTAAATAAAATTTATTATTATTATTATTATAAAGCTCAATCCACATGCAAAACAAAACAAACCCTACTCAAGGATTATTACAAGATGGTCTTCCAAAAGCTCTGCCATCAGATAATAGGCCTGCCACTAGTTGTGGGAGGAAGGGTGGAGACAGGACTTTTGAGGAGCAGGTGCATTGAAATGGAGAGAACAGTGCAGCGAACGCATGGTGGACGGTTTGTAAAATGTTTGGCCTGAGGCCTAGGAGAGTAGAGGGGTCAACTGGACATGCAGCACTAATCCTGGGAATGGTGACAGAGGTGGGTGAGGTGAGAGCATACATCGAGAAAGGAGGAACTACCAGCAAGACAGTGGATGACTTTACAACAATAGATTAGGTTGTTACTAACTAATGCTAGCACGTCGCAACTCTCCTGTTAACATTAATATTAACTTTAATACATGTGTGAACCTATTTACACAAATTAATTTTGCATTCTGTCAGCATGTGCATTGCACCCTATTTGTCATCATTGAACATGCCTAGGATCTTGGTCTGCACATACATCTTGAGCAGAAGGAATCCAGGTCACATTTAGAGATATACATTGTGTTCACAAATCAGATTTTGAGAAACTTTTCACCAACACTGCACTATCGATATTTAACTTTGACAAGTGGAGACGTTAAAAAATTATATTGAGAATTAGTTTAATGCCTGCACAGCACATAGTTACTGGCAATTGTTTTGATGTGATTGTTTGACAGAGTACTAACCTCCAATTTTCATATATATCGGACCTATCAATATTTGTTACACAGGCATCAAAGCTAAAGGAGGCTATACCAGAAGACATAGGGTTAAATTGAGGGGGGAAGGATTAATAGGAATCTGAGGGGTAACTTTTTCACACAAAGGGTGGTGGGTTTTTGGAACAAGCTGCCAGAGGAGGTTGTTGAGGCAGGTTTTATTGCAATGCTTAAGAAACATTTAGACAGGTACTAGACTAAGTGGGACCCGTTGGGTCCCTGTCACACAGGAGGCCTGGTCCCCCAACGCAATCCATTCCCCAATGTAATATTCCACCACTCACCTGTTCCCCCAGCGCAACGGCGGGAGTGTTCTGTAGCCGGGGGCGGCGACAGCTTCAGGCAGGGTGCATCCTGCAGCCAGAGGAGGGGGACAGCTTAAAGCAGGGGCTGGTGGGGGTGTGGGGTGTGTGGGGGTGTGGGGTGTGTGGGGGTGTGGGGTGTGTGGGGGTGTGGGGGTGTGGGGTGTGTGGGGTGTGTGGGTGTGTGGGGGTGTGGGGTGTGTGGGTGTGTGGGGGTGTGGGGTGTGTGGGGGTGTGGGGTGTTGGGTGGGTGGGGGGGTGGGGTGTGTGGGGGTGTGGGGGTGTGGGGGTGTGTGGGGGTGTGGGGGTGTGGGGTGGGGGGTGTGTGGTGTGGGGGGTTGGGGGTGTGGGGGTGTGGGGGTGTTTGGGGGGGGGGTGGGGTGGGGTGGGGTGTGGGGGTGTGGGGGGTGGGGGTGTGGGGGTGGGGGGGGGGTGTGGGGTGTGGGGGTGTGGGGGTGTGGGGGTGTGGGGTGTGTGGGTGTGTGGGTGTGTGGGTGTGTGGTGTGGGGGTGTGGGGGTGTGGGGGTGTGGGTGGGTGGGTGTGTGGGGGTGGGGGGGTGTGGGGGGGGGGGGGTGTGGGGGTGTGTGTGGGGGTGTGGGGTGTGTGCCTATTTATTGACTATAGATCCACCTTCAACATTACAATCCCAACCAAACTAATCTCCAAACCTCTGGACCTACCAGTCAGCAACTCCCTCTACAAATGGATCTTCATCTTCCTGACACATTAACCCCAATCAGTGACAATAGGTGACAAAACATCCTCCACAATAATACTCAAAGCTGGTACTCTGCAACGCTGCGCTCTCAGCCCTTAACTACATTCCCTATATACTCACGCCCGTGAGGCCAAATTCTTCACTAACTTCATTAACAGGGTTGCAGATGACACCTCTGTAGAGGGCCCGATCTCGAACGTTGATGAAACAGTACAGAAAGTAGTAGAGAGAGGAAGTAGTCCGAAGAAGGGTCTCGACCCGAAATGTCACCCATTCCTTCTCTCCAGAGATGCTGCCTGCCCTGCTGAGATACTCCAGCTTTTTGTGTCTATCTTAAGTAGTAGATCAATATCAACAAGACAAAGGAGCTAGTCATTGATTTCAGGAAACGGGGTGGTGTACGTGCAACTGCCCGCATCAATTATGTCAAACTGGAGATGGCTCAGAGCTTCAAGATCCTAGACATAAAAATCACCAACACTCTGACCTGGACAAACCACGTGAAGCTGTGGCTAGAAAAGGCACATCAATGCCTCTCCTTCCTCAGAAGGCTAAGGAAGTTCAACATGTCTCCAATGACATTTACCAACTTCTCGTTTCGGTATGTATCATAATTTGGTTTGGCATCAACTCCACCTAGAACCGCAAGAAATTGCAAAGAATTGTGGATGTGGATAGACTGATCAAACAAACCCACATCCCACCTCTCTCCCCCCTTCTCCTTGACTCCAACTATACTTCACTCAGGAAAGCAGCCAATATAGTCATGGAATATTTATATTTCAGTCATTCCCGCTTCTCCCCTCTTCCATCAGGCAGAATATACAAATGCTTGAAAGCATTTAGCACCAGATTCAGGAACAGCTTCTTCCTCATTGTTATCAGACTACTGAATGGTCCTCACGTAAGCTAAGACTGAAGTACCTCTCTCAAACTACCTCATTGTATCTACACTTTCTCTGTCATTGCAACGTTATAATGCTGTAACACAATATTCTGCACTCTTGGTATTCTTCATTTTGCACTGCCCGTTGTACAAGTTTACAGCTTGATCGTACTCATGTATAATAGGATTTTACTAGATAGAACACAAACAAAGTTTTCCACTGTACCTTAATAAACATGAAATAATAAACCAAATCCAACATAATATTTTAATAGTTTATAAGGGAAGCTTAAACAATAGGAGATCAACGGAGGCAAATATTGGGTTTAATAAATTCATCAAAATTAGTTTATTTGTGCCCATTTTTGCCCCCAAAAATAAATACAATACAATACGCCAAACACCTCCGCTCAGTCCGCCTTAACCTACCTGACCTCCCGGTGGCTCAGCACTTCAACTCCCCCTCCCATTCCCAATCCGACCTCTCTGTCCTGGGTCTCCTCCATTGCCAGAGTGAGCAACAGCGGAAATTGGAGGAACAGCACCTCATATTCCGTCTGGGGTCCTTGCGCCCTTATGGCATCAACATTGAATTCCCCCAATTTGGCTAGCCTGTGCTGTCCCCTCCCCTTCCTTCACCCTCTAGCTGTCTCCTCCCACCCTCCCATCCGCCCGCCCTCGGGCTCCTCCTCCTCCCTTTTTCCTTCTTTCTTTCCCCACCCCCCATCAGTCTGAAGAAGGGTTTCGGCCCGAAACGTCGCCTATTTCCTTCGCTCCATAGATGCTGCTGCACCCGCTGAGTTCCTCCAGCAATTTTGTGTACCTTCGATATTCCAGCATCTGCAGTTCCCTTTTGAACACAATACAAGACAAGTTCTACGCTGGATAGACTATCCAGTAAGAAAGATGAAAGCAAATGCAAAATAGGAAAATATTTGAAAAATTGCTAAGTTGTATTATTAAAAGGGCAGAGAAAATAGGATTCAATGAACTGGCACAGATATATTTAACTGAATGACCTTCAGTACTGATTTTATGATCCATAAAAATGCATGAAATTGGGATAATTTAAAAGCAGATAATACCAAGCCAATATTTTATATAAAGATATTGAGGATTTTTTTCTGTACACTGTACTTAAATACTTTCTACCCGAGAATAAAATACTTTCTACCCGAGAATAAAATACAGTAATAAAATGAATACATGTTGTTTCTAGTGAATCAGTAGCATGCATCACCTGTTTCTGTCATCATTGCTGCACATTGCCTGAGCGCTGGGTGAAGCATTAAATCCTATTAGAAGTAGATCCCATGTTGCGCATTACCTTTTAATGCTGCTCTTAAACCTAATTCCCCATCATTAATAGATATACCAAAAAGAGGAATGTTTTTCAGATCTGCACTAACCCTACAGACCAAGAATTTTGACCTTGATTCTTTAAGACCAAAACATTTTTAACAGTTAATGGCTGAATGCCCTACCTAATATATGATACTGAGGAAATTGCAGCATCAGGTCTTTATTGCAAAGGGCCAAATCATCTCATTTATTTCTGCTCTGACTGTATTTAGCTTTTACAAATTTATGAGCTACCTTTTGGTACCACTGGGCTATTCAATAGCTAAAAAGACACAAAGTGCTGGAGTAATTCAGTGGCTCAAGCAACATCTCCAGAGAACATGGATAGGTGACCTTTAGGGTCAGGATGCTTCTTCAGAATCAGTCTGCAGTTCCTTGTGTCTCTATCCAATACCTAACCAGTTTCTGCAGCAGACCCCACAAACAAAACAAGCACATTCCTAGACTAGAGCAAGGAAGTGAAGTAATTCAAGGGATTTGAATTCCCGACGTTCTCGATGTTGGGGGAGTCCAGAACCAGGGGCCACAGTTTAAGAATAAGGGGTAAGCCATTTAGAACGGGGATGTTGAAAAACTTTTTCACACAGAGAGTTGTGAGTCTGTGGAATTCTCTGCCTCAGAGGGCGGTGGAGGCCGGTTCTCTGGATACTTTCAAGAGACAGCTAGATAGGGCTCTTAAACGTAGCTGAGTCAGGGGATATGGGGAGAAGGCAGGAACGAGGTACTGATTGGGGATGGTCAGCCATGATCACTTTGAATGGTGGTGCCGGCTCGATGGGCTGAATGGCCTACTCCTGCACCTATTGTCTATTGATTTGTATTGGAAACAAAAGCAGATAATTATGAAAGGCCTCTATGAGCATCATTTAATGATGTGATTTAACCTGGATTATGGACTACAATGTAACATTTCAAAGCAATCTAATATTGTTGGGCATGATTAGGAATTGTAAGGAGGCTTTAAGGTGACTTAGACGTTGAATGAGCGGGTGAAAACTTGGTAGAAGCAAAATAGAAGCATGGACAAATGTGAAGTTAAGCACGAGAAAACATAGGAGACTGCAGATGCTGAAATCTTGAGCAAAAATCTAATATTGGCCTAAATAAATGTCCAGACCCGAAATGTTGTTTGTCCATTTCCCTCCATCAATGGACAAGATGCCGGTAAAGCAAAATTTGGAGTTTTGTGTACAGTTCTGGTCTCCCAGCTACAGGAAAAATGTCACTTAACTGGAAAAGAAGATAAAACAGATGTAATGGTGTAGCAGGGTCTAGATGGTCTGAGTTACAAGTGCTGGGTAGACTAGCTTATTTGTCACAGGAGTATAGAAGGCTGACAGGTGACCTTATGGGGGTTTATAAAATCATGTGGGTAAATCATAAGGTAAATAGCCACAGTTTTTATCCCCTCAAGGTAGGGCTGTCTAAAACTAGAGGGCATGGGTTTAAGGTGAAAGTAGCCATTTGAAAGGGGCGACACTTTCCACACAGAAGGTGGTGGGCATATGGAACAAGCCGGCAGAGGAAGTGGTAGAGGCAGGTACAATAATTACATTTAAATTAAATTCGGACAGATGTATGGATAGTGTTATATATTTTGTGTTGCCTTAAGGTCTATCTTCAAGATAAAGAACTGAGGCAGAACTTTGTTTTGTAGTTCTCTTTTAATAGTTCCAACTATTAAAATGGCTTCTACAGGCTTCTCATACTTCATCTGTTCCGGCCCTCTAGATCACATGACTTTGCTATATCATGCACCTAATTTGCATGTCACAACTCAGTTTTAATTGTAACAATATAACAGATAGGAAAGGTTTGGAGGGATATGAACCAGGGACAGGCAAGTGGGCTAGCTCGGTTGGGCAATTTGGACTGCTTGGACAAGTTAGGCCGAAGGACCCGTTTTCTCACTGTGTAGATCTAAGACTCTTGGTTCCATTCTGCTATGTTTCTATGTTAAGTATTTAATGGAAGTATATTTATGTAGCTTAGTTCATTTTCTCCAGAGAAACAAATATACTAATTAACGTTTAATTAATGAGTTAATATTACTTTTCCACCATTCAGTTTTTATTTGCACATCACAATTCTTCCCATAACTTAGTTAGGGCCTTATTCAAGATCACCTTGCTCTGTGCAATGTTTTGCATGATGGGGCAAGATCTCTAATATTACTGAATCATGTGAGCGTCAATATTCTGGGATGAACTTGAGGTGTTTGTTTGTATTCCAATTATTCTATACTTGCAACATTATGTTTCCCCAATAACATATTTCAGAAATTTCTGAAAAAGCTCTGACATTATTAAAATTATCTTCATCTGAGACACCTCAGGTGCCCTTTAATCCTTCAATAAATTTCAATACATTTCAATTTCTAGGACCTTATTGCCTCATCTTTAGCATGGATATCCAGGCCCTCTACAACTCCATCCCCCCCCAGGAAGGTCTCAAGGTCCTTCAGTTCTTTCTTGAAAAGAAACCCAATCAATTTCCCTCTACTAACACTCTCTTCTGCCTGGCGAAGCTTGTCCTCACCCTCAACAACTTCTCTATTGACTCCTCTCATTTTCTCCAAGTTAAAGGTATAGTCATGGGCACATGGGCCCCAGCTATGCCTGCTTTTTTGGTGGTTGTGTCGAACAATTCATATTCCAAATCTACACTGGCAATATCCCGTAACTCTTTCTCCACTACATTGATGAATCCATCAGGGTTTGCCTCCCATACCCATGCAGAACTCATTGATTTCAATAAAGATGCCATTAACTTCCAATCCTGTCCTCAAATTCACTTGGACTAGCACTAACACCTCTCCCCCTTTCTTGATCTCTTTGCCTTCATCGCAGTTCACAAACTATTAATTGACATCTACGATAAACACGATTCTGACAGTTAACTGGATTACATCTCTCACCTAGTCTCTTGCAAAGATGCTATTCCCTAAGGGCCTGTCCCACTTAGGTGATTTTTTGGCGAGTGCAGGAGACTCTGCGCTCGTCTCATGGTCGCCACATGTACGCTGGTGGTCACTGGTGGGTCTCCTTCATGGTCACGAGAAGTTCCCGCATTCTAGGAACGAGTCACAGCCTCAGTATGGTTGCCATGGAGAAAAATTTTCAACATGTTGAAAACATTTCTGCAACCAAAAATTGGTCGCCATGGAGAAAATCGATAATCCTGTAGTCGTAGGTGCAGTGGTAGTGGGGTCGCCATGTAGTTGTAGGTAGTCGAGCTAATCGTAGGTAGTTTTAGTTAATCTCCTTTGCTGACTGGGCATTTTCATTGGCTCATTGGGGGAAAAAAAACGTAAGCACGAGTTTTCAGAACCAAGGAAAACCGACCGGTAATGTTAAATGACGGCAAACTTCACAGCTGTGTATCTCTGGCTTATTAAAAGTTGTCTTGCTTCTTAAAAGTGTCTCCACTCTTTCTTTACCCTCTCCCCCTCCCCTTCTCCCCCTTCTCCCCCCCTTCTCCCCTTTCTCCCCCCATCTCCCCCCATCTCCCCCCCCCTCTCACCACCCCCCCTCGCCGCTCTTTTAAAGTACTTACCGTACACTGTGCTAGCCGTCTTAACATTCCTGTTCATCGCGGTATGTTTCTGTATCATCTTGGTATTGCACCGTGTGAATTTCAGACAGCGCTCCCCCACATTCCCTGGCCCCCGTCTTTGCGATGTGTGTGTGTGTGTGTGTGTGTGTGTGTGTGTGTGTGTGTGTATGTGTGTGTGTGTGTGTGTGTGTGTGTGTGTGTGTGTGTGTGTGTGTGTGTGTGTGTGTGTGTGTGTGTGTGTGTGTGTGTGTGTGTGTGTGTGTGCGTGTGTGTGTGTGTGTTCCACTATTGACACTCGCCATCCCACTTCCCGGTTTTTCAGCGAGTGTCGCAAGCTTGACATTCGCCGGCAGTCCGCTGAAAAATCACCTAAGTGAGACAGGACCTCTACTCTCAATTTTTCTGTCTCTGCCTGTAGAACTGTGTCACTCATATTATGTCATGCTTTTGTCACGCCCACTAGCTTTACAGTAACCGCTCCATGCCTGGTTCCTTTAGAAATAAAGAGACAAGCAAGTGTGAAGTCATACTGGCTATGTAGTTAATAAAATATTTGGATATTTATCATGGTGTAAGGCTCCAGTTATTATTCAGGCGAGTCACAACATGGTGTCAGAGTGTACAGACTTACTCCTCGATTAATTCTATTGTTTTTATTTTAGTTTGTTATTTTTCAACTGTGTTGCAATTGCTTCTGTTCTCAGAAAACTGGAGATCTTGGTTCTTGATGCAGATCTCGCAGACTTTAACGCTGTTCATGCAGGGCACCCAGGTGCTGAAGCTACTGTTTTATGGGCAAGAAGCATGGCCGAACACATCACCAAGAATGTGGCATCCTGTACAGTGTGCAACAGTTTGGCACCTCGCCAACAAAAGCAACCACTTCTTTCACATCCTGTACCTGTGCTCCCGTGATCTACAGTCGCAGCTGACATATTTGATTGGCATGGCAAACAGTACCTGGTGCTCGTTGATTCTTATTCAGGATGGTTTGACATTGATTTTCTTAGCAGCCCCACTTTCAGCGGAGTGATTTCAAAGTTATTTCGCCACTTTTCAGTCCACGGATCTCCGGGCAGACTGCTAACTACAACGGCAGTCAATTCATCACCCAACACTTCAAGGAGTTCGCTAGACACTGGAATTTTCACGACGTCACCAGCTGCCCTGAATATCCACAGTCTAATGGGCTGGCTGAACGGGCTGTCAAAAGTGCTAAACAGCTCATGGATCGTTCTTACAGAGCTAAATCTGACATATTTCTGGATCTGCTCAACTTACGCGACATCTCCCATGACCCCATCTTGGGTTCACCCGCTCAATGTTTATTGTCAAGGCAGACCCGTGCCACAGTGCCTGTAGCGGATCAGGCATTGATCCCACAAGTGATTCCACCTGAGGAGGTTCAATCCAGGTTGCAACAGAAGCATGACATTCAAAAACAATGGTTTGACAAGACAAGTCGGCCACTGCCACCGCTGACCAAGGGGCAGGTGGTTCGTTTACAGACTGACAAAGGCAATGACCGTATTGGAGTAATTTCTGGAATTGCTTCAGAGCCACGCTCATATATCGTCAGTACCGATGGCGGCACCTACAGGCGTAACAGGCAACATATCCTGCCTGTGAACGAGCCAGTTCCTCCTCCGTATTATCCAGATCATACAAGTTCACTTCCGTCTGCATCTAGTGGCACTCGCATGCTTCTACCAGCACAACAATCCATGTCTGCAACGGCTCCTCTGCCTGTACCATCTTCGCCTGCGCCACAGTCTCCTGCTTCATCTCCAGGGATGTTGATCCAGTCTCCCTCGCCTGTGAAACCACCTGCTCTCTCCCCGGGGGAAAAGAACGGAGATGGTCTCTATCGTACACGTGCTGGTCATGTTTGTAGACCGGTTGTGAAGTACCTGGACTATGTTTGACTTTCCTCCAGTTTGTCATCGATTGTTATACATGCCTTACTTAGTTTATAGGTTTGTATTGTTTTTGATTCTTTAAGATGGAAGATATAGATCTGTGTCAGTCATGCTTTTGTAGTTACGCCCACTAGCTTTACAGTAACCGCTCCCTGCCTGGTTCCTTTAGAACTAAAGAGACGAGCAAGTGTGAAGTCGTACTGGCTATGTAGTTAATAAAGTCTTTGGATCTTTATCATGGTGTGAGGCTCCAGTTATTATACAGCCGAATCACAACGCCGCCCCATCTGCTCCCATGATGAGGTTTTCCATTCTAGCACATCCGATGTGTCCTCCTTCTTAAGTAAAGATGGTTTCCCCCTACTGTCATATATAGATATCTCACACCCACGACTCCTGTGTCCTGTAGTTTTATTCTCGCTTCGTTTGCCCCCAGCTGGAAGATGGATAGAATTCTCCTTGTCCTCACCTTTCACCCCAATGGCCTCTGCATCCAACACATCATTCTTTGACTTATCTGCCCACCTGCAATGTGATGCCACCATAAGTCACATCTTCCCATCCCCACCTCTTTCCGCCTTCCGCAGAGACTGCTCCCTCCACAATTCCTTGGGTAGTCAACCCTTCATACACAAACAACCCCCTCCCCAGATACTTTCCCTTGCAATGGCCTTTCCCATGCCCACACTGACCTTTCCATCCTGGGCCTGCTCCATTGTCAGACTTAGGTAACACACAAACTGCACCCTCTCTTCCCTGTGGCCCATTTGAACTCATACCTATTCCTTCCCTTCCACCTCCATTCCTTCCTCTCGCTTCACATTTCACAACTCTTTTTTCCTTATTTCACACCTTTGGCCTTTTCATCTCTGGCCTTTGTCTAACCATCTGCCTATCTAAAACCCCCCTCTTATCTGTCCATCTATTATTTGCCAGGCTTTGTCCTGCCCCCAATACTCTAGCTTTTTCCTGCCACTATCAGTTTGACGAGGGTCCTGACCCGAAACTCAATCTATCTCATTTCTCCAGAGATGCCACCTAATCATTGAGTTACTCCAGCACTTTGTACCTTTTCATCCTATTTTTTAAATGTTCAGTCATTAAAATCTCTTGCTTTTCAATGAATTAATGGTTTGCTACTTTATCAGTCACTTAACAATAAACATTATTAGTGACGATGTGGCTTTTCTCCCAGTACATTATGACCTTTCTTTAAATATGACAACATACAGAAAGGATGGTGACGAGGCTGCTGCAGAGAGCAGGAAAGCTACTAATGGTTACACTTCTTTGTGGAATTAACAATGCAGGGGGGCAGAGGCCGGTGAAATGCATTGGTTGAAAGATTTTGCCACAACTTGTAAGTTGTGCTGTCTGAAATGTTTGTTTGCAGTAATCAGATTGTAACCTTCACGTGGTCTGCCCTGTTTTGACTAATGCAATCAACCGGGTGTGCACAATCAAATAAGATCAAACAGAACAAGTTGTCCTTTAGGCTGTGCATACCATACGCAAGAAGAAGAAGAAGATTTCAATGAAGAGCCTCTTCAGAGGTGCATTTAAGAAAATGAAGCAGGCTTCTTTAACAGTGTACGTTCAAATCACTGAAAGTTGCTGGACCTCCGTGTATTAGCTTGATGCAGATCCCAAAGAAAAAGTGAGGGGTGCACAAAGCACTGGGCAGATAGCGCTAATTGAATGATATTTCATGTATGAATAATAGTGCTTTTTTTTGGTGGGTAAAGCAGATTGATGCAAGCGGGACACTGATATTTCCTCATACATATGGTGTTAACCACCTTCATTAATTCTCTTTCACCCATACCGTCTTTCGGAAAATTATGAAGGACATGATAAAAATAATTGTCACATATTGCACTGTCACAATGTGAGCCTCGCAACTGAAAAGCTCATCTTTCTAACTGACTTAATTTCCTATAGTCATGGGAAAGTGTTCCATCTTTAACAGGAGCTCTTTATTTTGATGTACTACCTGTCAACTTTGCAGTGGAATGATATAGTAATCTTTTCAAGCTCGCCAGACAAAGTTTTAGTAATTGCTAACAAGAAGCTACCACAGCATTAAATGCTCCAATTGATTCAGAAGATCTACCTGGAGACCTGTTTGGTTGCTGAAGCACTGCTGTTCCTCCAGTTTAACACATCAAGGTCTCCTCCAGATACATTTGCCAAGTCTCGTTAGGCTGGCATCTGTGGAAGTATAGTTAATGAGGCAAAATGTAGATCAACAAGAACTGCTGATGTTCAATATTTGTTTCTAGATGAATAGAATTTTGCAGTTTAATTCTCCAGTTTAAATTCATATTCTACAAGAAGAAAGGCATCCCCTCATTTAACGGTGGTGAAGGCCCTGTGTTTACTAATTGCGCGATGGGAGAAATATCAGGAGCATCCTTGCTTGGGGCAGATTTATATGCCGTAAGTAATTTATCACTTAAATCTGTTGGAAACACTGCCATCTAATTGCCTCTGGGAACTCGTAATGCAAGATTACGGGCACCCTCAGGAAACAAATCACAAAGTTATAAATGCTCAGAATATTTTGGATCAGGATCATAAATTTAATTTAATCATCAAAATGCCATTTTTCACATGCACTTCATTTACCATTCACCTGTTTTCTTACATTGCTTCAACATTTATTATCACATCATCAACTCAACAGATCCCTAAAATACAAAAAAGTAGTCTGAAGAAGGGTCTCCACCCAAAATATCACTTATTCCTTTTCTCCAGAGATGCTGTCTGACCCTCTGTGTTACACCAGATTCATGTGTCTATCTTCAGTTTAAACCAGCTTCTGCAGTTCCTTCCTACATGACTAAAATACTCCCCAGATCAAGCAATACGTGGGTAATACATGTGCCAATCCGAGCCTTATAGACCAGTAGTTATCAGTGCTTCACAAAAATATCACCATTATCTAACAAGATTCAATGTTCAATGTGAACTTATCCAATCAGTTAGAAACTTATCAGACATTCACATTAGGCAGGAAATTGTGTTGGGTTGACTGATGGGACTGAAGGCTGATAATTCCCTAGGGCCTGATGGTCTGCATCCCAGGGTACTTAAGGAGGTGGCTCAAGAAATCATGGATTAATTGGTGATCATTTTCCAATGTTCTATAGATTCAGGATCAGTTCCTGTGGATTGCAGAATAGCTAATGTTATCTCACTTTTTAAGAAAGGAAGGAGAGAGAAAACAAGGAATTATAGACCAGTTAGCCTGACATCAGTGGTGGGGAAGATGCAGGAGTCAATTATAAGAGATGAAATAGCAGCACATTTAGATAACAGTAACAGGATCGGTCCGAGTCAGCATGGATTTATGAAGGGGAAATCATGCTTGACTCATCTTCTGGATTAGTTTTTTGAGGATGTAACTGGGAAAATGGACAAGGGAGAGACAGTGGATGTAGTGCACCTGGACTTTCAAAGACCCTTTGATAAGGTCCCACATAAGAGATTAGAGCACATGGTATTGGGGGTAGGTTACTGACAGGGATAGAAAATTGGTTGGCAGACAGGAAACAAAGAGTAGGGATTAGCGGGTCCCTTCCAGAATGGCAGGCAGTGACTAGTGGGGTACCGCAAGGATCGGTGCTGTGACCACAACCATTTACAATATACATCAATGATTTAGATGAAGAGATTAAAAGTAACATTAGCAAATTTGCAGATGACACAAAAATGGGTGGCAGTGTGAACTGTGAGGAGGGTACTATGAGGATGCAGGTTGACTTAGACAGGTTGGGTGAGCATGCCAGATGCAGTTTAATGTGGATAAATGTGAGGTTATCCACTTTGGTGGCACGAACAGGAAGGCAAATTATTATCTGAATGGTGTCTAGTTAGGAAAAGGGGAAGTACAATGAGATTAGGGTGTCCTTGTACATCAGTCACTGATGGTAAGCATGCAGGTAGAGCAGGCAGTGAAGAAAGCTAATGACATGTTGGCCTTCATAACAAGAGGAGTTGAGTATAGGAGCAACGAGGTTCTTCTGCAATTGTACAGGGCCCTGGTGAGATCACACCTGGAGTATTGTGTCAAGATTGCCAACTCTCACGCTTTGAGCGTGAGAATCACTCATTTGGACAAATTCTCACGCTCACAAGCTGATCACAAATTTCTCACGCTCTATGAGAAGATGAGAGGGGATCTTATTGAAACATACAGTATAAGATTATTAAGGGATTGGACACACTAGAGGCAGGAAATATGTTCCCAATGTTGGGGGAGTGCAGAACCAGGGGCCGCAGTTTAAGAATAAGGGGTAGGCCATTTAGAATGGAGATGAGGAAAAACTTTTTCACCCAGAGAGTTGAGAATCTGTGGAATTCTCTGCCTCAGGCAGTGGAGGCCAACATCAAAGAACATCAAAGAGAGAATGACTGAACATTGGGCCTTGCCTCACAGTAGGAAACTTAGATTCCACTGTGCAGGGGATGTTTATGTTAAAATACTATTGTGTTGTGCTTTTTTTTTATTCGTATGGCTACATGGTGACCCCAAATTTCACTGTACCAATTGATGCATGTGACAATAAATGTCTCTTGAATCTCTTGAAACTTGAATCTTCTTTGGAGAGTTAGATAGTGCTCTTAAAGATAACAGAGTCAAGGAATATGGGGAGAAGGCAGGAACGGGGTACTGATTGCGGATGATCTACCATGATCACATTGAATGGCGGTGCTGGCTCGAAGAGCCAAATGGCCAACTCCTGCACCTATTGTCTATTGTCTATTGTCTATTGTCTATTGAAACCAAATTAATTGATTGTTAGGTATTTCAGTCATTCTACGAGTTCAATTGTCTGAACATAGACAGAAATGAGATCGAAACAACACTGAGATTAACATTAAAAATGGAACTTTACAATTTTATTTTGTATCTTGTTGCAACATTAAAGATGGCATTGTCTGTGTGGGAATACTAATGTCTACTATGTGATGTGCTTATTTGGGTGATGGAATAACTCAACAAGGCACCTGATTGAATATGGCACATGGCTCCCTGCAAATAAAGGGCTGGTCGCCAGAATGAATCCTTAGGTCGCCTTGCATGAAAATTCCATTTCCAGCCTCAGGATTTCAGGCTCTGGGAATAGAAGAGCTGGAAATCCGTGTATTATACGTTCATCCCATTTCTGACACTTTTTGGTGCTGCAATTACCATTTCTCCTGCTCGTTTGTCCAGTTTTGACCTAAATTTTGATGGGCACAACTTCGCCAATAGAAAAGTCTGGGTTAAAGTGATTTATGTTGGCAGGAGAGTGTGGTACATTTATCTGATGTGATATATTTCACACTACTGTTACAACACAGATTTAATGTTGTAACTACTGTAAATCCCAATTTCACTTCTTCATAGAATCAGAATCAAAATCAGAATCACACTTTATTCGCCAAGTACGTTTTGCAACATACTGTATGAGGAATTTCATTGGCCAGGTCAGTCATCCAATTAAAACCAACAGATCACTCAAAAAAACACATTTTAACATGAACATCCACCACAGTGACTCCTACACATTCCTCACTGTGATGGAATGCGTAATAAAGTTCAAGTCTCTTCCTTTTGTTCTTCCTCAGTCGTTGACAGGATGATCTTGATTCCCATAGCTGGCGGCGTTCGGGCCCTCCGTGTCGAGGCGATCAAGCTCCCTCATCGGGGGGATGTCCCCCGCGTCGGGTGATCGAATCTCGCGTCGGGGCTGGTCGAACCTACCGTGACGATGGAGCTCCCGACTAGCCTCAACCAAGACTGCGAGCCCTTGATGGGGATTCCGCGGTGGTCGCGGTGAGAGCGATCCCAGGCAAGGGATCAGCTCCGATGTTAAGTCTGCGCCCCATGGTGGGGCTCACGACAGTCCGAGGAGGCTTCCAGCTCCATCGATCGTAGGCCACAGAGTGCCCAGAGAATGTGATCCAAAAATTATCACATTTCCAGGAAGGTAAGAGCCTGAAAAAAAGTTTCCCCCGATCCCCTCCCCCCCTACATAAAACAAACCGAAGAACATTAAAACAAACTTTTAACGCACTAAAAAATAACAAAAAGAAAGAAAATACGATCAGACTGCTGGCATGGCAGCCATCTCCCCGGCGCCCCTGGTGGTCGATAGAATAGGCAAACTACCATTAGCTTCATTGGAAAGTCCTCAAGAGCCCCATAAAATGAGATATCTTTCATTGAAAGATGGCACTGCCATCAATTTTGTTTCAAGCACAGTAGCTGCTAATCAAAGCCAATATGTTATCTCAGTAAATCAACCTCAGCAACAACAGAAAATAACAAACACCTAAGAAAACGTTTTCTCGCAATTTAGTTTAATTTCTTGTGTCATGATCTTTTGAGTTAAGGGCCTGTCCCACTTACGTGTCCTTGGCATGCACATTACGCATCATATGGCCGTGCGGGGTCGGCCCCACTGAGAAGCGCGGAGGGGTATGTAGTTGTGCGCGACATTGGGCATTTCGGGCTCCGAAATTTTTGTAGCGAACAAAATCTTTGCGCGCCAACGGCCTGTCGCGTAACTGACGGCCAAAGTGGGACAGGCCCAAGACCCTGGCGCGACGCAACGTCTCACCTCCAACAGCAGCAGAAGCAGGCAAACGATCGCCGAACTCGGCCTGGGGCTCACGGCCGTTGCGGTCCGGATCCGTCCCCACTTCTCCTCCCAGAGCGGGGCCAAGAAAATTGAAGATGGACACAAAATGCAGGAGTAACTCAGCGGGACCGGCAGAATCTCTGGAGAGAAGCAATGGGTGACTTTTCGGGTCAATACCCTTCTTTTCAGACTGAAGAAGAGTCTTGTCACGAAACATCACCCATTGCTTCTCTCCAGAGATGCTGCCGGTCCCGCTGAGTTACTCCAGCTTTGTGTCCATCTTCAAATGACGTGCTCCAGACGGCTGTGCGTACACATGAAATTGCGCTTGATGCGACCACGAGGTCGCGTAATTTGCGTGCCAAGGACACATAAGTGGGACAGGCCCATTAGAATGGAGAGGGCTGAGTTGTCAAAATAGACTTTTACTTGTATTTTTGGTCAATAGAAAAGAAATGGACCCATGCAAAATGACAATTTGATTAATAAAACAACATCACATCCATTTTGTCCATCATCTTTATATGGCCCATGATGATTGTTACAATTTGAATTAGCATTTATTTTGGGATTAATATTGATGCCAAATCCAAGCCAAAAATTATTTCACAATTATTGCATTACAGAAAACAATCTTCTATTGTTCTTGCCTTTTAAACGTAAACATAAACATACTGAGATAACAGTGGATCAAAATATGCCCAGACTGGGCACTTCCAGCCATCAGAACCTTGGCCATGGTTTTTATGAGTCAGTACATTTCTTATGGAAACTAGTTGTGAAGTACAAACTTCTAAAGATTGTCCAGTTCCTTGGCTGGGAAGTCCGTACACCAGATCCAAGCTAGAGGCATCTAATGCAAATAAAACCGTTGAAATAAATGCAAGAAATCGCGACTGGAAGAAAGACAAATAAAAATGGTTTAAATTCTCGATTTGAAATTTTTTCTAATAATCTACATCTTTTTACAATTAGTTTCAGTTTGTTGACAGTTCCTGACTGAATGTGATTGTTTGCGAGGATAACTATTTACTGTGATCACCAAGTTAGTGCTGTTGCTATCACTGGAGGTGTCTACCTGTATTGGGTGAGGCCCTTCACTGTCCACTGTCCCGGTGGTAGCGTGGCTCTGGTGTGCAGTTGTTCGGTGAGTTGGGGTAGCAGAAGATTTGCCCCATTAGTGAAGAAGTATCTCTACTACCTGGAATTATCATTTTATCCACAGGTTTTGTTTGAACTATGTGTTGTTTAGAGATACAGTGCAGAAACAGGTTCTTCGGCCCATTGAGTCCGCGCTGACCAGCGATCCCCACACATTAACACTATCCTACATGCACTAGGGACAATTTTACACTTATACCAAGCCAGTTAACTGTCTTTGGAGTGTGGGAGGTCTTGGAGAAAACCCACGCAGGTCATGGGGAAAACGTACAAACTCCTTACAGACAGCAACCATAGTCAGGATCGAACTCGGGTCTCCCGCGCTGCAAGCGCTGTAAGGCAGCAACTCTACTGCTGCGCCACCGTGCCGCTCCAATTGTATTTTCTGTTTTTTGCTTTTAATTAACCGTGTTGTACAAATGAAGATTGTCTCAACTTATTTTATCCCGTGAGGCCTAGCTTGAGAACATCAGATTCAACTCATTGCTTTGGAGTTTTGGTAACAGTCGTGATACATGTCGATAAATAGACTGGCTACCTATGTTCGGCAACAGTCCATTAACAGCAAAATATCACAAAAAACATTTCATTCATACATAGTATTTATGATACCAAGAGACCCATGTGAACATGGGTATTTAAACTACAAGAAGAATTTACTAAGTTAAACTGGTTATAAAAAAAAGCCTCCCTTCTGCGTTTTCTACCACAAACTAAGCAGTTGGTGCTCTACCATAGTCAGTAATAATTACCTCTCAAACAAAACTTATAATTTAATCATTAGTTATAATGGGATGACAGGCACTGGGCTCATGGGATCAAATAGATAGAAAATTGTTGGAACTGAATGTACAGAGCATTTCCTTGGGGTGCAGGTTGCAGATTTCAATTATCTACATTAAATTTTGTTTGCAATGTTGAAGAAGAAATGGGATTGGGGTGGTATAAGTAATTAAGCACTTTTTAATTGAATTATGTTATTTATTTACAAATTTTAGTAAACTTATTTAGAACAGCTCTTCCTGGTAATTACATGACCTTTCAGGGCGACACGGTGGCGCAGCGGTAAAGTTGCTGCCTTACAGCGCCAGAGACACGGGTATGATTCTGACCTCGGGTGCTGTCTGTACAGAGTTTGTATATTCTCCCCGTGACCGCATGGGTTTTCTTCGGGTGCTCTGATTTCCTCCCACATTCCAAAGACGTACAGGTTTGTAAGTTAATTGGCTTCGGTAAAATTGTAAAATCATCCCTAGTGTGTTGGATAGTGTTAGTGTACGGGGATCATTGGACGGCACGGACTCAGTGGGCCAAAGGGCCTGTTTCCGCGCTGTATCTCTAAACTAAACTAAACATTCAACAGCTAAGTCTCTGCACCTATCTGCTATTAAGATCGTCTACTATTGTCGGTCTTTTCTAATCAAATTGGAAGCAATAAATGTCCTTCTTTTATTTACACTGTTACTGCAGTGGGCATATCTAGCTTGTCCAAGTGCAGAGGGCATTTTTTTTAAATCCAGGACAGGAAGGTTTTAGCAAAAGTGTCAATGAGAGGTAGAGAATCTGCTGGTCAGTGCAGACTTGCATGTAAGTGGACTTGACCAGATAACCAGTTCAATGTTACTGTTTTACATCCAAGCTAATTTTCCCACATAAAGTGAGATATGGTTTATGAGCAACTCTACTCTTAACATTCAGTCTGAAGAAGTGTCTCAACCCAATACGTCACCCATTCCTTTTCTCCAGAGATACTGCCTGTCCCGCTGAGTTGCACCAGCTTTTTGTGTCTATCTTCGGTTTAAACCGCTTGAGTATCTTTGGTTTAAACCAGTATCTGCAGTTCCTACCCACACATCTACTCTTAACATAGTGAATTAAGAGCACAGCAGTTTCAGATCCACAACAAGTGAATTTTGTTACAGAGCTGAACCAGTTCTACTCCTAATTCACTGTATTGTTATCTGTAGGAAGGATCTAATATGATTAATGATTGCTGTGCTCTGGTTTTTATCCTTTGTTCTCCAGTAGAGGATTTTTACATTCTGTAGGAGTCAGGATTCCAGCTATCTGATTTGCATGCAATCAGCAGTGGCTGCAAATTGTCAACACAGGGGGTCGGTTGTTGAGAGTGTGTTTTGGTTACCCAATCTGCAATGTGATATTTGAAAGATTAGCTGAACAGAAAGTGACCTCGCTTTCCTTGCATTTACTTTTCTTTAAGAAGTAATGCTTCCTTTATTACAAAGACTCCAAGAGCATCCTTTTAAAATTGTTGAACCTCATAAACTATTACATTAAGGGCTTTAAATTTTGAAACAGACACATGGAATTTGTGCGCTTTAATGAGCTATTTCTTGCCCGCAGTCAGAAACCGACCCACATCATTGGTTTCTCAGCACGACACCTCTCAATTCCTGTCTGTAGCAGATTTTATTATGCCCATAATAATGTTAGCCATCATCGAACTAATGACTAAAAGGCTCAGTCCTTATGCTTGCTTTAAGTCTTCTATTGACACTTGCAGCATACTAACTAGCCTCTAAATTACACACAGAAATAAAATTCACTATGGAAAAGCCATTTGGAAACTTTATTTTTGTTGAGGTTGTTTCTTAAACATCTGCTTATCAATAAAGAAACCATCTAAATTATTTATATTTTTGTTCCGTGAGTCAAGATATCTCGAAGCTTTGGTGTTCAGGTCAGAATGTTGAGGCAATGGGTGAAATGTGGGTTTCTACAGACATTCTGCTATTTTTGGCAGGTTTTGAACCCCAAAACATAATTTCCGTGGTTTCATTTCAGTAGCGGATTTTCTTCAATATGTTTATGATATCCATTTCTTTTCTTTTACTTTAATTACCATTCTCTGTCCTCAAGAAGAATGAATAAGAAGAAAAAAAGTTTTTAGAAGCACTCATTTGAGATTAGTCAAATGCGATAAAAATTGCTGATGACGTCTTTATTTATGCACAAATTCCAGAGTAAATTTGGACACAGGCAGTGTGAATAACGGAAGCAGTTGAGAACCATTCTGGTATTGACCTCATCAGAACAGCAACTCCCGATCTGGTTCTCCATTCAAATGCATTACATGTATATAGTGTGTGTATTTTTTTATGAGATAACCTCACCACAGAAAGTTTCTTGCCCTTTTCTGAATGTGTACATCTAATAATGAGATTGCCCTTTAATTATTACCAGTCAATTCTTCCAGGACTGAAAGTTGACTATTTCACACCAGCAGTCTCATTCATTTTGATCATCATGACTGTTGGAGTTTTTAACTTTAAAACTTTGTTTTAATTTTTTTTTGCCTGTTTTCATTTTCCTCATTCAGGTTCTTCTTTCTGTTTCTCCTGCCCTCCATTTATTGCTCTATGCTCGATTTGTCCTTCAATTCACCCCAGCTATCCATCTTTGCATTATTTCAGAACCCTTCAGTATCTCTGTGGGCCGAAGGGCTTGTTTCCATGCAGTATCTCTGTATCTCTAAAGTTTGTGCCTTCTTGCTGCTATGGAAAATAACAAGAGACAGAAAAAAATGAATTTTAACAGATATTCACTTGGATCCTGAATCTGAACAAAGGAAATTGCTACGGTGGGAGGTAGAAGTTAATAAAGATGGATTGAGAAACATTATTCATGAAATTAACATTGGATCAGTAATTACAAACATTTAAAGATCGACTACAACAATCATTCATTCCCTTTGAAACAAAAATAAAATAAGAAGGGTAATTAAGGATGGTTTTAGATCCAGGGAGGAGACATACAAATTAGCTTGGAAAAACAGAAAACCCAACAACTGGGAACAGTTTTTCAATTTAGCAAAGGAGAACCAAGGAATTGATTAAGAGTTTGAGAAGACATTATATGGAACATAAAACTGGCTACAATAGCTTCTATAGATATGCCCCTTACATTAACAAAGGGAATTTATAATCAAGAGCAAAGAAATCACAGGCCAATTGAACAATTGATTCTGCCTTCACAAAAGAGGATAAAACCAATTACTCAAATATGTTAGGGAATGAAGGGCGAGAGGTTGGAAATGAAGTCAATCAATAGTAGTAAGGTAATGGTGTTAAGGAAATTGATGAGATTTAAGGTTTATAAATCCCCAGGACCTGATAGTCTGCATCCCAGAGTATTTTAAAACGTGGTTCTTGAAATACTGAATGCATTAGTGTCTTTTTCAACATTTTCCTCACAGCATCACAGCACAGCATCCTGGGTTTGATTCTGATTTTAGATGTTTTCTGTGTGGAGTTTGCATGTTTTCCCCGTGACTGAGTGGGGTTTCTCCTGGTGCTACACTTTCCACCCACACCCCAGAGACATGCAAGTTTATGGCTGAGTTAGTGTCGTTAACTTTCCCCTGGTGTTAAGGGGTGGATGCAGGAATAACATAAAACAAGTGTGAATAGGTGACCAATGGTCGGTGTGAAGTTATGGGGCCGAAGGGCCTGTTTCCATGCTACATCTCTAAACTTAACTGAACAGTCTTTGAACATAGAAGAGCATTTGGAAAACAGTGACTTGATCAGTCAAAGACACCATGACTTTACGAAAAGGAAATCATCTTTGACAAATTTACTAAAATTGAGGATGTAATTGGTAGAGTGGAAGGGGGTGAACTTACAGAAATCTTTTGAGAAGGTCCCCATAAGAGATTAGAGTATAAAACACTGGACTGGGGAAAATGTACTGGCACGGAAAGAACACTGGCTTGGCAGACATAAAACAAAAAGCAGGAATACATATCAAAACAAGGACCTGCAGATGCTGATTTACTAAAGAAAATGCAAACTGCTGGAGTAAATCAGCAGGCCAGGCAGCATCTCAGAAAAACATGGATGTGCCATTTCAGGTCAGGACCCTTCAGACAATTGATCAGGTCAGGACTCTTCAGGCTTTGAATAAGTGGCTCTTTTTCTGATTGGCAGGTATTGACATGGGATACCATGGGGATTAATGTTATGATATTAATGTTCATGATAAGATAATGATTTTAATGAGGATATAAAATATAATGCTTCCAGGTATGTATATGACATAAAGTTGGGTGGGTGAGAGTGGGAGACAAAAGGAGGGTGCAGAGAGGATTCAGTGTGATCTGGATAGGTTGAAGGAGTCAACAAATTCATGGAAGACGCAGTATAATGTGTATAATGTGTAAGAAGGAACTTGTAGATGTGTCACTTATGTTATGAGTCATGCTTTGTAGCTCCGCCCACTAGTTTAACAGAAAGCTTCTCTTCCCTTTCTCCCTCAGTCTAGAGTTACGTATTAAGATGAAGTTACCTATGCTGTAATGCTAATAAAGTCTTTGGATCTAAATCACATACCACAGGCACCATGGCTCGGGTCTGCCTTGACAATAAACGTTGAGCAGGTGAACCCAAAATGGGATCGCGAGAGATGTTGAGTAGTTTAATCAAGTCCAGGTACATGTCAGAATTAGCTCTGTGCGACTGTTCCATAAGCTGTTTGGCATTCTTGACAGCCCACTCAGCTAGTCCATTCGACTGTGGATATTCAGGGCTGCTGGTAATGTGACGAAAACCCAGCAAACGCCTTGAAATGTTGGCTGGTAAATTGACTGCTGTTATCAGATAACAGTATGCAAGGAGCTCCGTAGTCTGCAAAATGGCGAGCAAGCTTTAAAATTACCCCGCGAGAAGTGGGGCTGCCAAGAAAATCGATGTCAAACCATCCAGAATACGAATCGACAAGCTCCAGGTACAGCTTGCCATGCCATTCAAATATGTCAGTTGCCACTGTAGACCAGGGGAGGGCAGGAGCCGGATGTGAGAGAAGTGGTTGCTTTTGTTGATGAGGTGCCAAGCTATTACACACTGCACAGGATGCCACATTCTCGCTGATGTACTCAGCCATACCAGGCCAGTAAAACATGTTTTTTGCTCGTAAGACAGTGGCTTCTGCCTGGGTGCCCTGCATGGACAGCGTTAAAATACTTGCTGTGCAGCGAAGCAGGGACCACAGCCTTATGGCCTTTTACGATAATGCCATCCTGCAGTACTAGCTCATCGCAGGTGGCAAAGAAAGGTCGAACTGGCAGCGGTACATTGTAGTGTTTGTCTGGCCAGCCGCACTTAATGACGGAGGTGAGCGACCATAAGGTACTGTCAGCAGCAGTGTCGGCAACTAGGTCCTCCACACAGGATGAGGGAATAAAAGACACAGTCATTATTATAAAGTCGTCATCCGGTGAGGACGGACCCTCACGGGTCTTTCGGGGTGCACGCGAGAGTGTCTGCCAGGTGCATATCCTTACCACGTTTGTAGGTCAGAACAATGTCATATTTTTGAAGTTGCAGCAACATCCGCTGCAAGCATCCTGGAGAAGCATGAATTGGTTTTTAAAGATGCTGACCAGAGGTTGGTGATCAGTTTTAATCGTGACCGTATGCTGTAATGCTAATAAAGTCTTTGGATCTTAATCACTGTGCATGACTTAAGTTATTCCAGCAGCAGAGCTCAACAGAACTGCAGATGCTGGTTTAAACCAAAGATAGACACAAAAAGTTGGAGTAATTCAGCGGGACACGCAGCATCTCTGGAGAGAGGGAATGGGTGACATATCGGGTCGACCCGAAACATCACCCATTCCTTCTCTCCAGAGATGCTGCCTGTCCCGCTGAGTTACTCAAGCTTTTTGTGTCTATAAATGGGAGGCTATCCACTTTGATAGGAAAGATATGAAGGCAATATATGAATGAAGATAGATTAAGAAAGGGGAAGGTGCGAGAAGACTTGGATGTCCAGGTGCATCAATTAATGAATCACGCCACAAAAGCTTTTCACTGTACCTCGGAATACGTGACAACAAACTAAACTGAAACTGAACTGAACTGAACAATGAAAGAAAGCAGGCAAGATAATGTCCTGCATGGCAGCCTGTCCGGAAATTTAATGACCATGGGATCCAAGGTGTGTTGGTACACTGGATCAAAACATTGGCTTGCCAATATGAAGTAGAGAGTTGTGGTTGAGGGTGTGTTTGGACAGGAAGTCTGAAATATGTTTGTAACAGAGATAAATAACTTGGTTGAGAATTTGGGTGGACTGATTAGTAGGTTTGCAGCTAGCAGGAAAATTGGTGGTTCCAGAGAAAGCAATAAAGTTATCTCAGGATATAAGGGATACGGATCAACTGAAAAGTTGGCAGAATGTTTGTGGATGGAATTTAATCCAGATAAGCACTTTGGAAAGTCAAATTCCTGTAAGACACATGAAATAAACAGTAGACTCATTAGGAGAATGGAGATATAGAGAAACCTTGAGGTGCAAGTCCATAGTTTGCTGAAAGTGGTGACACAGTGAGATAAGATAGTGAAAAAGCCATTTGGCATGCTTGTCTTCATAGATCAAGACAATGAATATAAGAGTTGCGACACCATGTTGCAGCTGTACAAACCAGAACTCTGGTCACTATTCTGTAAGAAGGATGTGGTAGCAATAGGGAAAATGCATGGGTGATTCAACAGGATGTTGCCTGGGATAAGGGCTTTGTTAGAAGAAGAGATTGGATATGCTGCGTTTATTCTTCTCGGAACACAGGAGACTGAGGAGAGATCTTACAGAGGAATGTAAAATGTTCCTTCCTGATTGTTGTAGGCCAAAAATCTACCTCAGCCTTGCTGAGCCAAGTGAAATTTGCACCTTTGCTAACAGGAGCAAATTCCCTCTCTCATCCTAAAAGGGCATAGCTACTATACCTAATAAGATCTTCATCTGGTTGTTCACACATTATTTAATGAGATGTAAATTAAGGACGCACACAGATACATGGTTCAAATTTACTGGAGCATTGGAACATAAATGTTTATGTTCAGCTTTGGCATTCATCTCCACAGAGACAACAGAAGCCAATCATAATCCACTAGATTTATGAATAAGTTAGTACGGGGATTTACCTGATTAGTTTGTTCTCCTGCGGTTCAGTAAAAGTCAGGCCATGTTCATGGTCCATGTCTGTTGTTCAGATGTTTAGTGACCTGTGAGAGATTACGAATGTCCAGTGAGTGAAAGACAATTGTGGTTCATCCTTTTAGGTCAAGACATCTCTGATTTGAGATTCATAGCTGCATTCCATATCCACAATTCTTTATATCTCACTGTAGAGCCTCATCTTTACACCTTTGTCATTCAACAGAACTTCACCTTACTTCTGTTACCAAAGCAAGCCAGACTTTGCTAACATTTCTGACCTCCAGTTTTCTAACCTGATCTTCCTCTTCAGCATGATGAATGTAGCTTTATTCAATTTCCAGGGGACAACATCTCAGCATCCTGTTGATCTACGTATTCTGTAGAGCAAATATATTCTGAGGAGGAATTAAAAATGTAATCTTTGTAAGTGATAAGTAAGTTGTGAAGTCTGAATTTCCAGAAAATGAGCTTGTTTCTATACCAGTTGTCACAACATTTAGTAGGCTCCACTGTACATGTTGGATTTGTCTTTTCCAGGCAAAAACACAACTTAAATCCACTGATAATGAACCAAAAAAGATCTTTGTGAGAAATGGCCAGATCCTTCAATCAGACTACATTCAATCAGCTTCACAATGGATTATTTCATGAAACATCTTGGGAGACATTCTCCTTAAATATGTCTAATGGCAGTTTCTGAAATATTTATTGAACAGTGAAGTCTATTTAATTCAATTTTGATTTTCCAGATCATAAACATTTTATTGTTCTGAGTTCACATTAACCAATTGCTTCCATTTGTCCTTTTGACCATTTACAAGGTCATGAGTGACTTTTTCCCTTCTTCAGCCAAAGCCTATTGGTCTGACACCAATTCAGTGGCATTTTTCTATTGCAGTAACTTCAGTGAAAATTCGATTTTCCCCTTTATAATATTTCACATAAACATAAATACCCACTGCAGTTGATCCGGTTGTTTATTACTTTTAAGTGCTTGATCAGTTTCAATTAAACAGCTTTCAATATGGTACCCATTTTGAGCAATTTACAGGCATTGGAGTTGACTACACTAGACATGCCACCAAAGATTCATGATGTTTATCAAAAAATATAACTGGAGGAGAGAAACAAAATTGGTTAAATCACATAAGTGTTTTTTTTCATTCAGGAAAATGTGAATTAAGAAAAACATAGTTTTGGAGGGTTAAGTACTGAAGAGTGCCCTTAAATAAATGCTTTATGTAGGTAAGTATAGACTCACAAAGCAGGCACTCCATTCCAAGCACTGCCAAGGGAGGAGATTACCAGACCAACAGAGGAAATAAATAAGGATGTGTTCAAAGCCTCTATAAAGTGCAAAATCTCCTTTGACTCCTGGGAATCATTGGCCCATGACTATTCAAAGTGGAGAAGGAGCATTCAGAATGGCATTGAGGATGACACATTTGTGGATCGGGAGCACACACAGAAATGATGTGTACGCTGTGGAAGGACACATCACCTCACAAACTATCTGCACAAGTCTGTGTCCAGCTGCTGTCTGTGACAATCTGTATTTAGTCAACCATCTCCAAACTCACAAAACAGACATGGAAATCGGTCACCCTCAATCCCAAGAGACTGCCCAAGAAGAAGGTGGTAAAATTGTGCTTACAAGGATTACATTACAAAATGTATTATTTTAATCTGGCTGTATATTTCCCAATCAATGTTTTTTGGCAACACATACTTATGGAAAACTATTAGTTTAGACAGTATTTTTTTTTAATATGTTGTTTTATAGCAGACCAGTTCCATGCTATAGCTTGACATCATTTCTCATGACAAACATTGTGTATACTGGAGAGAATACTAGGTACATATTTTAGTCTTCTTTGGGAAACCTACAAAATAATGCAGTTTGTACTGCGTACTCAGGATTATATCTGCCTCAGGTACAGTCGTCTTGCAAACCTTGCTTCTATGATATTTTGAATGCTACTGTAATGCATTTGTAAATGTAAATTTATTGCATTGAAGCTGGGGGCATTGGCATCCCTTCAGTAAATTCTTGCTGTGGTTCTATTTCCTATAAAATTGGGTCATCAGTCATCATTTCGCGTAAATTTCTTTTCAAGCTCTGCTCTTTTGCGTGTGGCAGCACAATCCTCTTGTAATACACACAGTATTCCTGTGTAATAAATTTGGATTTATACCTTCAATGGAATCCAATGGCAATGTTACATGTTACGGAAGTCACAAGTTGTCATTTGTAAGGGTATTTTTGCCTTCACACTCTAAAAGGTAGCCTTCCATGAACGTGGCTGGAACAAATAACTAAAACCTGCTGGTTTCTGGTGAAACTTGACAGATGGCAGCTGATATGTATATGAACAGTCCAGCTTGGTGCAAAATGTGCCTGCCATGTATCTATTTCACAGTAATGTCCTGGGATGCATTGCCTGAAATACGTTTCTGCTCACATGGATACAAAGCTTTGTTGATTTTCTATTAATTTACTTTAGAAGATGCCTCCTTTTAATTTTAATCAGCTTTTAATACATTTATTGCTTGGAGATGGGCAATCTCAGCAGGATAGCTATGGATTCTCAAAGAGAAGGAAGTAATCAAGGCTAGGCTACACTTCTTATACCATTAGAAAAACAAGCTGAAATCTTAATTACTGCCAAGCACCTCACACTCACTCATTGCCAACTCCATGCACTCCAGCAGAGGTGTCGATGACTAATTCTGTTGAAACAAAACAACTAAATCCTGCAACATGTATAAAGGGAATAGCAACAATTATTTGCTGGGCTTTTAGTCGCTAAAACAGGTTAACAAAAATTTAAACATAGATTTCATTTTTTCAATACAAATAAACAAATGAATGTGATACATAATTTCAAAATAAGCAAACCAAATGTACAAATAAAATCATAAAAGAACTCGCAATTTTTGCTGCTTTGAGAAAAACTGCTAATTTATCACAGTGGGACACCAGTGTCTAGTTTTCCACAAAATCCGCAGGCCTTAATTGCCTTCTCTAATGGCTGGGATGCTGGCAGAACATTTGTTTTTGCAGTGTTTTGTATTTCAAATCCACAAGTTTTATTTTAAGTGACAAATGTTTTCACTTTCCGAAATTAAATTTTAAAGCAGTGCTAGGATTACTTGCTCCATGCTGCTTTGTAATTGGGCTAAACATCTGAGAAATAGGACTTCACTTCGGACTCTACAGTAAATCTATAGTCTCAGAGAGGGTTAGCAGAGACAAGTTTAAGTAGTCAAGGAATGGATTGACTGAATGATAGCCAATACTTCAGTTTGCATGGGAAAATGCCGTTCTGTGATGTATTCTTTTTTGCCTTATTTAACAATGCAACAGTGGAGGCCTTGGCTCACGTAACTTAACTGGCTTCCAAGAAATGGGCGGCACAGTGGAGCAGTGGTAGAGTTGCTTCCTTAAGCACTAGAGACTTGGGTTCAATCCTGTATGGAGTTTGTACTTTCTCCCCATGACCTGAGCGGGTTTTCTCCGGGAGCTCCTGTTTCCTCCCACACTCCAAAGACATACAGGTTTGTAGGTTAATTGGCTTGGTAAAATTGTAAATTGTCCCTCTTGTGTGTAGGTTAGTGGTAATGTGCAGGGATCGCTGGTCGGTGGGCCCAAGGGTCTGTTTTTCTGCTGTATCTCTAAACTAAACTACACTAAGCTAAACTAAACTAAACGAAAAGTGAATGTGTTGTGTGGGAGAGGCAAACAGTAGGCGACAAACAAAATCACTTCAAAATTAAAATTGAAATTCTAACTTTCGACCAAGTCAGCTTTCGATGACTGCTGTTATCTTCGCACAAGAGCTTTCAGATGTTGCACTGGTCAGTCCTATTTCCAATTGTCCAGTTATATTTGCAAACAGCCAAGGGGTTAATTTTGAAATTGGAAAGTAAGTTCTGCAAATAACAAAATCATTCTATCACCTAATATGCCCACTGATCTCAACAGTGAGATTATTGTGAATTGATACAAAAGTTATTTTTAATCCAATTTGGAACCTAGTTGTCTAGTTTGGGCTGGTCAACAATTATTGTCTACCTAATTCATTAGGTCATAAGTTCTGGTAGCAGAATTAGGTCATTCGGCCCATCAAGTCTACTCCACCATTCAATCACGGCCGATCTATCTTTCCCTCTCAACGCCCTTCTCCTGCCTTCACCCTATAACCCCAGACACCTGTACTAATCAAGATCAATAATTCCTTTTGAGAAGATAATGTGAGACACATCATGCAGGTGCTCATGCACCTGCTGCCGTCATCTTTCTTACTAGTAGAGGTCGCAGATTGGGATATGCTGTTGGAATATTGTGCGTGAGTAAATGCATTGTATTTTGTAGATGGTACACATTGCTGTGACGGTAGGTCGGTGTGGAGGGAATGAATGCTTCGGGAGATTGAAGGCTTGCCAAACAAATGGGCTGCTTGGTCCTGGAGAGGGTCAAGCCATCTTAGAGATCCTATTGTCCGAGAGATGTTTTGGTGTTGCACCATCTAGGCAAGTGGAGAATATTCTATCATGTTACCGAAGATGGTGGAATGTTTTGCCTTCGCAGGAAGTGAGTTACTCACCACAGGACACCTATCCTCTGACCTGCTCTTGTAACCACTATAATAAAATGAACACAGAGGAAAACATTTTAGGCAGATTTTTCCTGTTCTCTTGGTGCTAGTTGCCACCATCCCAAATCCTGTCTCAAATACTATTTGTGCGACTTGTGTTGAGTTATCAAAGATCAAAGTACACTTTTCCTTGACTGTAGAAAAACTGACCCTATTCTTACTGGGAAGAGGGGTCCCGAAACAAGACACTGCCTGTCCTGTCCCTCTACAGATGCTGCCTGACATGCTGAGGTCCTTCAGCACTTTGTGTTTTTCCCTTTAGTAACAACCAGAGTAAGGAGCCAGTTTCACCTGCTACTCTGATATTTCAGTCGGGCAGCTGGTGTTGAAGTACCTTGTGTGATTTATAACATTTGTACTTGTGGGCAATGAATAATAATGCATTATAAAAGCAAATGACATCTGAACATGACCAATGGTATTTTTCAAAACATTAGCAAAAGTCAGAAAAGATATTATCCCTTAATTACAACAATTTCTTTAAATTTTGAACACTGCGTGTCAATAGAAAAAAAGTCTCAGGGCATTTCGTCCAAATAAATCATGAATTTGCAACAATTATGTTTCGGAAGGTATGCAGCTAATATATCCCTTGACAAGTTCAACAAAGGCTTTATTTTTTTAAGGCTTTATTATTTGACTATATGTAAGTATCTCTGGCTATCTGTTCTAGGCACTGTTGATTTTTTCCACACTTTGAGCAGGTTCCTGTCTTTTTTTGCACAGATGGGCGAGTTGAAAGTGCATATGTTGCCGTGCAGCCTGGTACCTTGCAAATGAACAGATGCAAGTTCATCCATTTTCAGCTCCGTCGCTAGGAAGCTGATCATAGAAACAATGCAACGACAGCCAGGATTTCATCAGACATTTCCAAATCAAGCAGAACAAATACCAGCTTTGGTCTCCCTTAATTTCCCTGGTAGTAAGAGAGTGAAATAAATGCTGTTTGTTTGGCTCAAAGCTGTTATGTCAGAGGTCTGGATTATAGATGTTTCTGTGAAAGTGTAAGGCAAAGCTGAAAAACTGCCTCAATCTTCTTGTGAAAGGATTGCCTGGTGGGAACAAGGATGGCTGAGACTCAAGAACAGAACAATATTTCAGTGTTCGAACACAAACGATGACAACTGACAATTAATTAAAGTCTTCTATGAAGACCTATACTGAGAATGTTTTCATCAAGACACAAGAGACTGCAGATGCTGGCATCTTGAACAAAAAACAAATTTTGCTGGAGGGATTCAATGGGTCCGCATCTGTGGGGAAAAATGGACAGACAATATTCCGGGCCAATGTCTTAACCTGAAACTTTATCTGCCCATTTCCCTCCACAGATGCTTCCTGATCCATTATGTTCCTCCAGCAGTTTACATCTTTTTTCCATCCATGGGCTTAAAAGACTAAAACTGCAGTAATAATAACAAGTATTCATTCATACATCAGCTTTAACAAGACAAAATAATTCACAAACATTATATATATATATATCCATTGAGCAAAATAATCTATTTCTGTACCCAAACGTTATTAAACAATTTTCATAAAAATAGGGGGCGATCTCGCTTTAGAGCATGTCTTTTGAGCATGTTAAAAATGTACCCATACCCAATAATCTATTGTGGGGGTTGAGGGCGGGTGGTAAGGAAGGCAATAACTAAATTGCATTTGACAAAATTCGAAGAGTTAAATTTGGTAATTAAATGCAGAACTCAACGAGAATCTGATTAAGAAGTCAGGAGAGAAAGGTAATTGTGAGATGTAGAATGAAAATGTTGTAGACCAGGTCTGGGTTTGCAGAGTAACCATGAAAAGGCAATAGATTTACCCCAGATAAAGGATATGTTTTTAGTCAGTGAAGACAGCATTGCCAAACATGCTGGCATGGTTCAAACAGTAAACAGGAGTGGTGTAGCTACAGAGTCGCATTGTAATATACTTGCCAAATTCAATTTTCATAAATGTCGAGTACTCCAAGTATCTCAAAAATGTGAAGCATATGTGAATAGTGAAAACAAATCAATGGAATGGAATTAGTGCAGAACACCTGATGCCAAAATGGATCACTATCAATGTGGCAAAAGCAAAGTTTACTGAACGCAGCACAGTGGAGCTACCAAAGTGGAAACAGCAGAGGCCGAGTGTTCTCAGCATCATACTTTCTTTACAACCCGGGACAATGTTTGTCTTGACGATCACTCATGTTTCTGAAATATCAAACATTTTGCCCTCCCATGATTGCTGACTGACACAGTGAATGTTTTAGCATTCTATATTTTTATGCCACATTTCAAGCGGGTACAATATTTTGCTTCAAAACTGCAACATAGCAGCTTAGAAAAGGAGCCAGTGCTGGGAATTTGGCTCCTGGTGCCTGCATTGATATTTACTGTGATTGTGGCTGAATATTTAATTAAAAACTATATTCCTGTTCTCACCTTATGTCACGGATGCCTTTTGTGTCTAGAAATTGTCAGCCTCCTTCTTAAACAGGAACAGCTCAGGAATAGCTTCTTCCTTCCAGCCATCAGGCATTTAAACACTGCAACCTCCAAAAAGCTCTGGACTACGGACTATTATAGCACTATTATTGTTTGTTTTACATGTATATATATGTGTGTGTGTGTGTATATGTGAGTATGTGTATATATACACACTGAACCTTTTCTCATTTATTATATTTTTTACAGTGTACTAAGTTTACATATTGTATTGTGCTGCTGCAAGTAAGAATGTCATTGTTCTACTGGGGCTTATGACAATAAAATACCTTCTCTCTCAATGACTTGACCACTACAACCCCCTGTGATGATCAATCCCATAAATTCAATTGAAGAAATTCCTCCTCACATAAGTCCAATATACATGGGTTATGTAATCCAAGACATCCCAGCCAAGCAAAACACAGCTCTTGTTAAAATTTATTACATTTCAACGAGAACCCCTCTTTGAAGTATTTTTAACTCTAGAATGCAGGCCTAGTTGATCAAATCTTCATTGTATAGCAGTTCAACCATCCCAGGAACCAGTCTGGTGAACCATCCTGTATTCCTTCTATGGCAAGTATATCCATTGTTGGGTAAGGAAATCAGGACTGCACACAATGCTCCAGAGATGGCCTCAGGATGGCTGTGTTTAAAATCATAGAAATATGTACTTAAATCTTTCTGCTATCATTTCCCTTCCTATCTGCTTGAGGCACTATGAGGAAGTTTTATAATTACAAAATGGATTCAGCTGTAAAATTAGAAGCAAAGACAGACTTTCACCTTTCTCCTATTATATTTGCAAAGCCAGCAGAAAACGCTTTACCCTTTCTCCAGTTAAACTAATAAGGCTAACAAAGATGTTTATGCTCGTTCCCCATAACACAAGTGAGATACCAAGCACAACTTCATGAATGTTTACCTCTATATACCTTGGGACGACAGATGATGCAATGGGCTAAGTGTTCGGCTGGCGACCGGAAGGTAGCCGGTTCGAATCCCGCTTGGAGTGCATACTGTCGTTGTGTCCTTGGGCAAGACACTTCACCCACCTTTGCCTGTGTGTGAATGTGTGTGAATGTGTGTGAGTGATTCGTGGTGGTCAGAGGGGCCGTAGGCGCAGATTGGCAGCCACGCTTCCGTCAGTCTGCCCCAGGGCAGCTGTGGCTACAGAAGTAGCTTACCACCACCGAGTGTGACTGAGGAATGAATGAATAATGCGATGTAAAGCGCCTTGCGTATTAGACCAGGCGCTATATAAATCCCATCCATTATTATTATTATTATAATATAAACATTAGTAGGATGTTCAGACACTCGGCTTCTACACTTGCTCTATTAGATTATAATGTGCATCATTAAAGTAAAAAATCCAAAACGCTTGATCTGCAGAAAAATAGCCTCATCATAACCACATATGGGCTAACCCTTCCTCTCTCGGAAGAACCTGTCAATCTTAAGAGGCTGTCAATCTTAAGAAGCTGTCAATCTTAAGAAGCAAGAGGCTGTACCATGCTCTGTAAGATAAACTATTGCTGAATCGCTAATTATTGGGGTATAAATATATCTGCTTAAACACTACCCTTTTGTGTGAGGATGGAGTTGCTCTGTATAGTCAATATCTACATGCTGTAAGAGTCACTTCCACACCCGCGTGGCAAAATAAAGATTTTACTACTTGATTATTGATTTTACTTCGGAGTCACGTGAGTGACTACGTGAAGAACCCGCTCAGCGCGCATGCGCGGCATTAACGCCAGCAGTGCAACAGCGGCTGCAGCGGGAGTTAGGCGTTCCCGCTACAGAATGAAACGGACCGTCAGGTGAGTACCCTGAGGTCGGGTTTCTATTACAGGGGAGCCTTTTTCTGCTTGTGTTTTACAGGCAGAGAAAAAGGCTCTGGAACAAAACTGTCCCCCGTTCGAGGAGGAACGTTTTCCGTCTGGGAGGGGGGCAGCAACAGGCGGTAGGAGCGTTTACCCGGTGTTCCGCTTTTCCCCCACACCGTGCCGAGCCCAGCCCGCTAGTACCTGAGCAGCGGGCTGGATGCATAGCCACCCGAAGAGGCATCCGGCAGGTGTTTTTCCCGATTTGGGACGGGACGTCTCTCCACCCGCACGAGGGGAGAGAGAGCCGCCCGAGCCGCTGGAGCGGCTCTCGGAGCAGGTGCCTGCGAGACGCGCTGCTTGAGGGGCGCTCTCGCTTCTACAAGGCACAAAAGCTCTAGAAGAACCTGTCCCCCGCTCGACTCCAGCGGAGGAGCGTTTCATTGCAGGGGAGGCAGCAACAGGCGGTAGGAACAATTACCGGGCGCTCCGCTATCGCCATCACCGCGCCGAGCCCAGTCCCGCTAGTGCCTGAGCTGCGGGCTGGATGTTTAGCCATCCGAAGAGGCATCCGGCCGGTGGCTTCCGACTTGTCGGAGGGGACGTCTCTCCACCCGTATGGGAGAGAGACAGCCGCCTGAGCCGCTGGAGCGGCTCCTGGAGCAGGAGCTCCTGCGAGACACGCTACGTGAGGGGCAGTCTCGCTGGAGGGTTCAGGCATACCCTCCACAGTGCCTAGGCACTGCCCATCACTTCCTCCTTAGTGTGGTTAGCTTTGGGGTGACCAGGGCTGGGCTGGTCATGAAGAGGGGGTCGCTGGCTGAAGAATTCGGGGGTATGCCAGGGGTGCAGGAACAGGAAGAGCTGCTGGGTGTGTGTGGACCGCTACGTGGCTACCCCACGTGCAGGAAGGCCATTAGAGCCTAAAAACTAACGGCCAGCGTTGACCACCTCTCCGACAGGCACCTACAGGAGAAGGTGGTTAATAAGGCTTAAAATGTACAGCTCCAATGAATTATAGTCCTTCAAAGTGCCGGCACTCAACAGCCAAATCTGGGGGCACGTCGGGACAAATACTCGGACCAGGAGCTGATACTGCAGCGGATCCTCAGGCTCCTGACATCAGCCATCACACCATTTGCTCGTTTTCTGTGGACAATACGGAGATGACCACTAACTAACAAATCACTCTCACGCTGTTGTGCAACACGCAGAGCGAGATAAATTACCTCCGTATATAAATCATAAGACCTGCCCTAAAATCCCGAATTTGGGTTGTGCTAAACCCCAGCCACTGAGTCAGCCTCACAGCTCTTTGGCAAAAAACCTCATGGGAATAAAAACTTTAGGCCTCATGAGGGCAGGCCCCAGGACGAGCAAACCCCAAAAATACAATACCCAAGCGGCAGCACCCCATCGCGTCCACCAGTCGACGTCTACCATATGGGACTGCTGAAAGCTCGGGGACCGCATTTTTTTATGCCCGGGGGTCTTTTAGACCACGGTCCAGAGCAGGACCCCATGGAAAATGCGCCACCCCCCAACATCACCGCCACGTCAGACAACGCGCCAGACTCGCTGGTCTGGGAAGAGACAGAAGAAATGCCCATATCCATGGAGGTAGGTGGGTCTGGTGCCTACAAGAATATGTAAAATAAGGAATCTAATTTCAAAGGATACTTTATGGCAAGCATTGGCCTCAAATATGCTTACTATTCAGTACCCATTCAAAAGGATCTACACAGATACCTAAAATTTACCTGGATGGGGCAACTATGACAGTTAAAGCATTATCCCATGGGGTAACGTCAGCTCAAGGTTATTCATCAAGATACTAAAACCAGCCCTGGCAAAACTAATAAGAAGACCATGGAATTGGCTATGTCAGCTGTTTTTCAGCTACAAAACTGTTTTCGAAACCCTGGGGTTTGTTTTACATCCAGATAAATCAAAGTTGAAGCCATCCACTATCATGGACTACTTAGACTTCACAATTAATTCAGTCCATATGACTGTAACTTTGCCAAAAGACAAAACGGTTGAATTGGCACAATTATGCCACAATTTAATGGTCAACGAGCAACGAACTATTCGACAAGTAGCAAGAGTAATTGGGAAAATGGTAGCAGCATTCCTGGCTACACAACTCGGACCATTGCATTATAAAATCTACAAAGAGCAAAGGTACAGGCATTAAAATATCATGCAGGTCATTATGATCGGGTCATGAAATTACCCACTGAAACTATATCAAAACAGTTGGCATAGTTTCAGCCCTATCATTATCTAACAGGTGGTAGATGGACTAACCTAAAGTCATCATTACTACTTACACGGGGCATTAATTATTTAGCGATGTTGGGTGCCTTTTATGGATTAAAAGCATATACATCAAATATGCATCACTGCATGTACGGTTACAAATGGATAATACTACGGTGGTGGCCTACATTAACCATATGGGAGGCATAAAATCGTTATTATGCGACAAATTGGTCAACACAATTTGGCAATGGTGTGTCAAAAAGACATATTTGGCTGTCAGCAACTTACCTATCAGGTAAGCTAAATACAGTGGCAGACACCAGGTCACGCAAATTCAATGACAACATCGAATGGATGTAAAACCCAAAGTATTTGCAAAAATTATCAAGCTATATGGCACGCCAGATATCGATTTATTTGCATCAAGGCTAAATCACCAGATACCTATGCATGTCGCTTGGGAACCAGACCCAGAGGCAGCAGCGGTAGTAGATGCCTTCACGCTGGATTGGGGAAATTCCTTCTTCTATGTTTTCCCTCCCTTCTGCCTCATCAGTCAGGTACTACGAAAAATACAGATGGACTCTGCATCAGGGTTTGATAGTACCCGACTGGCCTACACAGCCATGGTTCCCAGTACTGCATGATATGTTTGTTGAAACACCATGTCAGCATCCCTTTCGAACATCCACTAAGAAGCAGTACTTAACCAGCATCAAGAAATGCGAGAAGTACTGCCAGGAAACAAGGACCACGTACACAACAGCAACAGTCACCAACGCACTGGAGTTCCTGGCCTACCTACAACACAAAGAGGAATCAGCTACAGTGCCGTCAACACAGCAAGGAGTGCCCTGTCTGCTTATTTGAAACCAGCACCAGGACAACAGCCGATGGGATCCCATCCACTGGTGGTCAAATTAATGAAGGGCATCTATAACATCAAACCCCTAGACCAAGGTATACCCATTTATGGGATGTCAGCGTGGTCCTGACGTACCTCAGGGGATGGCCACCAGCCAGATCCCTCAGCCTTAAACAAACTACCCTGAAAACGCTCATGTTGATGGCACGTATCCACTCAGAGGGTCCAGTCACTACATCGATTATGACTGGACAACATGGTGACCACCCCAGACCAGATCTCGTTCATCATCCAGGGTCTGGTAGAACAGGGCAGGCCAGGTATAGCCAATCCAGTTGTGGTGTTCCGGGCTTACCCGCCAGAGCCGCGGTTGTGTGTCATGACCTATCTACTATATTATATAGACACAACCTATAACATCAGAGGGAGTGAAAAAGCCTTATGGGTCAGCCACAAAAAACCTCATGGCCGGGTAACGAGCCAAACCATTGCAAGATGGCTCAAGCAGGTACTAAAGGCTGCCGGAATAGACTAACTTTTTTCAAATCTCATTCCACCAGGGCAGCGTCTACATCAACGGCCGAAAGAATGGACGTACCGGTTGACCATATTCTGACGACAGCAGAATGGTCGAGGGAAACGACATTCAAAATTTTTTACAATAAGCCGTTGACGAAACCTGACTTGTTTGCAGAAAAATTTTACAAACTGCAAATATTTAATTTAAGCCCGGGGGAGCAATTTAATTTGTTATTGTTACTGAATACCATTTTCGTTTCTCGAAAAACAGATTCATTGGTTGGTTACGATAACACACTTCCTCCCTCAAGAACTTCGGCAGTGAGTGAAATAAAACTGTTACACGGTTTGAAATCACAGAGCTTTGAAGTCTTCACGTAGTCACTCACATGACTCCGAAGTAAAATAGTAAGATTAAACGAGAACTTACCAGTTTGAAGTTTGATCTGTATTTTATGAGGAGTTACGATGAGGGATTACGTGCCCTCCGCTCCCACCCTCATAATATAGGTCAAACTGATAACTGATGTCTCCTTTTCTTTACTATGTTTACTTCAATAACTGTGTCTATCTGTGATTCCACATCGCTGCTTGGAAGTATGCCGTGCATGCGCGCTGAGCGGGTTCTTCACGTAATCCCTCATCGTAACTCCTCATAAAATACAGATCAAACTTCAAACTGGTAAGTTCTCGTTTAATCTTACTATTTTATTTGCGTTTTTGTCAGTTTAAAGTGAAACGAACCACAACAACTATATTATATTTGCTTTCAGGTTTGCACATCATCCAAGTTTCTGCACATTAATGCTTCCCAGGAACAATACTTAAATACCACACATCACATTTATGATACTGCGCCTGCTGATTTTTTGTCTAATTTGTCAATCAATGTCAATTTCAAACCATTTTTCACCCACCTCACAATTTGGTTCAATGTGTGTGGGAAGTATATTAGAATATTACTTTTTTTCTTCATTCAGGGCAATGAAAAAAGTGGCAGAGTGGTAGATCTACTGCCTCACCACACTGGAGGCCTGGGTTCGATCCTGACCTTGTGTGCTGTCGGTGTGGAGTTTTTACTATAGGGAGCCTACACAAGTCTCCTCTGATATATTTTTATTTTCCATACATTTAAAAGCTTTCACTGGTCATTTTTTATGTTCTCTGTATGTTTGCCCTCATACGTTAATTTTGTTCCATTCATTTCTTCATTCTTCTTTGTGGAATTCCAAAACAGTCCCAATCCTCAGATTTGTGACTTTGTCAAGCATTGTTACCCAATTCACCTTTTGGATTAAGGTTATTTATATTTCTTGTTAATCCTGGTTTACACTAGATAGTAATGCAGAACCATTGTGGTTCATAAATGTTGGTAATTACCTTTCTTACTATTGTCTTACTATTCTATCGTAGCTAACACACTTCCCAAATCGTCATAGTTTCCTTCGTTAAAATTTCAGGTTCACAGTTTGTCTGAATTGTATCACTTCTCCTTTTAATTAACAATTCTATTACTCAATGGTCACTCTTCCCTAAGAGATGGTGCACATAAGAATTATCAACTGATCCTTTGTTGTTGCACAATACCCACTTGGCAGCCCAATGCACTGCTCCATAAAGCCATCCCATATGCATTCCTGGCATTCGTACTCCACAGTGTAATATGCAGGATACTTGACATTTCAGAAAACACCACAAGTGCACTGTAAATGATCAAGGTTTGAAGTATATGGTTTTAATCCTTAAAATCTGTAATCTTAAATAATAACCTGTTGGAGATTTTTTTCATAGATAAACTTGTAATACATGTCAAATTTGCTGATATTTAAAAATGTTCATTCATTTTACTTAAGTAATGCTCTATGCCACTTTCAAATTACACATACAGTCTGCTGACCTTTTGCTCATGGGATGATCTGGGCAATGATATGGTCAAGGTGATAAATGATGATGTTAACACAACTTTTGGATGTGCTTATGCCAAGGTTATTTCTTGGTTCAATTTAGTTCAGAAATATTATGCATTTCAGGACTAAAGTTGTTTCAGGACCGCATGTAAGTAACTTTGTAAAATAATTTTTAAAAACGATGAAACGTTCTCACACTGAATATAAAAGAAAATTTCAACAATTCAAGTCCTAAAAATGCTCTAGTAGACCAATGAGGCAGTACAGAGAGGACCACCAATGAAGCTTAAACATTACAGTGTATAAGTCATTAACATGACATCAGTGTATATAAATTGTAAGCGCACTCCTGATAATTCCCTGCTTATTTGTTGGTGCATTTCTAAAATATCATTGATGATTTATGATTGTATTAGCCGTTTGTGGCATGTCATTGATGAAACCAAAGAGCATGACCAGCTCAACCAGAGTTATAATGGCAATGTTTACATATTAGCATTCTTGATGTCGTTTTGTATTTTGCATCCAACAAAATAAATGGATGGAAAATATCCAAAGGTTGTCCTGATTGTCTTAATGTAATATTTAATATGTGCAATAGGAGTGTCAGTTGTAACGTTCACATCACATTCAACACGTCTGTATTCCTATAGCAACATATTTTACCTTAATTAAATGTTATTATGTATCTATACTATACACTGTAAATGGATTGGTTGTAATCATGTATTGTCGTTCTGCCGACGCAACAAATGCTTTTCACTGTATCTCAGTACACGTGACAATAAACTAATCTAAACTAAGTGCCGACATTTTCAGTCTTTCACACGGAGGAAGGGCAGTGACATGTGGGACACTCATGGGCCAGGGAACGTAGTGTAAGCAGAATGTGACCTCAATCATAATACGATGCTGATGTGACATCAGCGCCGTTAAACAGGACATTCAAAAATACGGCTCTGTTCAATGCAGATGGAAAACCAAGGATTTAGGTTCAGGAAGACTCCCTCATCTGCTAGTTATTATTGTCAGATCTGTTGGCGATTTACTGGGAAGGTGGTGTTGCAGAGAGAACTCACAATCTCAAATATCTAAAGGGAGTGCTGTGGAGGGAGTTAAGATTTTGCATCTGGCTTTCATACCCCAATCAAACCCAGGACAATGGTGTTCATTCTACAGACTTCATCTTAAGAAACAGAATTAAAAGAGGACACACATACATACCATTCTACATACACCTGGTTTAATTATTTCATGTTATTGGATAATCACCCTGGCGCTACCCTCCAACTAATGAAATATATACTGAATCCAGCCAATTAATACCATGAAACATTTTATTATTATAAATACTAGCTTGAAAAATGCTTTAAAAATGTAAAGATTTGCACAAAGTCTTGATTTTCGTAAATCAGATTATCTGTAAGGGTGGAACTCCTATGCGATGTATATTTTGAAAGGCATAGATAGGATGGCCAAGTCAAACACTGGTGAGAGTTGTAAACTTCAGTTTTACAAGTCAAGATTTTTCATTATGTGCAGGAAGGAACTGCAGACGCTGGTTTAAACCGAAGATAGATACAAAATGCGGGAGAAGGGTCCTGCAGAAGGGTCTCGATCCAAAACGTCACCCCACACCATCTTTCCACAGATGCTACATGTCCCGCTGAGTTACTCCAGCATTTTGTGTCTATCCAAGATTTTTTATTACACTGATTCCGAGAACTGGCTGCCAGAGGAAATGGCAGAAACAAACATTGTAACAACATTTACGAGGAAGTTAAACATGTAAGAGTGAGTAGGCAGGGGATGGATGGACGCAGACCATGTATCGGCGGATGGGATTAGTTAGATTGGCATCATGGTGCGTTGAAGGCCCTGCTTCTGTGCTATCTTGTTCTAGATTCCACAAACTGCAGCATGATATTGGCAAGGTGACAGATGTCCCCTGAACTCCAAGAGGCACAACTTCCTTCTCAGCGGTAGGGCTGACAGTTCTCCCTTTCCACCCACAAACACTGTTTGTTCTCCTGGTGAACGGCAAACTCACCACCAATTATGTTACATGGATTTTATTCGAATTTCTAGTGAGCCACATTCGCAAACCACCAAATTTAAATTCTTCCAAAAAAAAAAAAACATGCAGTGTTCCAAAATGTAATTCTGCAAAAATATATATATTTCTGGCTGTATTTAAAGAACAGTCATCTAATGCAATATGATGAGCACAGCGATACTGGGTGTAACACAAAAAGCCATCATTATGAAGTGTCTGGCCCCACTTGCTAGTAACCCAGTTTTAAATTACATTTAATTAGATTGCACAATGGGCAGAATTATTTTCCAGTTAAAGAACACAACATTTTGTTAGGAAATTGAGAAGTAAAAGCGTTAAAACAAGCCATTTGATGCTTACCTGGTAGTTCCTCCAGGAGTTCCAGCTGAGCCCAAGAATCTGCGGCACCACGAGAAACTCACCAGGTCATTGATTCCATCTGTCAGAGGACGTGGCTGTGCTGTGGGTAGGTAACATTCCCGCAGGAAGGAATCCGACCTGAAACGTTCCCTATCCATCCCCTCCACCGATGCTGCCTGTCCCGCTGAGTTACCTCAGCACTTGTATTTTGCTCAAGGTTCCAACATCTGCAGTTCTTTGTGTCTACATTCCTGCAAGATCTTTTCAAACCAAATATACTTTGTTCTGGAACATCGATTTTATGTCTTGAACCCCTCATTTTCTTTGATAGGATAATTCCAGTCTGGGACAATACTGCTGAAAACCATGAAGGATCCAAGTGGGTAAACGAAACTGAGTTTCCAAACTGTATGGAGTACCTTCACCTTCCCCAAACACTGCCACAGTTTATGTATTTATTTATTTATTTATTTATTCCGAACAAGTAAAGACATTAAAGACATTAATAGTAACAAAATCGAAATTATCAAACAATTGGACATTACAATCAATATTTACAAAGCAATGAAAAGAACAAAAGCAGCAACTTGACAGAAATATGCAGGGGTTTGATCCCAAGGTAAGTTTCTGTTTCAATCACTTCCCCTGGTATCTGCGTAAAAATAAAATACCTTTGAAACCGTTGAAGATCAGAGTTGCAAATCTCATTTACCCCACCCGCCCCATCCCCCACACACATTCATCTACTCAACGACACCCAGTTTGTGTCTCTATTCCTTGCAGTTTAGAAAATGAGGGGCAACCTTACTCATACATGTGAGCCTGACAGGGTAGATGCAAAGATGCTTTCTCAAGTGGGAGCCCCAAGCAAGGGAAATTAGCTGCTAAATAATGGGACACTCAATTAAAACAGAGGTGAGTAAACATTTATATTCTGAGAGTACACAAAAAAGCTGGAGAAACTCAGCGGGTGCAGCAGCATCTATGGAGCGAAGGAAAAAGGCAACGCTTCGGGCCGAAACCCTTCTTCAGAGTTCTGAGAGTGTTGGTTCTCTGAAATGCTCTGCCTCTGATGGTGGTGGAGGCCAGATCATTAAATATATTTAAAATGCTGATAGGTAAATATTTGCAAAATTGAATAATGAGGATCAGGGGTTTCAGGGGGGACTAGCGCAGAAGTGGAGTTCAGATCTGTTTAAACCAGCCAGTAGTGCAGGATGATGGGCCTGGGGGTCTACTGCAACTCCAATTTCCTTGTCGATCGACACAATAAGCTGGAGTAACTCAGCAGGTCAGGCAGCATCTCAGGAGTAAAGCGATAGGTGATGTTTCTGATCGAGGCCCTTTTTCAGACTGAGAGTCAGGGGAGAGGAAAACAAGAGATATAAAAGGTACATAGGACAAATGATTGAAAGATATACAAAAATCAACAATGATCAAGGAAAGTGGAGCCCACAGTGGTCCATTGTTGGCTCTGGGTTAGGTGATAATGAGTTAAGTAGACAGTGAAACTCAACAGGATGACTGTGAAACTAATATGGCACTAGGATGGGGGAGGGACAGACAGACAGTCATCAGTGCACATCTATTCAGTCTGGCATTGAATAGTATAAATACATACATCAGGTTCTTGTTCATAGACTACAGCTCGGCATTCAACACCATCATCCCCTCCAAGCTGGTTACCAAACACATGGAATTGAGTCTCTGCAATTATTTCTGCAACTGGACCCTCGACTTCATCAACAAACCACAATGTATGAATTGGCAGCAACACTTCCTCCTCGATAACTATCAGTAAGGGAGAACCTCAAAGCTGCATGTTCAGCCCCCTGCTCTACTCGCTCTATACTCACGGCTGTGTAGCTAGACCCAGCTCCAACTCCATCTTCAAGTTTGCCAATTACACCACCATTGTTGAATTAATTCCAGATGATGATACAATACAATTCAATTTATTGTCATTTGGACCCCTTGAGGTCCAAACGAAATGTCGTTTCTGCAGCCATACATTACAAACAAATAGACCCAAGACACAACATAATTTACATAAACATCCATCACATCGCTGTGATGGAAGGCCAAAAAAACTTATCTCTCCACTGCACTCTCCCCCCCCGATGTCAGAGTCAAAGTCAAAGCCCCCGGCGGGCGATGGCGATTGTCCCGCGGCCATTAAAGCCACGCCGGGTGATGCAAGGTCGCGCACCGGGTTCTTGATGTTAGAGCCCCCGGCGTGCGCTCGCAGTCCCGCGGCCATTCTAAGCCAAGCGGTGATGTAGGCCCCGCTCCATGGATGATCAGCCATGATCATATTAAAAGGCAATGCTGGCTTGAAGGGCCGAATGGCCAACATCACCAGAGACACAAAACATCCTGACCACACTCTCGTTTCACTCCTGCCATCGAGAAGAAGGTGTAGGGGCTTGAAGATTGTAACATTCAGGTTCAGGAGCAACTTCTCTACAACCATCCGGCTATTAAACACTATAACCTCCAAATAAGCTCCAAACATGGGAACATTATTGGGGGTATTATCTTTGTTTTTGTACTATTATTGTTTATATATACATAGGGGAGGTGTATATATATATCTGAAGAAGGGTCTCGACACAAAACATTACCCATTCCTTCTCTCTAGAGAAGCTGCCTGTCCTGCTGAGTTACTCCCATTTTTTTGTGTGTGTATATATATACTAGTCTAAGTGGGACCCGTTGGGTCCCAGCATCACACGGGAGGGCTGGTCACCAACGTAATATTCCACCTCTCCACCAATTTCAATACTGCTCGCCAGTGGGGGGGGGGCTGTCTGTTGCGCTAGTATGGGTGTTGCGCGCTGAAAGTACTGGTTTCCAGAGGGCTAGTATAGACATTGTGGGCCGTATGGATGCTTGGGCAGGCATCCAACTGTTGCAACGATTTTAAAAGCCAAGCCAAGGCAAACAATTGGTCTGCAGACACCCCATGTCAACCAAAATTCATTTTGAGAACACAAACTTGTTAAAAAGGAGAGGCAAACAATTGGGCTGCAGACACCCGACAACCAAAATTCATTTTGTGAACACAAATTTGTTAAAAAAAGGCGAGGCAAACAATTGGGCTGCAGACACCCGACAAACAAAATTCATTTTGTGAACACAAACTTGTTAAAAAGGTGAGGCAAACAATTGGGCTGCAGCCAACCGACAACCAAATTTCATTTTGTGAACACAAACTTTTTCAAAAGGGCTGCAGCCACTTTACAGCCGCATCGAGGGGACTCACCATGGAGTAGACGTGCGTTCAGTGTTATTCGCAGCTCAGAGAGCCATGACCGTCTCGCTTCCTGCTCTGGCAGAGACTGAGTGAGGCACGACACTTCCTGGTTTTATAGTCCCTCCCCCTGCCACCAGCGGGGGCAGCAGAGAGAATGGGGAATTTTGTAAAAACATTAATATCTCTCTTAGTTTTCATCGACGGAAAAAATCCTCCGCACTCATACGGCGGAGGGGGGCTCTGAGCGAGGTGGCCAAAAATGACGGCCGTAGGTGGCGGCGCTCTCTCGGAAACCGCGGCAAAGTCGGCCAAAAGCGGTCAAGATCAGATACATATATATATATATACACACAAATAACTGGAGTAACTCAGCGGGACAGGCAGCTTCTCTGGAGAGAAGGAATGGGTGACGTTTGGGTCAAGACCCTTCTTCAGATATACTAGACTAAGTGGGACCTGTTGGGTCCCAGCTTCACACAGGAGGGCAGGTCCCCCAACACAATATTCCACCTCCCCACCAATTCCAAGTGGGGGGGCAGTGGGGGGGGGGGGGGGGGCTTTCTGGAGCGCTAGTATGGGTGTTGTGGGCTGAAGGGACTGGTTTCCAGAGGGCTAGTATGGACATTGTGGGCCGAATGGATTCTTGGGCTGGCGGCTCAGTCACTCAAGCCTGTTGGGCTGGCAGCTCATTCACTCACGGCTGGTGGGCTGGCAGTTGACTCACGGCTATTCCTTGACATTCCATTTCAAACCGGGTGCAAGGCCACCAAATTCAAGTGCAGTTTCTGACTACTTCAAGCAGGGTGCTAGGCCACCAAATTTAAGTGCAGTTTCATACCATTTCAAGCAGGGTGCAAGGCCACTAAAGACAGCCAGTCATGACCTCTCCCTCCTCCATCTTGCAGAGACTGAGCCACGCCCACACTTCTGGGTTTTATAGTCCCTCCCCCTCCTACCAGAAGGGGCGTGGCATTCATGGCGTGAATGACAGGAGAGAGAATCTCAACATTTTTTAAACACTAATAACTCTTTTATTTTTCATCGATGGGAAAAATCCTCGACACCTGATGAGTGGAAGGGGACTCTGAATAAGATGGCCAAAAATCACAGCCGTAAGTGGCAGCATTTTTTCTAAAATCAATATACAGAACAATAGGAAGTGGTCAAGATCAGACTTTTAGTAATATAGATATAAACTTTTTTTATTTATAGTGTTTACAGAGTACAATGTTTACATATCTGTTGTGCTGCTGCAAGCATGGATTTCAATGTTCCGTTTTGGGTCATATGACAATAATACAGTCTTGATTCTTGGATTATCATGTAAATTCTTGCAGCCTTGCCTCCTTACTCCTGCCTGTTGGACAGGTGGTTACTGCCCTCTGCTGGCTGACAAAGTTTATGGCTTTATGGCTGCCTCTGCCAACTATTTTCAACTCAGATGAGAGGGGGTTGTGGGAGGGAGGGGGGGTTGTTTAGAGGATTTCTAATACATGGCGATAAAAGGAAGATTTTAACAGAAAAAGAGGGTTCAATTTTCTTTTGCATGCTTTAAGTGAAACATGGTGGGTGGTACAAGGGGCTGCTGTTTTATTGCCTAACACAGGCTTTCAAATGTACCAGAATGTATTCATTCCCAGATGACCAATTCACGCTTGCAAAGATGTGGTCTGATCCTGGTATGACAGAGGTTCACTCCCTGGAGCCATGTAATGGGCAAAAATGTTCAAATAAATAGTTTTATTGAGACCAAGCTCTCCAGTGCTGTGATGAAAGGCAGAACTAAAGAGTCCTGGAGGAATGTGTTTCTGTGTGCTCAGTGCTTGACATGAAAAGCTGGATGGGAATCAAAAACTAGATAGGCAGGTAATAACACTTCCAGACTTGACAACTGTTTTATTTTGGTCACATGATTTGTTTCAATACACTGGCTTTGACATTTTTCTTCTTGTCCGAGTTGTGCAGTGTTTGGATCCGTAAAAAATTGTTTTGCATCTATTTTGAAAAGATATGAACCAAGCCCCCAGTTGCTTTCTACTGTATCCATTGTTCCAGGTGTGGACTCATATATATATATATATATCGGTGAGATCAAGCGTAGACTGGGCAATCGTTTCGTTGAACACCTTTGCTCCACCTTGGCCTACGTGATCTCCCGTTGCCAAACACTTTCTCAATTCGAAACATCAACTATTCCTTTTCTCCAAGATGCTGCATGGCCCGCTGAGTTACTCCAGCTCTTTGTGTCTATCTTTAGCTTTTATACTACATGGATATCTAATCACAGCAAATGAGCTTCGGGCCGAGTATTATTATTAAGTCAAAGCTTTAATGGTCCTGATTTTAATTGTGACATCTGATGAGAATGTTCCACGATATGGTTAAAATGATAACTGACCAGGAAAAGGTGCTGCATGTCTGAGGCTTCCCAGCCTCCTGGGTTTCTAACAAAATGGTTTGCCCAAGTCAGGCATGCAGGGTCTTAATTAAAATTCAATTATCTCTGGGTGATGTTATTTGTGCATTGCTGGACTTTTAAGCCTTCACGCCAACAAAGTTGATGGTCGAACCTGATATGAAGAAAAGGTGCAGCCTTGAGTCTGAAGTAAGCTTAATGCACTGCTGCAGGTGTTAAGGGCCTCGCCCACTTAGGCGATTTTTTCGGTGACTGTAACAGTCACAGTCGTAGCAGGTCGCCGAAAAACCGGCGACTGGACCTCCCCTACAACAATGTCTACGACAACCTACAACCTAGTCAACGTCAAGCTATGTCAAGCTATGACAGCCAGCGACCCAATTCTTAACGACTTAGGATGTCCACCTACAACCACACCTATGACAACCTACGACGACACATACGACAACCTACGACCACACAGGCGACAAACCACGACAACCGAAGTCAACGTACGTCCACCCGCGACAAGCTACGACAAGCTACGACCTTGACAGTGACAACTGAAGGCAACTGATAACAATTCAGTCGCTGGTACCTCTCGCCGGTTGACGTAGGTTGACGTAGGTGGTCGCCAATGGAATTCACCGACGTCATCACCCGGTGACAACCTATGTCACCTGGCGACAACCTACAACAGCTCCTACGACACGAGAAGACAAGTTACGTCAAGCCCACAATCGCCAAAAAGTTTTGAATATTTCAAAATCCAGCGGCGACAAGAAAAAAGTTACGACTACTTAGGCGACTTGAGGCGACAACTCACGACCATACAGGAGTCATCCCGCGACCATGTGGCAACAGCATAGTCGCCGGTAGTCACTGAAAAAATTGCCTAAGTGGGACAGGCCCTTTAGGAAATGCTGGTGTACTTCCCCTGTCCTTTAAGGAATCTGTGGTCCTTCGTGGACATGGTTTTCTCACATCCTTCTTGGAGTAGTTTCATGATTTTAATTTATTCATGAGCTGTGGACATAGATGGCAACATCAGTTTTTGTTGTACTTCCATAATTGCTCATACATTGAGAATGAATCAATTATTTGGTCTCAAATCTTATGTAGGAAAACAGATATCCTTCCCTCAAATACATAGTTTATTTTTATGATAACTGAGTCATTTCATGTTTACCATGCTGGGACTAGCTTATTTTCAAATCCTATATTTATTAAGCTTGGTCCTTCTGCTCTCAGGTGACCATCATGCTGGACCTCTTGCTCATTTGCTGTTCGCAACTTTCTGTCCTTCAAGTCCCTTCGGTATGAGTGGGAGGAAGTCCCACAGGATTAAGATAAGATTAAGATGAGTTACTCCTTTTTTGTGTGTATCGTCGGTGTAAACCAGCATTTGCAATTCCTTCTTACACATATCAAATGAAGGCACAGAAATAATCCGAGTTGGGATATGTTAGTTCATTATCTGAAAGTAAATAGGATTTGTCCCTACTTGGACTGGTTTAGAAGCTTTTCACTGTACCTCGGTACATGTAACGATAAACTAAACTCATTAGACTTGGGTACTTTTATTGATTTTTACTAGTGGATATACCAAGTGTGGTTTAGATTTCAAAGTCAAAGTCAATATTATTCGTCACATGTACATCACATGCAGTGAAATGTATCAGTAAGTTTGTGGGTTTTATGTAAATAGTTACATTGGTAGCACAATCAATGAATGAGTTAAGTATATTTTTGTATGCAATGGTCCAAGGCCATTGGTTCACTCAGTCTGGTTGGCCCAGTGCCCACCCAACCCATTTAATCAGTGCCCATCTGCACTCACCTTGTCCCCATACCAAGCAGCATCTAGTGGTGATGTCCTGGTAACAACTGGGTTAAAGCGCAGAAGAGCCACCATGGTCAGGAATGGGCTTCCACCTCTGCCAAAATTACCACTGATTTAAAAAATGTTCTCTAACATTCAGAGATATTTGAAGATTATTACTGAAGTATGCTTAGACTGCAAAACATTAAGAACTAAAATAAAACTAAAGCTATCCTAATTATGAGAAATAATTTAAAACGATAAAATAAAATAAACGTTTTAAACAAATAACTTCCTCTTTGGTTCCAAAATCTTTCCCCACAATTAATGGGATTTAATGGATCCATGATCTGAATGGTGATTTCTCTTTGACAGTGTCAGTGAATGGTTGTAAGATTGAACCCACTGTTTGATTCCATGCAGAGAACATTGGGGGTTAAACTGACTGTTTCATCCCCATTCAATGATCATACAATACTTTATTGTCACTTGTATCTAGGTACAGTGAAATGCTTGTTTTGCATACAACCCGATAAAATCATGTAGCAGACCTCGCCTAAGCAGTACACAAGTGTCGACATGTTTCTGGCATTGACAAAGTTACAGAAGTTCCTCCAGAGGATACACGCGCGGTCACAGGGAGAACGGACAAACTCCACACACACAGACAGCACCCGAGGTGAGGATTCACTGTGCACAGTTCCTGTCCCCAGATCCCACCCTGGAGGTCTCGGACCCTATTGCTCCTCCCCCCCTTCCTGCTGCAGGAAGTCCCACAGACGGTGTGGATGAAGTCCAGCGAGTCTCCATGGACCTGGAGATGCGAGCTCCATGAACCTGCCAGTGAGTCTCCAATCGCTGGCACACTTGCTGTGAAAACCGGAAGCAGAGGACTTGCTGCAGGTTCAGCCGCTGAATGCCCATGGCTCCTCTCACAACATTATGCATTGTTTCAGGTGGAGCTTTCAATATGTAGATAATTATATAGCAGTGGCACAATGCTATGATTTTTGTGTTGTTTAAAAAGACACCTCGCCCTCTAGAAGGGCTCAGAGCACATCACAACCTCTCAGCTGCTTGACAGGATTGACAAAATGCAGGGGGAAGCAACAGCAAGGTGCAGAGATATATCTGCAAGGAAGGGCTGTGAAACTCATGGCTTTATTCTGGCTTGTTGGCTGTGGATGAGGTGTTTAGTGAACACGGACCAGGCAGGTTTACCTGCTGCACTGCAGCAAAATGTTCTTGCAGGGGACGCCTTGGCTGACTGAAGTCTGGGCTCCTGTGAGAATAGTTCTCCACATTAGAGGGCGAGTGTGCCAGAACTTGCTGATGCAACTGCTGGCACAGTGCAGGAGATGGCTCACTGAATAGCTGTTGTGTTACCCAGGCACATCTTCTTTCATACTACGCCAGGATGCAGTGTGACTGAGCTGTTTCTGAGAAATTATCCAGTGGCACATTTAGTCAGGCTTTTGCATATTTCAGTGGCATCATCGTGGCTGCTGTCCAAGGTTTGCTCTGGAACGGAAACTACTCTGTGAATTGATCGAGTTATATCCACTTGTGTTTGCAGGCGTGGATGTGTGGACACTGCTGGATAGCGACATTGCTTCTCCCATGCAGCTTTTCCCTGCCTGGCACCTTTCCACTGCTTTTCCTTCTGATGCCAGTCACGCTACTCAGAGACACAACAAAATACATTTAGAACATGTTCCACCACATGAAAAAGGAGGTCCAGAAATGTTTTTTAAACTATGTATTATATTTACTTACTCTGCCAATTAAGTGAATTACTATCTGTGACTGATTTTGTAGCCATCATGAATTAACATTATTAGTGCGTAGGCAATGAATACCCTGCACTGAGGAACAATTAAAAAATAATACACAGCAGGGATTTAAAGATCACAATAAAGGTTCTGTCCCTGGTTTCCCATGTTAAATGTGATTGTGAAAAGTGTGTGGATGTTTAGCATTAAATATTTCTTCCAGATTTTTAGTGTACATAAAAACGTTCAGATTAGAGTGTCTAGGATAACATTTCCTTCTCTACCCCTGGACCCCACATTGCAAGGTATTCACTCCTTTGTTTCTGATAGTTACATGCCTGAATGTCTGATCGCAGTCTTTTGTCTGTTCGATTCTGCAAAGATTTGAATATTGTAAATTATGGAAGTGAAGTTTAAGTGCAGTAATAGTTTGTCGCTGATCCTAATACTTGCATTAAATTTTACGCGAGAGTTACACATACTGTGGACATTCAAACTCGAGGTAGAGATTTGAACCATGGAGCCATACAACATAAAACATGCCCATGTCAATCATCGTGCCTATCTATGCTGCACCCATGTACAAAGATTTGAAACATTGGTGTGCCTTGTGGCTTTCAGAAGTGCAAATTTCTTCTTCAGAACCAGTTGAATGCTGTAATGGAGAAGCACATAAAAAACACAGGTAGCTCACAAGATTCATCTGGTGCTCAACAAATGACATGACCCTGGTGATGACCCAAAGAAAACTTACCCTCTGGCAGAAGCTGTTGCTGAGTTTGTAAAGCATTGTTGTTTGTAAAGCAGCAACAATGATTTGCAGTGAAAACATCAGTCTGAACTGCTTGCAGCTACTCCGCCTGCTATAAGTAGTGGCACGGTGGGACAGCGGCTGAGTAGCTGCTTTACAGCGCATCCTGACTATGGGTGCTGTCTGTATGGAGTTTGGACATTCTCCCCGTGACTGGCGTGGGTTTTCTCCAAGATCTTCGGTTTCCTGCCACACTCCAAAGACATACAGGTTTGTAGGTTAATTGGCTTGGTATAAATGTAAAATCGTCCCTAGTGTGTGTAGGATAATAATGTGCGGGGATCACTGGTCATCGCAAACTCGGTGGGCCGAAGGGCCTATTTCCGCGCAGTATCTCTAAAAAAAAAGTAGCAGATGCTCCAAACTATTACCTTACTTTCTTTGGGGGTGCGAGTTGGTTTAGGGAAGTCTTCAGTTTGAAAGGGTCCTGTTCAATTCAATTCAACTTTAATGTCATTGCACAAATACTGAGTATGGGTACAACGAAATGCAGTTTTGCGTCAGTCCGTAGTAGTGCAATATAGAAATTTAAAAAAAAAGAGGATACAGAACAATAAAAAATGCAGAATAAATTAAACAATGGGGACGGAGGGACCGGAGGAATCTATCGGCGGGACTCCGAGTTCAGCAATGCGACGGTATGATTGTAGAAGCTGTTCCTCATCCTACTGGTACGAGACCTGAGGCTCCTGTACCGCCTCCCTGATGGGAGGAGGGCAAACAGTCCATGGTTGGGGTGGGAGGGGTCTTTAATGATCTTCCCAGCTCGTTTCAGACACCGTTTTCGGTGGAGGGCATCCATGGCAGGGAGCGGGGCGCCGATGATGTGCTGCACGGTTTTCACCACCCGTTGTAGTGCCTTCCTGTCCGCAACAGTGCAGCTGCTGTACCATACCGTGAAGCAGGCGGTCAGGATGCTCTCGATGGTACACCTGTAGAAGTTGGTCAGGATCTGGGGGGACAGGTGGGCTTTCTTGAGCCTCCTCAGGAAGTAAAGGCGCTGCTGTGCCTTTTTGATCAGCTTGGAGGTGTTGAGGGACCAGGACAAATCCTCCGAGATGTGTACCCCGAGGAATTTGTAGCTGGAGACGCGCTCCACCTCAGTCCCGTTTATGTGGATGGGGGTATGTTGCCCCCTCTGACCTTCTTGAAGTCGACAATAAGTTCCTTCGTCTTCTTGGAGTTGAGGACGAGGTTATTATTGGCACACCAGGTTGTCAGGTGCTGGACCTCCTCTCGGTAGGCTGACTCATCGTTGTCACTGATCAGTCCTACCACCGTGGTGTCGTCAGCAAACTTAATGATGGCGTTGGATCCGTACTTAGGGATGCAGTCGTGGGTGAAGAGGGAGTAGAGGAGAGGGCTGAGCACACAGCCCTGTGGCACGCCGGTGTTCAGTGTTATAGTGGTGGAGGTGAGGTTGTTGACCCTAACAGACTGTGGTCTGTTGGTGAGGAAATCCAGTGTCCAGTTGCAGAGGGAGGTGTTGTTGTCCAGGTGGGTCAGGGCAGAGTGTAGGGCCGCCGATATGGCGTCCTCTGTAGACCTGCAGTTGCAATTTTCAGTGTGTCTGATTGTTTCTCCATTTTGAGGAATTATAGGTGTAGTCAATGGCAGAGAGACAAGGAACATTCTGATATGTCTGTCAAATCCACACTAACTGCAGGTACAAGTCTGTTTACATTGGCTTGGGGAAGTTGTGGAGATGTTCCAAAAACAGCACCGTGGACATCTGGGATTGGTAGACATAGGACAAACTTCATGAAATATATAGATAACAAGCATTAATACAAACTAGACCCAGTCTTCAAAAAAAACTTTTCAGATGTAAACTGCAAGCAGTATTTGGCATTGAAATTAAAAGCACAGCTTTGTAAGCAGACAGTACCGTATGCAGAACACAGGCTATTGGTCTATGACTGGAGGCCCCTCAAGTGATTTGGGTTGCAGACAGACGTGACCATTCTCGTATCCATCAGGCAAATGTAAAGCAATGGTGTATTAATTGGCCAACATCAAACCATTTATCAGACACTGTTATTTTGCAATGTTTCATGGAGATTCGGGAAAGTACCAGACCAGACGTATTTTGCCTCTTAGAACAATAAACAAGGTCACGCATATTTGCTCTGCCTGTCAATAATTCGGACATTTGTGTCACCAGAGAGTTGGGCCTCACATTACTAATTTTGGTCTGTCTGAAGAAGGGTTCCAACCTGAAACATCACCTGCTCCTTTTCTCCAGAGAAGCTACCTGACCTGCTGAGTTGCTCCAGCACTTTGTGGGTATCTTCAGTACAAATCAGCATCTGCAATTCCTTCCAACACATTACTCACTTTGGTGTCTGGGTTCCATGTCCTCAGAAATCTTATATTCAGTTTCAGTTTGAGATTCAGATTAGTTTACTGACACAGACAATAGAGTGTAGTGAAATTCCTTGTTCCCATGAAACGCAGGGTAAACAGTAAACAGTAAACAGTAAACAGTAAACAGTAAGTAAAGGGTAAATAGCCACATTCTTAAAACATGCATGGTCCAACTGGCTGGAGTTTCTAATAGACATCTTCAACCTCACATTACTGAGTTTCAAAGTCCCCACCTGCTTTAAAAGGACATCCATAATACTGGCGCCCAAGAAGAGTAAAGTGACATGACTCGGTCAACTGACTAGTGGTGCGTAATCTTAGTAAGGACCTGGACCCACTACAAATTGTCTACCACCACAACAGATCACTGGGAATGTGATCTAGTTGACTCTCCACTCTGCATTGGATCACTTGGACATTAGGAGGTCAGGCTGTTGTTCATTGAATACAGCTCAGTGTTGAACAACTTTATCCCCTCGAACTCAGAGAATTAGGTCTCTGTATGTTCCTGTGTAATTGGATCATCAACTTCCTCATCGGCAGACCACAATCAGTTTTGTTTAATTGAGAGATACAGCAAAGAATCAGGCCTTTTGGCCCACCAAGTCCACACTGACCAGCGATCCCCGCTCACTAACACTACCCTACACACACTAGAGACAATTTACAATTTTACCTTAGCCAATTAGCCTACAAACCTGTAGGTCTTTGGAGTGTGGGAGGAAACCGGAGCACGCAGAGAAAACCCACACAGGTCACGGGGTGAACGTACAAACTCCATACAGACACCACCCGTAATCAGTATCAAACCCAGGTCTCTGGCACTGTAAGGTAGCAACTCTACCATGCCACTCGTATCGTCCCAATCGGTATGAATTGGCAACAACATTTCATCCTTGATAACCATCAACACAGAAGCGCATCCATGCTATGTGCTCAGTTGCCTGTTCTATTCTCTCTGTACCCATGACTGTGCAACCAGACACAGCTGTAATGCCATCTTTAAATTTGTTAAACATTAATGGGTCAGAGTGCAGGAGGGAGCTTGGTAATCTGACTGAATCGTCCCAGAACAGCCATCTTGCTCCCAGTGTTAGCAAGGCCAAGACGCTAATTGGTAATTTGAGGAAGGGAAAGCCGGCGATCTGTGAACCTGTTTTCATTGACCGTGTGGCAGTGGAGAGAATCAACAGCTTCAACATCCTGGACACGCATATCTCTGAAGATCTGTGCAGGGCCCAGTATATTCATGCAATCACAAGGAATGCTCATCGAGGCCTCTACCACCTTAGATGATTGAGGAGATTCAACAGGGTAGACAAAAATGCTGCAGAAACTCAGCCTGAAGAAGGGGTCTCGACCCGAAACATCACCTATTCCTTCGCTCCATAGATGCTGCCTCACCGCTGAGTTTCCCCAGCATTTCTGTCTACCTTCGATTTTTCCAGCATCTGCAGTTCTTTCTTAAACGAGGAGATTCAATATGTTGCCAAATACTCTATCAAACATTTACAGGTATACAGTAGAGAATATACCGGCTGGTTACATCAGCCTGATTCGGCAATTTGAATCCCCAGGAATCAGAGAGACTGCAGAGAGTGGTGGAAATTGCCCGGTCTATCACAACTATTTCATCATCGAAGGAACCTATAGGAGGCACTGCCTCAAAAAGTTAGCCAATATCAAAGAGCCGCACCACCCTGGTCATCTCAATGTTAACATGAGGAAGAAGATGTAGGAGCCTGAGAATCATGACCTCCAGTTTCAAAAACAGCTTCCTTCCAGCAACCATGTTCATGAATACTGCACAACACTAACCACTACCTCAACAACTATGATCTTCTAAAGACTTGTTTTTTGGTTGCATGATGGACTTCTACTTTGCAGTATTATGTTTACCTGGTATAACTGGTTATATTATGATTATTGTCTATTTATTTGTGTATTGCGTTAATGAACACCTTGCCCAGCAAAAGTGTTGTCAATTACAGTGTAAATGTGCAATCCAGAGGAACTTAAAGGATTGAAGTAAATGTTGTCATTGTAGCTATTGCAATTTTATTGAATCATCTGCTATTATCCTTGTTCCTAAGCATATATAAACGGTGTACTTTGAGTTAAAGAGTGATTCTGCTGAAAGTGTCTCCAAGAGAAACTCTGGCCTTCATGCCAAATAAAAGCCTTTTGCATCCTGCAGCTACAGTCTACGAATGTCTCAGTCACAGTCACAACAGTGGAGAGAGCAATCCAATCTAGGGTGGCATGGTGGCATAGCACTAGAGCTACTGCCTTACAGCGCCAGAGACCTGGGTCCGATCCTAACTACGGGTACTTGTCTGTACGGGGTTTGTACATTCCCCCGTGACCTACATGGGTTTTCTCCGAGATCTTCCTCGCACACTCCAAAGACCCACAGGTTTGCAGGTCAATTGGTGTGGTATAAATGTTAATTTTTCCAAAGAATGTTTGTGTGCAGGGATTGCTGGTCGGTGTGGACTCGGTGGGTTGAAGGGCCTGTTTCTGCACTGTATCTCTAAATGAAACTAAACATTATGTGTCTGCATTCACTTGTCCCTAACAAACCTTCCTTGTTAACGTTCTACAAATCTTACAACCCTCATTTTCCATTTTATGGAGATGGCTTTTCTCAAATTACTTTCTCCAAGCTCAGCGTCATTTGCAAATCCAACCAAATCACATTGTGTTTTCAAATCCCAATCTTTGATATAAATGAAACCCAAGACCCATTCCTGGGCACTTGATCCATTACAGCTCTCTACCTTGCATTACTTACTTGTAACCACAAAAGCTTTTCAGATCTTTCATTCGGTTTTTTTCTTTCTGGCATGTTAGATTTCCCTGTAACTCCAAAACTTTGATCAATTAACAACCTTTCATAAGAAACCTCAACTAATGTTTCCAGATCCCTTGCTCCGAATAGGTCTTGGTAAGGATGTAATGTGCAAAAAGTCAAAATAGATCTCAACTTTCCATTTTTGCAGACCTCTGTTTATAATTGTACACATTATTCTATTTGCTAAAGGTTGTTCCTTCCTCTATCTGGTTTATTGTCCTCTATAAGATCATATTATCCCATTTCCAAATTATTGGAGCACCTTCAATGTCGATCGACTGTTCAAAGTCTCACTTCTCCCTTGTCTCTGTAAACAATGTGATAGAAATTATCCACTGCTTTTGAGCCCTTCTAATTTTCATACACTCACTAATTTAGTTTGCATCGCTATTTTGACCTGTTAATTTAGCCTGAAAGGGACATTTTGTTTGTACCTTCCGTGTAGATGAAGTAGACGGTTAAATCAGTCGCTATTTGTGTTCATTCTGTTTCAAGGCCGTTGACACCCTTTACGGAATTACCCTTTTTAAAAGGTTCCACATTTTAGTAGCTCATTTTCAGTGAACCATATTCCCCTTTTCCCTACAGGACTTGTGGCTGTTATTTCATTTACTTATTAATCTATTTAGTCATGTTCATTTATGTTATATCGTCTATTTTATTAGCCACCAAAGTAGATAACTGAGCAGATTATCAAATAAATTACCAAGGGATACAAGAACTGCAGGCTCATCACAAGAGGAGAAATTAACCACAATTAAAAGGGCACCCATCATGTTAATGTCAGAACGCTCAGAGAAGCTCTGAAGTGTTTTAAAAATAATTTCTTTGAACAGGAAGGATCATGTCCTGGGGAATGAAATAGGTCAAATGGAGATGACACAGTTGGAGATCATCTTGGGAATAGTCATCATGATTTGTTAAGAGCTATATTTGTTATGGATAAGGCAAAGAAACAGTCTAGAATTCAGGAAATGTCTCTATCTGACAAAAGGCTAAATTGAGAATGATATGCCTTGCATAAATTTTATTCAAAGGCGATAGTTGATAGAATAGAATAGAATAGAATAGAATCTTTAATTGCCACGCAACCAGGGTTGGTGGTATTTGGGTTCGGTACATGATGGTACACTGCTTTTGTTACATACCACTAATAACACAGATCACTGTAATAAAGTGCATCCATACCACATCACAAATCACAAATCTCACCAACAATACATAGTGCAAAAGAACAAACAAAGACCATAGACAAGACACTGTATACATCAAAAGTCATATTATTGTCTGATTATTGGACAGAATTGAGAGTTCTTATTGCTGAGGGGAAGAAACTGTTTTTAAAGCGGGTGGTTTTAGTAGCAAGTGACCTGAGGCGCCTCCCCGAAGGGAGAGACTGAAAAAGGTGATTTGCTGGATGGGAGTGGTCCGAGATGATCTTTTTTGCCCGTTGTGAGGTACGTTGGAGATAACTTGAATGGATTGAGGGGAGGGGGGAGTTGATGATCCTGGAGGCCTTGGAGACAATGCGTTGTATTCTGTGTAGTGAGTGACTATCGGTGTTACCGTACCAGACTGTGATTGAGGAGGTGATGATGCTTTCAATGATTGATTGATAGAAACGGACCAGGAGGTGTTTATCAACTCTGAACTTTTTGAGCTGTCTGAGGAAATATAGACGTTGTTGACCTTTCTTGATGACGTGGTCTGCATTGATGTGCCATTTTAGATTATTGGAGATATAGGTGCCTAGAAACTTAAATGAGTTCGTGGAGGTTATGGGGTGAGAGTTGACATGGACCGGGGGTGACATCATTTTATCATAAATGATGCACTTTATAACAATGGCAGAAGTAGAATGATAATGGGAGGTTCAAACAGGTGTTACATTGGAAAGAAAGGAAATATAGGGGCAGTGACAGATTTTAAAGATAGAGAATATCAAGAATGGGCTTGATGTGGAGGAGACACTGCCTCAACTGGTGATATGCCAGGAAAGGGTTTTGGTTGAAAGTTTTAAAGGACTCCAAATGCTGAAAATCTAAAATAAAGAATAATACCAGAAAATGATGGACAACTCAACAGGTTCAAGAGCATCAAAAGCAGAATTAATGTTTCAGATCAAAGACCCTCCATCATAAAGAAAAGGTGAATAAAAGGGTTGAATGTCAGGTACAAAAAAATAGTAAACCAGTTGAATAACTACTCACTAAAACAAGTGCGCGATATATCATGTAGAATTCTTTTGATGTCTTGATCATGGTTGTTGTCAATAGTGTAACTTGCTTATATTTATCTTCATTTCCTTTCTTGATGTATTTTAAACACATTTCTCACAAACTATAAAGAAGTCACTTCAGTTGGTTTTAATGAAACACTATCTATGTAAAAATAAATTAGAAAAAGAACTTGAGCTGATCAAAATTGTTTTTCCTGGCTTGCTGGAGGATGTTAATCAAACAATATCATTTTGTGTTGCGCTTAATTTATGGAAAGCAAGGAACCTGTTCATTTTAACTATACTACTAGGGTTAGTTTTCGTGGAATAAATCTGTCATCATCAGGCAACATATATTTTGAGGTAGCAAATTCCTCTAAAACCGCACTGGTATAGTATGGTATCGACTACGATAGTCACAAACGTGACCGAGTTGCAACCGCTATTGATGCCAACTCTATTTATAGCTGCCCATAATAAAACATAGACTATATGCTGCTGTAGCATAGCTGTCGGTGCTACGGCAGCTGAGCTTACCTGAACGGTAGCTCCTGGTCGCGGCTATTTTTAACTCACCTCCTGCCGCAATTTATGAATCCTAGCTCCTTACGGAGCCCCACGGCTGCCTGCAAATCTGGCTGCCTGCTCCCGTTCAGAGTTCTGCTCCTATGGAGCCCCACAGCGGCCTGCAATTTTGGCCGCCTGCTCGCGTGCGGAGCTCGAACGGTGGTAACTGCAAAATTATTCTCTAGCTCCTTACGGAGCTTCCATGGCGGCCCAAACCCCGGCCGCCTCCATAGCTACTTCGAGCACGCTATCGGAGCGGCCCGCTGGAAATAAAAATTGACTGCCAGAGCAGTTCGAACTGCTCCGACACGCGTGCCATGCGTTAGACGTATAGACGCGCATGCGGGCTGGCGGGCTCTTCATGTAGTCACTCACGTGACTTCGAAATAAAATAGCCCTTTATCTGTTTATTTGCACTTTATCTGTTTTATTTATTCATGTGTGTATATATTTATACAATGGTATATGGACACACTGATCTGTTCTGTATTCATGCCTACTATATTCTGTTGTGCTGAAGCAAAGCAAGAATTTCATTGTCCTATCTGGGACACATGACAATAAACTCTCTTGAATCTTGAATCTTGCATCAAGGGCAAATTTGTTAATGCTTCAATGTTCATGTAATCACTTTGAACAGCTAGATAGAAGGATATTAGCCACCCCACAATGGGGTGACAGGGTTGCGCAGCGGTAGACTTACTGTTTTACAGCGCCAGGCACCCAGGTTCAATCCTGTCCACGGGTGCTGTCTGTACGGAATTTGTACATTCTCCCTGTGACTTGCATGGGTTTTCTCCAGGATCTCTAGCTTCCTCCCACAGTCCAAAGACGTACAGATTTGTAAGTTAATTGGCTTGGTATAATTGTACATTGTCCCTGGTGTCTAGGATAGTGATAGTGTGAGGAGATCGCTGGTCGGCACATGCTCAGTGGGCAGAAGGGCCTGTGTCCGTGCTATATTTCTAAACTAAACTAAATTAAACTGAATCTGCTCTATCATAAAAGTTGCTGATAATCTTCCACATATTTTTATTAAAGAAATGTCAGAACGAGCACATTGTCAGCAGAATTCACGTTAGAAAGCATGATCATTTCTAGCTTTCATATGTACGTGAGCGGAATCTACTCTGAAGCCGAGCAAAAGATTTCACAGGTCCATTAGAGGAGGATGAACTGATCCATGATTTTAATCTCTTAACACCATTACAGCGTTTCACTGCAGCTCTTGAGCTGGCACATAAAATCACGGCCAGAGCAATTTCTCAGGATAATTCTGCGCAGGCACTGCACATTAGGAGAAGTGTAGATCCATGCAACCTAATGCAGGGACCTTTCACTACTAGTTTTGCATGAAGTATAATACTTGTGCAACTACAATTTTACTGCAGCAAAGATTATAAATGCAAATAATATTTGCAGTTTGAAACAGTTGAACACTGCCTGCAACTAGAGATTTTGCAATAATGTAGAGGCATGCAATGCATTTTCTATCATGGGAAGCAAAATTGAGAATGAGTAACAGCATCCTAGAGTTTTGAAGCATAGAAACAGACCTATTGGTATAGCATCTAGTTGACCATTATGCCTATCTGTACTAATCATACCAGGCTGCATTCATTCTGTATCCCCTTGTACCTTGCCCATTCAAATACCTGTCAAGATGTAGTTACTGTTTCTGCCTCCACCACCATCTCATTTTAGATATCAATTACTCTTGGTTTGAAAAAAATTACTTCTTAAGTCCATTTAAACCTCTTCCTTCTCACTTTACAACGATGTCTGCTAGACACAGTTCCATGGGGAAACACTCTGGCTGGCTGCCCTATCAATGCCTCGCATTTTTATATTCCTCTATCATGTCATCGCTCTTTGCTCAAAAGAAAACAGACCCAGCCTATTCAATCTCTCCTTATAACTCAATGCCTTCAATCCACTCCTCGGGCCCTGCCATGCATGGTGTACGTCCTGTCTTAATTTAACTTAGCAGAATGTATCCCTTCACACTTGTCTGTGGGAAATATATGTCCACTTCCACCCTTACCTCCTACTGCCAAGCCAATTTGTGTCCAATTAGCTAGTTCACTCTGCACCCCATGTATTTTATCCTTTGGTACCTCTCTGTCACGTGGGACATGTTAAATGCCATTCTAAAGTCCATGTGCACAACATCTACTATCCTGCTGCCCTGATCAATCCTCTTTATGACCTCTTCAAAATCAGCTTTGTGTCATGATTTCCCATGCTGTCTATCCCTAATCATTTCCAAATGCAAATAAATCTTGTCTCTCTGAATCCTTTCCTATTACTTTCCCAACACTGATGTAATGCTCACCAGCCTGCAGTTTCTTGACTTATCCCTGCTAGCCTTCTTAAATAAAGGCACAGCATTAACTGTACTTCACCCTTCTCTGCCAGGGCCCCAATAATCTCCTGGCTTCCTGTAACACCGTATGATGTGCATTGTCAGAACCCAGGAAGTTCAGCACAAGAATGCTAATTTACACCACTCCATTCAAATTCAATGGAATGAATTCTGAAGCAGGAATACACTGCTCTGATGTTTTCTTAGCTTAAATTTTTAATAAAAACCTCTGAAAAATAATTAATTTCCAAACGATTGGGGCACTAAAAGCTTGTTTGGCAATTATTGTTTGTTTATCATTGATTAAGATTTAAAAAATTCAAAGTTACACCAACACAAACAGGTGCTGTTATTTTCAGGTGTGTTTAGTCAGTTACTTTGGATAAGTCTTGCAACTTTATATTCATAAGGGCAGTACAGTGGCACAGCGGTAGAGCTGCTGCCTTAAGGCGAGTTTTTAGGCGAGTGCAGGAGATTCTGCGCTCGCCTCATGATCGCCACATGGTCGCCACATGTTCGCTGGTGGTCTCTGGTGAGTCTCCTTCATGGTCAAGAAGAGTTCCCACATTCCTTATGGTCGCAGCAAATTTTTGAACATGTTGAACAATTTTCTGCGACCAAAAATTGTTCGCCATGGAGAAAATCGATACTTTTGTAGTCGTAGTTGCAGTGGTAGTGGGGTCGCCATGTCGTCGTAGGTAGTCGAGCTAGTCGTAGGAAGTTTTAGTTAATCTCCTTTGCTGACCGGGCATTTTCATTGGCTCATTGGGGGGAAAAAACGTAAGCACGAGTTTTCAGAACCAAGGAAAACCGACGGCAATGGTAAATGCCCACTAAACTTCACAGCTGTGTATCTCTGGCTATTTTAAAAGTTGTCTGGCTTCTTAAAAGTGTCTCCACACCTTCTCTCCCCCCCTCCCCCCCCTTCTCTCCCCCCCTTCTCTTCCCCCCCCCCCCGTTCTCTCCACCCCCTTCTCTCCCCCTCTTCTGCCCCACCTCTTCTGTCCCACCTCTTCTCTCCCCCTCTTCCCCCCCTCCTCTTCCCCCCTCCTCTTCCCCCCCTCCTCCTCCCCCCCTTTTCTCTCCCCCCCCTTCTCTCCCCCCCTTCTCTCCCCCCTTCTCTCCCCCCCTTCTCTCCCCCCACTTCTCTCCCCCCACTTCTCTCCCCCCCACTTCTCTCCCCCCCACTTCTCTCCCCCTTCTCTCCCCCACTTCTCTCTCCCCCTTCAATCTCTCCCCTTCTCTCTCCCTCTTCTCTCTCTCCCCTTCTCTCCCCCCCCTCTCTCCCTCCCCTTCTCTCCCCCCCCCCCCTTCTCTCCCCCCCCCCTCTCTCCCCCCCCTTCGTTCTCCCTGTGGCTGCGTAGGTTTTCTCCGGATGCTCTGATATCCACCCACACTCCAAAGACATTCAAGTTTGTAGGTTAATTGGCTTCAGTAAAATTATAAATTGTTCCTAGTGTGTAGGATAGTGCAAGTGTATGGGGTGAATGCTGGTTGGCACCGACTCGGTGGGCAGACGGGCCTGTTTCCATGCTGTATCTCTGAAGTCTATAGTCTTAACTTGATTTGAATATGAACAATATACACCAGGTACTGATGATGTACCTGGGGAAGAACATGGCAACATCTGAGCTTCAAATGCACATGCACAGAGGATAAAGTTTGCACTTTTACATACTCCATTATTCTTAATGCAAAATCTAAGTCATAGTTTCATAAGGATTGGCATTATACTAATCTTGTCGATCACGTTACAGTGCACTATACTCAGCCAGGGATATACAACTTAATGGGAAACCAGGAAGAACAATGATCCCTGAATCAATAATAAGCCAGAATTTCTCACGTTTCAACTATGAACAGGCAGTTCTAAAATGTGTAGATGAAATATAAATTGACCTGATACTCTTGTCAGTTAATAGTCATAATAGTATAATCATGGAATTGTGCACAAAACTATTAGCATGTTAATTATGCATACTTAGAAATGTGTTAACATGACAAAATCTGTAATTATTATTTAATGATAGTGTTGTAAATAATCCACCAGTGATTTGGCTATCTGCACAGCAATTTAATGTTTTATTCCTTCACATTGTCAACAACACAGCTCTGTGAGAACTTAAAACCTTTGATCACACAGCAATCAGTTGATGTCTTTCTTAGAACAAGGCAGTAGAATCATCCCAAGGTGTTGATAAAAGAATCATAATGTATGTTTGACTGAGGAAACTAGCAATAGCATAAAGCCATTGTGTTTTATTCATCCTGAATCTAAATGAATAATCCCAGGCAAATTTGGCCTCAGCAAAATGGTTGTGCTTGTGAATATTTTGAGAGAGCGAAGTTTTGGAAATAATTTTAATCTGTTCAGATCTATATATTTTCTAAGAGTAGCTTAGGTACGATGGCGTGGTTGGCAAATGGTGACTGCAAAATGAGATAAAGATAGAATGGTACAGCATAGGAATAGGCTCACAATGTCTGTGCCGAACATGATGCCAAGCTAAATTAATCTCATCTGCCAGCACGTGATCCATACCGCTCCATCCCCTGCACCACAATTTGCCCATTTAAAAGCGTCTTAAACACCACCATCATATATGCCTCCTCCACCACTCCCAGAAACACAGGCACCCATCAATCCCTGTGTGTAAAGTAAAACTTGCCTCACACATCTCCTTGAAACGTTGCGACTTTACCATAAAGCTATGGTCTCCAGTCTTTGACCATGCCCTCTAGACTTAGAGCCCAAGTCAGGCTATTGAGAATCAAGAGCTGTATTACCTAGATATTTTCCTCCACCAGCAGGCAGCATCACCATTTTGGGCAATGTTATGGCAACAATTTTAAAGTTCTGATTCCATTACTTAACTTGCAATAAAATATGATTGTAAACATTCAGAAGTTGAGCTCTAAACTATTAACTCATTCACTCATACAAGACAATGAGCCTTTCATACTACGTGCAAGTACCAGCCTGTCCCCACTGTACCACATTGGACTCCAACTATAAAAGTTAATCATGAGTCCCGGTAGACACTGACCACCTCCCATTTCTCAGAGCAACCTCTGTGAATTTAGATATCACTAACAACATTCACCGTTGCCTTCAGTGAGCCAAGTTACTCTTTGGTGGATTGATGAAAAGGATTTTTGAAGGTTAATTCCTAAGACATGTTACAAACTCATAGTCTACTGGGCAATAAAAATCTCTGCCTTCCTAAATGCTTTTGAGGCCAGCAGACATCTCTATGCATGAGAAAACTACCATCAACATTGTCTCCCCAGATGCTGCCTGACCTGCTGAATTACTCCAGCACTTTGTGCTTTGAGGGAGCAAGACATCCTCAATCTTCACGGATTTCCAGAGAAGAAGGGAGAAAATTATTGCAGAGATTCTACCAATCATCCCTCATAATTTCCATAGGAAGAGTGATTGGGACCGTTTGAAAAATGGGGAAAAAACACTGTTTTCCTTGATTTTCAGTGACATTTATGTCGAATTACAACTGAAGAACAGGATATCCCCATGGAAACTTTAATCAGTACTAATCTTTATCTAAAAAGGACACTCATTTGATCGTGAAATATTTGTGAAATCTTTAAGAGATGAGAAAGGTCCAGGAGGAGACACTCATCATTTTTTGTCATTATGAAATCATGTTCCAGTTTTGTGATAATGGCTCAGAAGTTGCTGGAGCAATGCTTTTAGCAGCAAGTGCTATGAATCGGATGTTTTATCTCACCCTTCACACCACGTTATTTTTGTGTCATAAATTGATTTAAATTCAAAGTTAACATTTCCTCTGCTGTTTTACTTCCATCCATTCCTGGTGCTACATTCTGCCTTTTAGAAATGTATTTGTTCTGTACTACAACCATTTGTATTTTTCCTTTTAGCTTTATTGTATTTGAATGTTTCTATTTCACTGATGAACGTTTGATCTTTTGACTTATGTCATGTTTACTGTGTAAGCATGTGAAAAGCCATTCAAAATACTTTCACCTTATGTTATATATTCCAGTGATTAAGTATTTCCAATAATCACAATTGCTTCTATCAGTCTGAAGAAGGGTTTCGGCCCGAAACGTCGCCCATTTCCTTCGCTCCATAGATGCTGCTGCACCCGTTGAGTTTCTCCAGAATTTTTGTGTACCTTGCTTCTATTATATAGTTAGATTATTTCATCATGTCAAAGAATTATCGATCATAACATTTGTACAAGATTCCCAAAACTCGTTCTGATTTCTGTTTTGAGAGTTCTCTAATAATCATTTTAGATTTTCTTTTATATTCTACAACACTATCAATTGAGAATTGAAAGGCAAGGACAGAAATAACTGTGGGGTGAGAGTGGATTAAAGTCAATGGGAACATGCAAAAGGGAAAGGAGAGCACATTTCTTTGCCCACATGATGTTGCTTTTAAATTTTGAATTTTTTTTCTCTCAGTTTTGAAGCCCGTGGCCTCTCACTTTGAGGCAGAGCTTCAAGTTTCTAGTAGCATTACACCACAAAGCTGGACAACTTCTGTTGCCACAAGAAGACATTATAGAAATAGGCTAGGAGTGAGCAATACAAGCCTGGAGATTCACTATGAGGACTATTTACCTCATACATACAGCTGAGAAAAAGCTAGTGTTACACATTCATCCATGTTTGATTCAGGCATCTGCTGATCACATGGCATTTGGCATTGTGCCATTGGGTTTCATTGTCAATTTTCAGACAGGTATCATAGAAACATAGAAAATAGGTGCAGGAGTAGGCCATTCCGTCCTTCGAGCCTGCACCGCCATTCAATATGATCATGGCTGATCATCCAACTCAGAATCTCGTACCTGCCTTCTCTCCATACCCCCTGATCCCTTTAGCCACAAGGGCCACATTTAACTCCCTCTTAAATATAGCCAATGAACTGGCCCCAACTACCTTCTGTGGCAGAGAGTTCCAGAGATTCACCACTCTCTGTGTGAAAAATGTTTTTCTCATCTCGGTCCTAAAGGATTTCCCCTCTATCCTTAAGCTGTGACCCCTTGTCCTGGACTTCCCCAACATCGGGAACAATCTTCCTGCATCTAGCCTGTCCAACCCCTTAAGAATTTTGTAAGTTTCTATAAGATCCCCCCTCAATCTCCTAAATTCTAGTGAGTACAAGCCTAGTCTATCCAGTCTTTCCTCATATGAAAATCCTGACATCCCAGGAATCAGTCTGGTGAACCTTCTCTGCACTCCCTGTATGACAATAATGTCCTTCCTCAGATTTGGAGACCAAAACTGTACGCAATACTCCAGGTGTGGTCTCACCAAGACCCTGTACAAATGCAGTAGAACCTCCCTTCTCCTATATTCAAATCCTTTTGCTATGAATGCTAACATACCATTCGCTTTCTTTACTGACTGCTGCACCTTCATGCCTGCTTTCAATGACTGGTGTACCATGACACCCAGGTCTCGTTGCATCTCCCCTTTTCCTAATCGGCCACCATTTAGGTAATAGTCTACTTTCCTGTTTTTGCCACCAAAGTGGATAACCTCACATTTATCCACATTATACTGCATCTGCCCACTCACCCAGCCTATCCAAGTCACCTTGCAGCCTCCTAGCATCCTCCTCACAGCAAACACTGCCCCCCAGGTTAGTGTCATCCACAAACTTGGAGATGTTGCATTCAATTCCCTCGTCCAAATCATTAATATATATTGTAAATAGCTGGGGTCCCAGCACTGAGCCTTGCGGTACCCCACTAGTCACTGCCTGCCATTCTGAAAAGGACCCGTTTACTCCTACTCTTTGCTTCCTGTTTGCCAGCCAGTTTGCCATCATTGACAAAGTGATTGTGGAGCTTGGATTGGGAACTCCAAGGGTATCCAGGCACACCTGCAGTAACATCACAACATTGTTCCAGACTTGCTGTGCACTAATGGAGGGGAAGCCCTATGATTGACAAATACATTTGGTTGATCTGCAGATGAATGGACGGGTAAATGCGTACAGACACTGATAGCCCACACGCATGCAAAGCCAGGTAGTGCTAGGTTAACTGCTCACTGTAAATTGTCTCCATTGAGTAATAAATGCTAGAATCTGGGGGCAGTTTATGGTTATATGCGGAGAATAAAATAACTGGATTAGTGCAAGATTAGCAAATGTGTATTTTGTTGATTAGCCTGGGCTCAATGGCTAAAGGGCCTTGTCCGTGCTGAGTGATTCTATGATTCCAAGGTAAAGTGGTTGAGTGTGGTGTCTTCTCATCCAGCCACCAACGATATGGCAAGCGGAATCGGCTGGCATCAGATCCCCTCTCTCCTGGATGCTGCAGATACCTTCCAGTGTCGGACACACAAATCTCAAATTCATGTTCATAGAATTAGGCCATTGGTCCATCAAGTCTACTCCACCATGGCTGATCCATATCTCCCTCCTAACCCAATTCTCGTGCCTACTCCCCATAACCCCTGACACCCGTACTAATCAAGAATCCATCCATATCTACCTTAATAATATCCATTGACGACCTCCACAACCTTCTGTGGCAATTAATTCCACAGATTCACCACCCTCGGATTTAAGAAATCTCTCTTCATCATACTTGCTAAAGTATTCTTGATCTGATGTAAAGAAATTCAAGGTCAAACTCAGCAGTGAACAAACTGATTTGGGGTGTTTCACCTGTCTGCTGCCTCTCTTGTCTCTACCCTTCATTTCTTTGTATCTGCCCTCCCTGAGGAGCAGCGCAGGTCTCTCAACAACAGGCTGCAGCTGTTACTGCCAATGGCCACATTCACCTACCTTTGGGATAAACTCTTATACAGCCACCCATTTGGATTTGATTCAGAAGATGTCTGGAGCTTCTGAAGTAAATTCTCGGTGAAAGTACTTTTTAAACAGATCATTTTCTAGTAGTAGGTGAGAAAGCAGCTGTGGGCACTGGAAACTTATTATCCTATTTCCATGAATTTTAATTAGCCTCCTCAATTACCTTGCCTTGCTCTCACTGGTGAGTTTCAGAAAGCCCGGGGACCCTCTGAACGTGATATTAAATTCAAAGCTGTGTTGAAGTAGTGCTCCAATTGAAGGATTAGCATACGTTAGAAGGGAACCTGGCTCTCCCGAGGAGAATGTAACAAACCTAATTCACTCTTGTTGAACAGTAACAGAGCCGATCTCCCAAAGTGCGTGCAGTTTTGATGGTTTTATCTCCCACTTGCAGGTTAACAATTCTCTGGTAGTAATTGCAAGGGTGGGGAGGAGAGCGTCATTGAGATATAGGGGCCCCCTTGCTTCTCAATACCATACTCTGAGGCAAGCACGGCGGGTGATGGGATGATGAAGGAATGATGAAGGTGAGTGCGTGATATCATGGTGCAGGGGAGGCCTTTATTTGGTCTCACAAACGATGAAGAGTTGGTACGTGATGAGATGGGAGATGGCAATGAAGGAATGGGTCTCATTGGGTCAAAAAAGGCAAGTTGTGAGAGTAAAACCTATTGCAAGCTTGCAATAAATAAAGAGGTAAATGCGACTGAGATCTGACTGCACACCACACACCTTCTGCCAATTTCATTTTCTGTAAACTTCAGCAAGTGTGCAAAGCTGAGGGGAGGCAAGGGGGTTGGACAGGGTTGTGTAGGGCGTAGAATGCAAGGAAGAGAGAAAAAAGAAACTTCATGCTGATTCAATTTTCAAAACACTAACACTATTTGAATTTTGAGGGCAATTAATTAGCCAGCTGCTTTTTGCTGATGGTTGCAAAAGCTAATTTCATTGTTCCTACACCTCTGAGACAAAGATCAATGTGGGGATTTTAATTTATGATGCGGCCTTGTGGCCAGTCTGGGGTCCAGCTGACCTTTAAACTGGTGCTAGCGACCTCCAACCAGGGGGTTCTGGGTAACTGGCAGCTCAGGTAAAAACAATACATTTTCAACAGAGAAGGATGCTATTTTTACACGAAACTTTCATGACATTTAAAAAAAAAACTAAGTCTTTATGAAGCATTGTAATGCAGTAATAGCAACAGGCAAACCAAATCGCAAATACTACCTACCTTGGTGATGTTGGATAGTGTTTGAGGGATAAGTATTGGCAGAGTATATTTTCCACCTTTTCTTCATAATAGGATCTTTTTATGCAACTTAAGGAGTCTCATTTGAAATATGGCGCCCCCCAACTTCATACCACTCCCCCAGTGCTGCACTGCATTGTCTATCCAGTGCATTCATCTCTTTATTCAGACTAGATTTCACGGCATATAGATTCAATAGCAAGACTTACTAACAGAGCCTTTGCATCTTTAAAATAAAACCCTGATGAAAAATAAGGATTAGAAAAACCTAAAACAAACTTTCTGCTTAATATACTTCGTTTAATTTAGCAGAACATCTCAAGGTGACTGTAAGCAGATTTAATTCTGGACAGAAACCAGATGAATTAGTGGAGGTGACCTCGAAATGCAACTCATTCAGCCCAGTGTGCAACTGCATTGTGATTTCCCAATGACCCTAGTATATTAATCTTTAAGACCATAAAACCCCTCCAGCCTAATTTATTTGCTGTAGCCAGCATGGTCTATTGTGAGAAAAAAACAAACAAAGGAGAAACAGTAAAAACACTATTCTAAAATGCAACATTTTTTTCTACTCAATGAAGAAAGGAGCATTGTTAAGCGATCCGTGGCATTAATAGATTCAGGGCTTGAGTTGACATTGATAAACGGCTTGAGCATCACTCTCATGGGTCACAGCATCACCTCTCCCCCTCGCTGGCTAACATATTGCAGATTATTTGTTGCTGTGTTTATCTATATGTTGTATATATTTTGTTGGTAAATCACTGTTTTAATAATTATAGAACCTATTTGTTCATGCGGTATTTCCTTAACAGGCACTAATAGCAATTTGAAAAATACACATTAAAGATGCATTGAAGGACAAATTAAATCTAGAGATTAGTGCTACTGTTGTTAGTACATGTTATTAAATTAATAAAAAAATAAATCGTGAAGGTTGTATCTTTTACTCTTTCATTCACGACTGAAAGAAGACCTGCTCTTTCTGGTAATGTATTTAATATGATGATATGGTTTGCTAAACAGCCAGACAGAATGTAATCATTCTGGAGCATTCTTAAGGAAACATGACCAGTATGTCACCCATTAGTCAGCAGCCGATCTATCAAATGGGTCTGTAGCTTTGGAGAGGTTAATGTCCATGTTCTGCCACAGTCTTTCATATTGGCAGAAGAATGCAGAAACTGCAGAAAATCGCACAATTCTTTAACCAGAAGTGCTTACACCCTTAAATCGTAGCACTATATTTTCTAAGACTCTTCTGCAGAAAGTATGGTTGAGAAACAGAACAATCACCAGAGACGACAATATTTCAGTACTGCAGAAACAGGAAATCAAGACTCATTCCAACACACACTACGTTAAAATTTAGCAGAAGTAAATAAGCTGGTGTCATTAATTACCTGAGATCCCTGTAAATAAATAAATGCAAGTTAATGCCACCCTGCAGTAGCTCTTTGCTCATTGAATACCTGTCTAAAAGGGACACAGCAACACTTCCAAGCCATATGTACCATATTTGACTCTTAGTTGGATATTAAGCATTACGCCCAATGGAGATAGACACAAAAAGCTGGAGTAACTCAGCGGGTCAGAGATCATCTCTGGAGAAAAGGAATAGGTGACATTTCAGGTCGAGACCCTTCTTCGACCCTCGATCCGAAACGTCACCCATTCCTTCTCTCCAGAGATGTTGCCTGACCAGCTGACTTACTACTGCTTTTTGTGTAAACCAGCATCTGCAGTTCCTTTCTACACATTTCATCCATTGGACTGGATTATGCTTGTTCCAATCTGCCAACAGTGCTTGCTCCAATTCTTTGCAGACTTACCTGCCAAGTCAACCATGAGATGGGTCATGCGGGGTGGCTCCAATATGTGGCTTTTCTACATGACAGAGCAGATGACCAAGTGTCAGCCAGAAGAACATGAATCCCAGAGCCAAGCACACTGTTGCCAGAGGCATCTTTCATTTTTTTAACTGGGTTGGAATACACTTATGACTGGCTGGCTGGCAAGTCCACAGAGATCTGTCAGTTAGCCATGTATTTACTTCCTTCGGTGGATAAGAAGGTTCAGCTCATTCACGAGGATCCCCACGAACCTCTACAGATGCATTAATTTAATGCTGATAAGTGTGAGGTGCTACATCTTGGCAGGACAAATCAAAATAGGACGTACATGGTAAATGGTAGGGAATTGAAGAATGTAGGTGAACAGAGGGATCTGGGAATAACTGTGCACAGTTCCCTGAAAGTGGAATCTCATGTAGATAGGGTGGTAAAGAAAGCTTTTGGTGTGCTGGCCTTTATAAATCAGAGCATTGAGTATAGAAGTTGGGATGTAATGTTAAAATTGTACAAGGCATTGATGAGGCCAATTCTGGAGTATGGTGTACAATTTTGGTCGCCTAATTATAGGAAGGATGTCAACAAAATAGAGAGAGTACAGAGGAGATTTACTAGAATGTTGCCTGGGTTTCAGCAACTAAGTTACAGAGAAAGGTTGAACAAGTTAGGGCTTTATTCTTTGGAGCGCAGAAGGTTAAGGGGAGACTTGATAGAGGTTTTTAAAATGATGAGAGGGATAGACAGAGTTGACGTGGAAAAGCTTTTCCCACTGAGAGTAGGGAAGATTCAAACAAGGGGACATGACTTGAGAATTAAGGGACTGAAGTTTAGGGGTAACATGAGGGGGAACTTCTTTACTCAGAGAGTGGTAGCTGTGTGGAATGAGCTTCCAGTGAAGGTGGTGGAGGCAGGTTTGTCTTTATCATTTAAAAATAAATTAAATAGTTATATGGATGGGAAAGGAATGGAGGGTTATGGTCTGAGCGCAGGTATATGGGACTAGGGGAGATTATGTGTTCGGCACGGACTAGAAGGGTCGAGATGGCCTGTTTCCGTGCTGTAATTGTTATATGGTTATATGGTTATATTAAGTATTCCGATGTATAACTCAGCCTACTTTGCCTTTGCTCTGCCTTTGCCACCTGAACCTGCAAAGAATGGTGAACACAGCCCAGTCATCACAGGCTTGTCTCTTCCTTCCATCCAGTCCATCTTCAAGGTGTGTCACATCAGAAAGGCTGGGAATATTGCCAAGGTTGACTCCATTCTGGGATTTCCTTTTATTTTCGTCCCCATCTAGGAGAAGACACAAGATCTTGAAAGCTCCAAGAGAATTGGCCTTACACTCAATGTGTAAGAAGGAACTGCAGATGCTGGTTTACACAGACCATAGACGCAAAATGCTGGAGTAACTCAGCGGGTCAGCAGGTCTTATAAGGGGTCTCGACCCGAAACGTCATCTATTCATTCTCTCCAGAGATGATGCCTGACACGCTAACTTACTCCAGCATTTTGTGTCTATCTAGGCCTTACACTCAACAGCAACAAGGGACATATCCTCTACTAACTTGTCCTGCTATACAACATGAATAAAAGTTAATGGAGAGGCTGAGAAAAACATAGCTTTTTCCCATATCTTGGGATCCACCTCTTAACAAAAGACAGATGTTGTTAAAAAAAAATCACCAGCAAAGCCTTTGAAAAGCTGAGTGCAGTGGGGTTTGAAGGTCAAGACCTCAAACTTGGCAAAATAATGCCATGGGCTATCAGACAGTGTGATCATTGCCGTCCAGTATACATCTGGGACTTGGATTACCTCCAGCAGATACCTTGAGGCTCTGGGAAGATACCATCAACACTATCTCAGCAAGATCGTTCAAATACCCATGTTCTTCTGAGATGCTGCCAGACCTGTTGAGTTACTCTATTACTCTGTGACTTCAAATGCTTGTTCTCAAGGAACTGCTAAAAAGAAGGAAAGCACAATAGTGACTGCATTTCAATTATTTTTCTCAGATGTTCCACATCTGCAGCTTTTTTGCTTTCAAAATGACCAGGTCATCATGGTTCCCATGCATCGCTATCTTCTGGGTCAGTCAACCATGAAGGACTTTATCAAAATCCATGTTGACAACATCCACTGCTCCACCCTAATCGATGACCTTCGTCATCTCAAAAATCGCAATCAAGCTCGTAAGACATGATCTTCAGCTGACAAAGCCATATTGGCTGTTCTTAATTAGCCCATTCTCCTCAAATATGAGTAAATCCTGTCCCAAAGAATCCTCTCCAATAGCTTCCCAACCATTGGCATGAGGCTCACTGGCCTATGAATTTTCCTGGATTACCTCCACTGAAGCTCAAACTCCTATTCCATTGAAAATGTTCAAAACACACAAATATGGAGGGGAACATTTTTTTGCGGAGTAAGCGGAGGGTTGTGACTTTAAGAGCTGCAAAGCCTCCTCACCTTCATCGGCCGTTTACCTGCCAGGCTTTGTCCTGCCTCTCCTCTCTTCCAGCTCTCTTCACCCTCCCATACAATCGGTCAGAAGAAGGGTTCCGACTAAATAGTCACCTATCCGTTCTCCTGAGATGCTGCCTGACTCGTTCAGCTACTCCAGCACTGTCTTCAAATTTGTAGTAGACCATCTGTCTAGTTTGCACCTCATTACCTGGTTTATAATCTGATACATGAGGTCCTGCCAAAATGAAAATAGTCTTTTACGAGAAAAATATTATTTGATTTTGAATACTTCTGCATCTGATAATTTATTTTCTGAAATGAATGAGATTGGAGAAAGACTTTTAGTATCCTAATGAGTTTAATGTTCTGTGAAATCCATAGGTATTTTTAACTCTAAGTGGCAGTGACATGAAATCTGTCTTAAAATTTGATCACCATTGACTTTAATTGTGGGTTTGGGGGCCAGAACTGTAATAATTACCTTCTAATTTATTTCAACAAGAGCAAAGACTGAGCAGTCAAACCTTGCAAGAAATTATTATTAATGACACAAGTCACTTACCTGTTAATTTGCTTTCTGGTTTTAAGGGCCTGCACTTTGCAAATGCAACAGCACTGCAGCACACGTCCCTAGGAATATCTGGGTCCAAGACAAAAATTCTGAGATGGAAATCAATCTGTCACTTGAAAAATTAAAGGAGAATAGCTGACATATGGATCAGGAGCTAGGACCGGCCACTTAGCCCCTTAAACATGCTCTGCCATTCATCACTCTTCGGATGAGCAATAAATGATTTGAAGTATGATTTTACATGTGTTCAAAGGTCATTGGGCTGGTGCTGGGGAGCAAGCCTTCCAGATGCATCAGTAGAGTTGCTGCCTTACAGCACTTGCAGAGCCGGGTTCGATCCCGGCTACGGGTGCTGTCTGTATGGAGTTTGTACGTTCTCCCCATGACCTGCGTGGGTTTTTTCAAGATCTTCGGTTTCCTCTCAAAGACATACATGTAGGTTAATTGGCTTGGTAAATGTAAAAATTGTCCCTAGTGTGTGTAGGATAGTGTTAATGTGCGGGGATCACTGGTAGGCGGGGACCTGGTGGGCCGATGGGCCTGTTTCCGCGCTGTATTTCTAAACTAAACTAAACTAAACTAAACTAAACTAAACTAAACTAAACTAAACTAAACTAAACTAAACTAAACTAAACTAAACTAAACTAAACTAAACTAAACTAAAAGCCTGGTTACCACGGAGTCATTCCATTTATAGCAGGGTTGCAGCAGCAATTGTGTGTCATGCAACCACTAAAAGCAAGCACAACCAAGCGCAGGCTGGTCCAATCAACCATGATCTGGCCCACTAAAACAAAGTTAAAATAAGTAAAGCATGCGCTGTATTCACAGGGCCAATAATCTGATTCATAGAATGGCATCTCCGTTCCCACATTTGCTTCCCGGGCATAGAGCTGACAGCTTGATGTGACTCGGTGCCAGATCCTGTTGTCAGCACGTCAATGCTCTGTCCAACTCGAGTCCAAATCCAGTGCATGGTATCAAACCTCCAGCATCTTTAGCCATCCACCTTTCACAAAACACATCCAGCAGTCCAAGATGTGCTGAGAAATTAAAGACTAGTGGCCAATTCTTACCATTAGAACCATTGGCCCAGTCAACACAATGTGGCCCTATGATTCCGAACAATGATCGTACATCAGAACGGATCATGAATCCAAAAGGTCTCAGCTTCATTTTTGGAGCCCCTCCCCAAACCTCCTGTGCACCTCCTGTTTTTAGATTGTGCAAGCTAATCTGAATCTCTTTTTTGTGATCTTTTCGAAAAGTTATCTGGGAACGGCGCGGCATGGTGGTGCAGCAGTAGAGTTGCTCCCTTACAGCGCCGGAGACCCAGGTACGATCCTGACTACGGGTGCTGTCTGTATGGAATTTGTATGGGTGGGTTTTCTCCGAGTGCTCCGGTTTCCTCCCGCACTCTAAAGACATACAGGTTTGCAGGCTAATTGGCTTAGTAAAATTTTAAATTGTCCCTAGTGTGTGTAGGATAGTGTTATTGTGCGGGATCGCTGGTCGGCACAGACTCGATGGGGTGAAGGACTTGTTTGAGCGCTGTATCTCTAAACTAAACTAAACTGTGCAGACAAAATTGTTCCACTTGAGTGAAAACTTCAAGCTACAATTTAATTTTAAATACAAATATTATTTTTCATATTTATGTGTATCTAATTTATTTGGCTTCCAATGAAAATCCTTTTCTTGACTGTCGGGAATGAGATTGTGGAGCCTTTACTACAATACTACAATAGTTAATTGCAGCTGACTATTAAGAAGAGGCTAAAACAAAATAAATCACAAGCTCACTTTAAACCGATCATAATTTGAGTCTGAAGAGAAAGAAAACTTGAACAGGTGTCCAAGTATCTTCTGCTGGGACTGGTTCGTAAACATCTGGCTGCATGTTTTCCCAATAATGGAGACGAGGCTGACAAGTAATGTGAGTGCAGAAAGAAACAATGCTTCTCATTTAGTCTCGATTTATTATTACACTTGAGCACGATTCAGAAAATGCTGCACTTTACAGTGGTATCTCTTTAATTGGCTTAACCACCTTCTTTGTCTTTTCAAATTAATCCTGACTGTAATATTTTGGGCCCTTTACAAACAGACACTCAGCGATTCCTGCTTCACACAATAGCCTTCATTTAAACCAATACTATTTATAATCAGCTTTGGAGCTAACAATTGTTTTGTAGTCTCAGGGTATTGGTTCAATAGCAATATTAAAATATGCTTTCTGGCATTTATTTGAAAACAAACTCCTATTACCTGTCCTTTCAGATGACACCAGCTATTATAGATCTTTTTTTTTGTCTGCTTAGGTATACAATCCCTTGTCAGTGTTCTCTGAAAGACTCCCTTATTAAATCACAGACCATTTTCTCGCTCCCCATGATCTGTCATCAATAAAGAATTTGTTTACTGAAAATTGCACACCACTCACTCCTAACCACCATCTGCCACACTGATGAGCGCAGCACTGTCATAAAAAAAACTGTTCCATCCTCATCACACCCCAACTAGAAGTTACAATTCAGATGAGAGATGAATTATCTAAAATTAATAGAGACTATATGCATCGACTCACACATTTCTCACCCTCTCCCCCCCTCCCCCCCCACCCATTCTACCTGCACTGAAGTGGAAGACACCCTTGGTGACTAGAAAGATCATCAAATGAAATATAAAATACTGTATGCAGATTTGGGCACAATCCATTATCCGACAATGTACAGACGGTGAAGCAAGGCAACAAATGGCATGGGATGCTTATTATAAATTCCACCAGCTATACAAGTCAGCTGCAGCCAGATTTATCCACCAAGGTCATTCTATTCAGATCAGTGTAAATTAGTTCAGTATACCACCCCCCACCCCCCACCCTCCCTTCATATGTACAAATGTGTTAAAGACAAAAGAAAACAAACTGAAAATTGTTGTTATAATGAAAAAAATATCAGCATACAAATCCAAATGATTTTGTAGTGCCTTGAAACATGCCAGGTTAGAATGTGAAATGTAAAGATTTGTTTATAGTGTATAGGACCTCATCTCGTGCAGCAAGCATTATGTTAAATGGACACTATTACATAGAAACATAGAAAATAGGTGCAGGAGTAGGCCATTCAGCCCTTCAAGCCAGCACCACCATGCAAAATGATCATGGCTGATCATCCAAAATCAGTACCCCGTTCCGGTTTTTCCCCATATCCCTTGATTCCCTCAGCCCTAAGAGCTAAATCTAACTATCTCTTGAAAACAACCAGTGATTTGGCCTCCACTGCCTTCTGTGGGAGAGAATTCCACATTCACAAGTCTCTGGGTGAAAAAGTCTTTCCTCATCTTAGTCTTAAATGGCCTACCATTTTTCTTAAAATGTGACCCCTAGTTCTGAACATTTTTCCTGCATCTACCCTGTCCAATCCTCTAAAATGTTTATATGTTTCTATAAGATACCCTCTCATCCTTCTAAATTCCAGTGAATACAAGCCCAGTCGACCCATTCTTTCATCATTCATCAGTCCCGCCATCCAGGAATTAACCTGGTGAACGTACGCTGCACTCCCTCAATAGCAATAATGTCCTTCCTCAAATTAGGAGACCAAAATTGAATACAATACTCCAGATGCAGTCGCACCAGGGCCCTGTACAACTGCAGTAGGACCTCCTTGCTCCTAAACTCAAATCCTCTCGCAATGAAGGCCTGCTGTACCTGCATGCTTACTTTCAGTGACTGATGTACAAGCACACCCAGGTCTCATTGCACCTTCCCTTCTCCTAATCTGACACCATGCAAATAATAATCTGCCTTTCTGTTCTTGCCACCAAAGCGGATAACCTCACATTTATCCACATTATACTGCATCTGCCATGCATCTGCCCACTCACCCAGCCTATCCAAGTCACCCTGCAACCTCACAGCATTCTCCTCACAGCTCACACTGCCACATTTTGTTTCATCTGCAAACTTAGAGAGGTTACATTTAATTCCCTCATCTAAATCGTTAATATATATTGTAAACTGTGGACCCAGCACCAAGCCTTGCGGCACCCCACTAGTCACTGCCTTATATTCTGAAAAAGACCCGTTAATTCCTACTATTTGCTTCTTGTTTGCCAACCAGTTCTCTATCCATGTCAATACCCTACCCTCAATACCATGTGCTCTAATTTTGCACACTAATCTCTTGTGTGGGACCTTGTCAAAGGCTTTTTGAAAGTCCAAATACACCACATCCACTGGCTCTCCCTTATCCATTCTAGTTGCATCCTCAAAAAATTCCAAAAGTTTGATTTCCCCTTCATAAATCCATGCTGACTTTGATCGATCCCGTCACTGCTTTCCAAATGCATTGCGAAAACTTATTTAATAATCGACTCCAGTTCCTCCGCTACTACTGATGTAAGGCTAACTGGTCTATATTTCCCCATTTTCTCTATCCCTCCTATCATAAAAAGTGGAGTTACATTGGCTACTCTCCAGTCCATAGGAACTGATCCAGAGTCGAGAGTGGGCGGCGCGACTCACGTCGCAGCGGCCTCTACAGTCCGTCTGTCTTTTTGTTATTTTTTGTCCCGTTTTAATGTAGTTTTTTTTTTTTAAATGGGGTATGTGTGTGTGTGTGGGTGGGGGGGGGGGGCGGGGGGTGGGGGGGAAACATTTAAAATCTTTCTCCTGCACGGAGAGCCCGACCTTTTCCCTGTCGGGTCTCCGTTGTCGTTGGGGCTGAGCAATGTGGAGCGGCCTCCAGCAGGAACGACCTGGGGCTCCATTCACGGAGCCTGCGGACCTACTCACCATCGCGGAGCTGGCCGAGTTCGGAGCGGGTGGAGTTGTGGTGGCCTGCTGTTGTGGCCCGACCCCCGGGGATTCGGAGGCTCCGGCCGCGGGTCCGGTGGACGGTGATATCGGGAGCCCGCGGGTCCCTGCTGGGAGACCGCTTTTCGGGGCTTCCGCAACGGCGACTTCTCCCGCCCGAGTCGCGGGGTCGAGGAGTACCTGGAGCGGGGCCTGACATTGCCCGGCGCGGCTTCAACGGCTGCGGGACTTTGCTAGCAACAAGACCCGGAGCGCGGCCTTGCATCGCCCAGCGCGGCGTTAATGGCCGCGGGACAATTGCCATCGCCCGCCGGGGGCTTTGACTCTGACATCGGGAGGGGAATGGGGAGTGCAGGGGAGAGATAAGTTTTTTTGCCTTCCATCACAGCGAGGAGGAGATGCGCTGTGATGGATGTCTGTGTAAATTGTGTTGTGTCTTGGGTCTTTTTTTCTTGTGTGTATGACTGTAGAAACAACATTTCATTTGAGCCTCTATGAGGTTCAAGTGACAAATAAATTGTATTGTGTATTGTGTATTGTGTATTGTGTGAGAGAACATTGGAAAATGATCACCAATTAATCACTATTAATTGAATGAGACTTTTTGATACATATTAAAAGTCTCAAGCATTTTTATGGATGTATATATTTTGCTCTTAATTATTAATTGTTTCATCCCTAGAGTATAAATCATCTAAAACTCTGCTTTGTTCCAAAGTAATCTGCCTTCTCACCTTCTAAAAGGCGATATCTGCTTTTGCCTTATGTCTAAATTATCAGGATTTAAGTGTAACATTTTTTGTGCAAACCCATCTCACATTACTCCATGTCCACCAAATTACAGTACATATATCCACATTAAATGTAAATTGAGACAAAGTCATTATGGACCGAAACAATTACCAATATCTATGATAAGATATTGTTCTATGAATACTTCTTCAAACCATCCTGGTTACACATGTTGAACATGATATCACAAGTTAATGCACAACAACGTGAATATTTTCCAAATATTACACTTTCTTATTCATACTGCCAAACTATATATTTAAACATTATTAAAATAACCAGAACTTGCTATAGGCGAAATTCCCAAATTGTTGAGCAAACTCTGCTGGTCATTCCCGAGTTGTGTTCCTCCATGTCCTCTGTGTTGTGCTGGTGGCAGAACACACATTTGCTGCAATTCCCCAGCAGCTATTCTGCTTGTGCTTCCTGTACCAGGTTAGGTTTGATATTTGCATTTGACTCTCACTGCTACAAGGGAATAAAACAAGAAAACACCCCAGTTTATCCAGAAACAAGGAACTGCAAATGATAGTTTTCTCAAAAGGACATAAAGTGCTGGAGTAACTCAGTGGTTTGGCAGCAACTCCGGAGAACACAGATAGGTGATGTTTCAGGTCAGTATCCTTCTGAAGAAGGGTACTGACCTGAAAATTCACCTATCCATGTTCTTCAGTGACGCTGCCCAACCTGCTGAGTTACTCCAGCACTTATGTCCTATTTTATACAGTTTCTCCTTACAACTCAAGCTCACTTGTCCTGTAACATCCTTGTGAATGTTTTCAGCTCCCTTTTAGGCTTAATGACCTTTTTTTCTATTGCTGGGTGACTAGAACTGTACACCTTACTCCAAGTGTGGTCTAACCATCGTCTTGTACAGTTGTAACATGAAGTCCCAACTCTTGTACTCAATGCACAATGCATTGTTTAACTACTTGCCTACCTAATCCATCACTTTAAGGGAACAATGTACTTGGGCCCCTAGATCCCTCTGCTCTCTAACACTTTACAGGGCCCTGCCATGTAATGTGGAAGTCCTGCCCTGGCTAAACTTACCAAAATGCGACACTTTGTACTTGTCCAAGTTAAATTCCATCTGCCATTCCAGAGCCCACTTTCCCAGTTGATCCAATATATTTACTAATATAAATTATACCTCTAAACTAAACCAAACTAAACTAAACACTCTCACTGTAGCCACGTAATTCTCATTCCTTTAGATAGGCACATGGAAGTGCAGGGAATAGAGGGATATGAATCAAGTACAGACAGACAAGATCAATTTAACTTGGCATCATGATCAGCACAATCATAGTGGGCCAAAGGTCCCGTTCCTGTGCTGTACTGTTCTATGTCCTACATCTATGTTAAAAAAATAGCCAAACTGAATGGAGAGAGAACAGTATATTCTGCTCTTTAATGTTGCCATGCTCACTTGTCATTCTCCAATACCGCCCTTCTTAGATTATTATCTCTCCTTCAAAAGGCAATGCTGTCTTCCCTGCACCTGTTCTCACCCTCCCTGGGGGGGGGGGTACCTGCTTTTATTTTGCTTCTGTTGTTTCCTTCCCAGAGGCAAGAGCAACACCTGGAAGTGACTGAGCCTTTTCCCCATTCTAAAACCATTCCAACCGCCCCCTCCCCCACCACCTGCACGCAGGTTTACTGACAGGGTAAAGAGATGGTTCTTGGTCACCATAGACTGGCATGACTTGAATATTCATGATGTGGAGCAGATGGATTGCATCCAGGAGCATTTAGAAAACAACCCTCATCCTTTGCACCGTTTTAAAGACAAACCAATTAAAAATAATTAAGAGCGAACCAAAATCACTTCAGCTTTTTGGTGACATTTAGAAATAAAAATCCTTCAAATTTACATAGGCATGACTTCATGAGAAAATAGCTTTGGGGTGTTAGTGAACTCAACAGTAAGGAGGGAACATGATCGACACATGCAACCGAGATAGAATTATCTTGGGCTAATAACTGTATAAGGTGATGGTAACTCACTCATTTTACGTGATCTGAAACAGTAAAGTCAGCCTCAGTACCCAGAACATTTTGAAACTGTCAAACCAGACCCAACAGCAGGCCTGGATCACCTGCCGCGGACTGAGGAGCCGCGCCGTTCACTGGGGACCCAAAGTGAAGGCCTGGCACAACTGCCACAGACCAGGGACATGCCGGTAAAGCCAGGCTCACCCACCGTAGACAGACCCAGCGGGCCACGTGGTCGGATGAAGAAAGATCCGCAGGCCGCAGCCTGTAGGAAGGAAGTTGCAGAGCCCAGCCTCCATTTGTCCCCTGAAGACCGGAGTTCAGAAGAGCAGGGAGTCAGCGACGGCAGTAGAGAGGAGCAAGGCCCATCACCTCTTCACGGAAGAAGGTTACCCCGGCATGCTGCAACCATACCCGTCAGCAGGTTCGGCTACCCGCCTTGAGAGAAAGGAGTCGGAAGGAGGGCTGGTAAGCGGACCGGCTGCGGGAGGCAGTGTACTGCCTCGACGGTGGAGTGGGCCGCCGAAGGCCATGCAACAGCTTGGGACTTGGCTGGATCGGAGGTCCAGTGCATGGACTGGACCTAGTCTGCAATGGCATGGAGTGGTGGAGCATTGGTGGAGGACTCCAACAGCCATGCTTGGCCAGGCTGACACTGCAATGCCGCCAGGACAACTGACCTTGTCAGGTCAAGAATCCTGCACTTACAATTACTGGGACTTGAAAATGGCGCAAAACGGGCGGCTCAGTATACTGTTGTTGTGTACTAATACTGTAAATCTGTACTGTACCTGAGATGCTTATCTAAGATGCATCTAAATGCTGATGTGTAGTGATACTTGTACTGAACTTTGTACAAAAATTAATTTAACTATACCTTGGGTACATGTGACAATAAAGTACCATTGAACCATTAAACCAAGAGTACTTTAAACTAAATGGTTAGGGATGATTAATAATGACTAGTGTATTGCAATTAATTGAATTTTGGAAGAAATCTTGTTGTTAGGGTTCAGTTTCATAAGGAATAAAGCAGAACGTGAAGGTTGTGGGTGAATTATTTCAGAGTGCATTAAATATAGCAGTGGTGTCAGAAAACTACGAAGTAATTGGTGTTGTTCCGTGTTTAAAAAGGTCAGAGGCATTAATCTAGGATTTATAGTTGATATATATGGCATCTATGAGTGGCAAAATACTGGAGTCAATCACAAAGGAGACAATTCAAAGCATTAAACACGAGTAAGGCAATAATTCCAAGTTGTACGAGTTTATGAAAGCCAAGTCAGGCCAAACTAATTTATTGATAGGGTTCTTTATGGATTTGTCAGGATTGTTAGATTGAGGTTCAGTGATAGATGCTGTAGCATTGTCCTTCAGCAGTCATGACATACCTGGCCTCAGGACTAAAGTGAAACAGAATAAGCAGCATATTCAAAAATCAATAAAATAAAATATAATGACAAACGACAAATTTTGTATTTGAACACTATTTTCTAAATTCAGTCAAGGGCCTTTGCAATCAGAACATTTATAAATTATTATGATTAATATATTCATCAAAGTGCGGCGCAGTGGTAGGGTTGCCGTCTTACCATATAACCATATATAACCATATAACAATTACAGCACGGAAACAGGCCATCTCGACCCTTCTAGTCCGTGCCGAACACATAATCTCCCCTAGTCCCATATACCTGCGCTCAGACCATAACCCTCCATTCCTTTCCCATCCATATAACTATCCAATTTATTTTTAAATGATAAAAACGAACCTGCCTCCACCACCTTCACTGGAAGCTCATTCCACACAGCTACCACTCTCTGAGTAAAGAAGTTCCCCCTCATGTTACCCCTAAACTTCAGTCCCTTAATTCTCAAGTCATGTCCCCTTGTTTGAAACTTCCCTACTCTCAGTGGGAAAAGCTTTTCCACGTCAACTCTGTCTATCCCTCTCATCATTTTAAAAACCTCTATCAAGTCCCCCCTTAACCTTCTGCGCTCCAAAGAATAAAGCCCTAACTTGTTCAACCTTTCTCTGTAACTTAGTTGCTGAAACCCAGGCAACATTCTAGTAAATCTCCTCTGTACTCTCTCTATTTTGTTGACATCCTTCCTATAATTAGGCGACCAAAATTGTACACCATACTCCAGAATTGGCCTCACCAATGCCTTGTACAATTTTAACATTACATCCCAACTTCTATACTCAATGCTCTGATTTATAAAGGCCAGCACACCAAAAGCTTTCTTTACCACCCTATCTACATGAGATTCCACTTTCAGGGAACTGTGCACAGTTATTCCCAGATCCCTCTGTTCACCTACATTCTTCAATTCCCTACCCTGAGACCCGGGTTTAATCCACACCACGGGTGCTGTCTGTACGGAGTTTGTACGTTCTCCCCATGACCTGCGTGGGTGTTCCTCCCACACTCTAAAGACGTACAGGTTTGTAGGCTAATTGGCTTGGTATAAATGCGAATTGTCTCTAGTGTTGTGTTTAATTTAGTTTAGAGATACAGCGCGGAATCAGGCCCTTCAGCCCATCGAGTCCGTACCGACCAACGATCCCCGCACATTAACAATATCCTACACACACTAGGGACAATTTACACTTATACCAAGTATATAAACCCAAGGCACCTAACCTACAAACCAGTGCAACTTTGGAGTATGGGAGGAAATCTAAGATCTCTGAGAAAACCCACGCAGGTTATGGGGAGAAAGTACAAACTCCGTACAGACAGCACCCGCAATTGGGATCGAACCCAGGTCTCCAGCGCTGCAAGCGCTGTAAGGCAGCAACTCTACCACTGTGCCACCGTGCCACCCTTAGTGTGTGTAGAATAGTGTTAACTAGACCAATTGCAGACCCAGTGGGTCTGCTCCCCCAACGCACCCGTTCCCCACCAGTAGCCCCCACAGGAGCCGTGGTCCTCCAACTCGCCGTTCCCGAATGTAAGATTCCAGCACTCCCCTTGCCTTCCTCAGCAGTGATCTTTAAATAAAATTCCAATTGCACTTGCCCTGCGTGTTGCAATAGCAATTCCCCTCCCCCTGCTAGTCGAACCATTGTGACGTCATCAGTTGAAGCTGGTCGGTCATGAACTTCAAGTTATTTAGATTTTTTAAAACTTCAATCAGTAATAAGTCGATAAATAGCTCTAGGGGCTAGTGGAGTCAAGGGATATGGGGAGAAGGCAGGAACGGGTTATTGATAAGGGATGATCAGCCATGATCACAATGAATGGTGGTACTGGCTCGAAGGGCCGAATGGCCTCCTCCTGCACATATTTTCTATGTTTCTATGTTTCTAAATAAAGCACAAAATGTTCAGTGAAACGCTGAAAGTATAACCTTAAAATTAGATGGAAATGCAAAGTTCCAGGAGCTGGTGGGGAAAGAGCAACGGAGTGGTTACATTTCCTTCAATATTCTTAAATGGGAACATGTCAGCTCCTCTGATGAAATAAAGAGATACTGAAGTAAAATAATACAGAAAATGCTGGAAGCCCTAAGCAGTGCAGACCACATCTGTGAAGAGTGGTATGGAATTAACATATCAGGTCAAAGAGGAGAAAACAAATAAGTTTCAAAAGGTCATAAGTCATAGGTGCAGAATTAGGCCATTCGGCCCATCAATTGTACTCCACCATTCAATCATCGCTGAACTATCTTTCTCTCTCAGGAGAAAATTATTCAATATCACAGATGGATGATTTACATCAGAAAAGTTCCGATACAGACCAAGGAAGCAAGTTACCTGAAGTTGCAGAATTCAAAATTGATTTCAAATGGCTGCTTGTCCGAGATGGAAGATGAGTTGCAGGTCCGAGAGCTTGTGTGGAGCATCAGTAACAACGCAGGTGGTGGCGGAAAGAGAGATCAGGTTGGGAGTGAGATGGAGAATTAAAGGGGATTTGCAGACCGAATGTATGTGCTCTGTGAAACAATCACCCGTGACTTCCGGTTGGCGCCACGATGTGAGTGGAATCGCGCCATTACAGCTCCGAAAAAAACTGAATTTAAAACGGGGGTAAAAGGGTCAAACAAACGCACTTACCACAGGAGATCGATTGTGAACGGCTCCGGCAGCGTTTAAAAGGTGCGTGACGTCATCAGGCGCGCGATTTTAAGAAGAAATTATGACCCAGCGCTCCCCCACCCCCACCGCTGGAAAAAAAGCTACGAGAAGGGAAACTGGCCTCAGCTCGGGTGCAACTGCTGCTTCTCAAGAAGATGTCTCACAGAGGAAAGCTGAAATGGAGGAACTTAAGACTACCATTCTAGGTGAGATAAAGAAGCAGAGGAAGGAGTATATGGAGGAGATAAAGAAGCAGAGGAAGGAGTATATGGAGGAGATAAAAAGTTTAAAAGCGGATATGCTGGTGTCTCACGAGAAAAATAAAGAAGATAAAGAAGACTTAATAAAACAAGTTATAACGACGGTAAAAAGTATGATGGATGAGTGGAAGGAAAAGGCTAATGCCGAGTTACAAACTCAAATTGAGGATGTAAAGGAAATAGCTGCTGGGATGGAAAGAAAGCTGGATGACAAGATAGATCCTACTATAATTTCGCTAGACCAACAAGGCGAAGCAATTAAAGAGCTAACTAAAATTGCTGAAGTGAATACTAAGGAGACCGAAAAACTCCGTGCCGAGAACAAACGCCTCTTAGAATTATTACATAAAACAAACGAGAAATGTATCGATCTGGAGGGACGCCAACGCCGTAAAAATTTGCGTATAGTTGGTCTGAGCGAAGGTCGTGAGGGGAGTCAAGATCCTCGAAAATTTGTTGCAAAACTTTTAATGGATATTTTGAATTTGGATCATGAACCCCTGTTGAGCCGTGCACATAGGGCTCTAAGACGGGCCCCTGGGATAGGTTCATCGCCCAGACAAATGATTGTAAAAGTGGCCTTTGACCATGTCTTCGAAGAAATGATGAAGATAATAATAAAAAAGAGAAACCTGAAATACGAGGGAGACAACATCAGTATTTTTAGAGACTTCCCAGCAGAAGTGGCCAAGAAAAGAGCTCTATTTAAAGAAACAAAAGGTATCCTGAGGAATGTACAGAATACTAAGAATCTGAGATATGGCTTGATGTACCCAGCAATACTGAGAGTAACTTATGATGACAAGGAATATCGTTTCGTTAAGCATACTGAAGCATTGAAATTCGCCCGAGGCATACAGCAGAAGCCAGAAGATGAAGAGAGAGAAGATGCGGAGGAAGAACCCGAGGGAGAAGGAGAGGACTGAACTTTTATCATCGACCTGTGGTTATGAAATACTCACTTAGAAGGAAGTGGAATAATGGGCATTTAGTAGTAGTTCTGTATTAATTATTAGAAAATATTTAATTATTCCATGATAATAGTATTACATATTATAGTATTAAATACAATTGATATTAGTAATTAGCAAATAGTAATATGAATAATAGAAATAATTACTAAGTACTAAGTATATAAAGTTAGTACCCCACCCCAATATATATAGCATTTGAGATAGGAGCTGGTATAATCAACATCTTTTTTTTATTAAAAAAACGGAAGTCTTTAGATTAATGGCCACGTTAGTGTGGCTTTCACCTTCACATACTACACACTATACAAGTGTAGTTTCTTTTTTTTCTGAGCACCCTATTAACACCCTTTACTTTTTTTTTATTATTGATATTTCTTATTGTTTTTGTTTTTTATTGATCTTATATTATATATTATTTGAATGTAGATGTGAAGGATATTGTGTATTTAGTTTAAGAAGACATAGATGTGGATTAAGGTGGAAAGAAATTCTCATTGGATTGATGTCCGGGTGCAACGGGGAGCTGGGTGAGTCAAGAAGGCTACTCCAAAAAAAGCCGCCCTAATAGTAAAATGCATGATATAAAGGTGAAGACTGGGGGTGATGGAGTAACCTTCTGCAGTTGGAATGTAAAAGGAATTAATGAACCAATTAAAAGGGGAAAGGTATTAGCTCAGTTGAACAGATTGAAGACAGATGTCATTTTCCTTCAAGAGACTCATCTTAAAAAAGATGCTCAACATAGATTAACAGCTAAATGGATTTCTAAGGTGTATCATTCTACATTTATTCATAAATCTAGAGGAGTTGCAATAATTATTCGCAAAGGTATACCTTTCATACAAAGTTCTATTATAGAGGATAAAGAAGGCAGATATGTAATAATTACAGGGGAATTATATTCAAAAAAGGTAATTTTAATGAATATATATGCCCCTAATTTTGATAATCCATTATTTTTTAAGAAAATATTTAATAATATTCCTATATCCACTCAACACAATTTAATAATTGGAGGTGATTTAAATTGTACTTTAGATAATTATCTAGATAGATCATCCGCAAAAAGGAAAGCTGCCTCGAAATCAAGTAAATTCATAAATGCTTTTATCAATACATCTAATATTAAAGACATCTGGAGGTTAGATAACCCATCCGGACGAGAATATTCTTTTTTCTCGCCCGTACATGGAACCTATTCGAGGATAGATTATTTTTTAATAGATTCTAAATTACTTCCTTTTACGTATGATGCAAAATATCATAATATTATCATCTCGGATCATGCGCCATTAACATTTAAGATAAAATTAAAAGATATATCTAATAAAACTACTACCTGGAGATTTAACCCTCAGATATTAAAGGACAATGACTGTTGTAAATATGTGATGGATCAGATTAAATTATTTTTTGAAACTAATGATAATCCTGAAACTTCTCCATCACTATTTTGGGACACATTTAAGGCATTCATGCGTGGCGCAATAATATCCGCACAAGCACATCTCAATAAAGAAAATCGAAAAATAGAACAAAATTTAGAAAATGAGATAAAACGTCTAGATAATGAAAATATAAAACAGCCTTCCAAAGAGTTAAGTAATAAAATTGCATCAGTAAAATATAGATTAAATAAAATATATTCTAATCAAGTGATTAAACTTTTTCAACAAACTAAGCAAGTGTATTTTGAATTTGGAGATAAGCCACAAAAATTACTAGCACGACAGCTTAGAAAATTAGAAGATGAGAAGATGATACACGGAATTAGATCTGAGTATGGAAATATATTAATTACTCCAAAAGATATTAATGATAGATTTTTACAATATTATAAAAATCTTTATTCGTCAAAACTAACAGGACAAACAGATAGTATGGAAATATTTTTACAAGAATGTCAAATCAATAGCTTAGATCAGGAAGGTAGAGAATTGTTAAATGCTGAAATAACAGTAAAAGATATTATAGAATCAATTAGTTCGCTTAAGAACGGAAAAGCAGCGGGCCCAGATGGCCTGAGTGCAGAATTTTATAAAAAATTTCAAGATCTGATTTCCCCAAGATTACAAATAATGTATAGATATGCATATGACCAAGGAAAATTACCAGAATCTTTAAATGAATCCACAATTACACTCATCCCTAAAGTAGATAAGGATTTGGAAGATCCTGGATCATATAGAGCGATTGCCCTTTTAAATACAGACCAAAAAATATTAACTAAGGTCTTATCTAGGAGATTAAGTTTAGTGATCTCTAAATTAATACATTATGATCAAACAGGTTTTATCCCAAAACGTTACTCATCCCATAATCTCAGACGTTTGTTTAATATTATATATTCAAAAAGAATACGAGATACGGAACTAGCGGTTATATCACTAGATGCAGAAAAAGCGTTTGATCAGGTGGAATGGATGTATTTATTTAATATAATGGAAAAGTTTCAATTGGGGGATAGATTTTGTAAATGGGTAAGAATTTTATACTCGAATCCTATGGCAAGAATTTTGACTAACCAAATTTTATCAGCCAAATTCAAACTCTCTAGGGGATGCAGACAGGGATGTCCGTTATCACCCCTATTGTTCGCATTGGTGATAGAACCATTGGCGGAAAAAATTAGATCTGAACCTGAAATATATGGCTATAATACTGATACAACAATTAATAAAATTTCTTTATATGCAGATGATGTTTTGATTTATATTACAAAACCGGAAATTAGTATTCCCAACCTGCTAAACATTATAACTAAGTTTGGTGCATTTTCTGGGTATAGGATTAATTGGGATAAAAGCGAGATTATGCCAATAACAGGAATAAATCTTAATACATTACAACAATACCCATTAAAAGTAGTTACAGACAAACTTAAATATTTAGGGATTAACGTAACTAAAACTCATAACTCATTAATAAAATCCAACTATCCTCAATTATTAGATAAACTTAAAAAAAATATTTTATATTGGAAAACACTGCCTATATCCATGATTGGTAGAATAAGTGCCATAAAGATGGTATTTCTACCGCAGTTGTTATATTTGTTTCAGGCTATTCCTTTTTTTCTTCCGAAAACTTTTTTTTTAAAAATTGATAATATTGTCAATAGCTTTATTTGGGATTATAAAAATCACAGAATAAATAAAAAACATCTATGCAAAGCTAAGATAAATGGAGGATTAGCACTTCCAAACTTTTTATATTATTTTTGGGCTGTTCAGATTAAGAATATGAATTTCTGGTGGGTAAATATGGATCATGAACCGACATGGTTAAATATAGAAAAGGAGGACTGTCTACCTTTCAATGTAGGTTCGATAATTTTTGCACCAACGGAAGTACAAAAAAAATATTATAAAGACAACCTAATAATATATAATAATAGACGTATTTGGAAACAAATAGTTAAGACTCTACACTTGGATAATCTCTCATTTAGATTACCAATTATGAATAATCCATCGTTTAAACCTGCTATATTAGATGGGGGGTTTAAACAATGGGATGATTTAGGAATTACAAGGATAGAACATCTGTATAGAAAAGGAAAATTTCTTTTATTCCAGGAGTTACAAGATATTTATGGATTGTCTCCACAACATTTGTTTAGGTATTTACAAATTAGAGATTATATTAAATGCAATACACAAGATTATAAAAATAAAGAAGCAGGATTGTTAGATGAACTGTTTAATTTATATCCAAATACAGAAAAATTAATAGCCTATATATATAACATCATTTTGGATAAGGAGAATCCAATAACGGAAGTATATCGTCAAGCATGGGAAAATGAAATGGGATTGGCTATAACAAAAGAAAACTGGGAAGAAAGTCTACAACGAATACACCGGTGTTCATTAAACGCCAGACATATACTGATACAATTTAAAGTATTATATAGGTTACATTATTCGAAAACTAAATTAAATAGTATTTTTCCGAATCTCTCCGCTATTTGTGATAAGTGCAAGAAAGCAGAGGCAAATTTAATACATAGTTTCGTTACAGAGGGAGAACAAAGGGGGAAGAGACAGAGACTTTAAGATTTTGCCTTCCACCACAGTGAGGAGGTGTTTGGTGAACTCACTGTGGTGGATGTTAAATTTGTGTTGATTGTGTGTTTTTTCCATTTTTAAAAATTATATGTATGACTGCAGGGAAACAAAATTTCGTTCAGACCGAAAGGTCTGAATGACAATAAAACGAATCTAATCTAATCGAATCTAATCTAACATGTCCTAAATTGAATTATTACTGGACAGAAATCTTTAAAGTTATTTCTGAAGTCATCAAAGTTAAATTGGACCCTAACCCAAAGCTAATAATATTTGGAATTCCGGATTTACATCTATCACTTACAGTAAATCAAAGAAATTTCTTTGATTACTGTTTAATAATTGGAAAAAAAATCATATTGAAATTTTGGAAGGGAACATTATCCCCCACAACCAAAATGTGGGCAACAGAGATGATGGAGACGTTACATCTGGAAATAATTAGATTTGTCCTATTGGACAAGTATAATTCTTTTGAACAGATATGGTCTCCATATATACAGTATTTAGAGAAGTAGCTGTTCTTGGCAACACAGCTCGACGTGCACCCTGCGGGATTTGGTGAGAATAATTCATTTTTATATTGGAATTACATATATGTCTTTATTGATACTATCACTTGTAGTAGTGTTATTAATAATACATATAGTGGTTACTAAAAATGTTTTTTTTTTTTTTTTTTTTTTTTTTTTTTTTTTTCGTTTCTCTTTTCTTTCTTATATATAATCAAATTATTATTTAATCACTCTCTTAATGATTTATTCTTTCTCTATTCTTTCTCTATCATTATTTCTAAAAAAACAGTAGATAAGTATTACTAGTGTTTTACTTAATGCAAATTGAATTAATTTGATATAAAGTTGTTTGAAGCATTGTAATTGATTACCTTTAATAAAAAAATATATAAAAAAAAAAAAAAAAAAGAAACAATCACCCGTGTTGGGTTTCTCCAATGCGGAGCAAATCGTGAGGACCAGATTAGTTTATTTTAGTTTAGTTGAGTTTAGAAATACAGTGCGGAAACAGGCCCTTCAGCCAACATTATGTTAACAATGTTGGGGTAGTCCAGAACCAGGGGCCACAGTTTAGAATAAAGGGTAGGCCATTTAAAACTGAGATGAGAAAAAAACGTTTTCACCCAGAGTGTTGTGAATTTGTGGAATTCTCTGCCACAGAAGGCAGTGGAGGCCAATTGACTGGATGAATTTAAAAGAGACCAAACATCATAGAGCTCGAGGCCTAGCTTGGGACTGACTTTGAACCCCACCACGGGGTGTGGACTTCCCATCGGGACCGATTCCTTGCCTGGGATCATGATTTTACCATCAAGGGCTCGCAGTCTCGGGAGAGACCAAGTCGGGAGCTCTGGAAGCCACACGACGATCGAGCAGCCCCGATCCGGGGTCAGATTGCCTGGCGCGGGAGAGCTGAGATTCCCCCCCAATGCAGGAGCTGATCGCCCCGACGAGGAGGCCCGCAGCCGGCTACGGGAGTAAGATCATCCTGTCAATGGGAGGCTCGATGCCCCCAACAGCTGGAGGACAAAGAAGGGAAGAGATTGAACTTTTTTTCACCTTCCATCAAAGTGAGGATTGTGGAGGAGTCACTGTGGTGGATGTTTATGTTAAAATGTATTTTGTGTGTTCTGTTGCTTTTTATTTGTATGACTGACTTGGTAAATGAAATTCCTCGTATGTTGCAAAACATACTTGGCTAATAAAGTGTTTCTTGTATTATTATATAATAAAGTATTTATTGTATTATTGTATTGTAAAATGTTGGAGCAACTAAGCGGGACAGGCAGCATCTCCGGAGAGAAGGAATGGCTGATGTTTCGGGTCGAGACCATTCTTCGGTGTATTTAATTGTCACGTATACCGAAAATGGAACAATTAAATTCTTACTTGCTACAGCTTACCAGGCCTGTAAACACAACAGATGTGTCTTCATGTTAGCAAGAAGAATGAAAGATAGTTCAAGTTCAAGTTCAAGTGAGTTTATTCTCATGTGTCCCTGTATAGGACAATGACATTCTTGCTTTGCTTCAGCACACAGAACATAGTAGGCATTTACTACAAAACAGATAAGTGTGTCCATATACCATGATATAAATATATACACACATGAATAAATAAACTGATAAAGTGCAAATAACAGAAATGGGTTATTAATAATCAGAGTTTTGTCCGAGCCAGGTTTAATAGCCTGATGGCTGTGGGGAAGTAGCTATTCCTGAACCTGGTTGTCAAGTCAAACTGAAATGAAAGAACAGGTGCAGAGAAATGCTACATTGAAATCACGATGTGATTAAAGTGGGCGGATCCCCAGCCTGCCGAGTTCTGCCCGGGGGTCAAAAGGGCACACAGCACCAGAAGCCAGTGAAGAAGATACAAGAGACTTGCGGGCGGTAAAACTTGGACAGTAAATCAAAAGGACTGTCCAAAAAGACTGCCGCGATAGCCAGAAAAGGCAAGCAGGACTGATTTTCTACAGACCCGATTGGCAGCCGCTTTTCCAACTGATAAAGACCAAAGCTGATAAAGATTAAAACTGGTAAAGACTAAAGCTGATAAAGACCAAAACTGGTAAAGACTAAAACTGCTAAAAACTGCTAAAGACTAATCTGCCAAAATAAAAAGGAGAAAATAAAAGGTGGAAAAGAAGTGTTTGGTCTGAGTGAATCCAGTTCATCATTTCGGGGTAGATAAATCAAATTCCTTTCAAGCGGGGAATCTGCAAAAACATTAGAAGACTTGACACTGGTTGTTGCAGTCTTCAGGCTCCTGTACCGTCTACCTGAAGGTAGCAGGGAGATGAGTGTGTGGCCAGGATGGTGTGTGTCTTTGATAATACTGCCAGCCTTTTTGAGGCAGCGACTGCGATAAATCCCCTCGATGGAAGGAAGGTCAGAGCCGATGATGGACTGGGCAGTGTTTACTACTTTTTGTAGTCTTTTCCTCTCCAGGATGCTCAAATTGCCAAACCAAGCCACGATGCAACCGGTCAGCATGCTCTCTACTGTGCACCTGTAGAAGTTAGAGAGAGTCTTCCTTGACAAACCGACTCTCCGTAATCTTCTCAGGAAGTAGAGGCGCTGATGAGCTTCTTGATAATTGCATTAGTGTTCTCGGACCAGGAAAGATCTTCAGAGATGTGCACGCCCAGGAATTTGAAGCTCTTGACCCTTTCAACCATCGACCCGTTGATATAAGTGGGGCTGTGGGTCCCCCTCCTACTCCTTCCAAAGTCCACAATCAGTTCCTTGGTTTTGCTGGTGTTGAGGGCCAGGTTATTGCGCTGGCACCATATGGACAGTTGCTTGATCTCTCTTCTATACTCTGACTCATCCCCATCAATGATACGCCCCACAACAGTGGTGTCGTCAGCGAACTTGATGATGGAGTTCGCACTGTGACTGGCTACGCAGTCATGAGTATAGAGTTAGTACAGCAGGGGGCCTTGAGGTGCTGCCGTGCTGATTGTTATCGAGGCTGACACATTTCCACCAATACGAACAAACTGTGGTCTGTGAATGAGGAAGTCGAGGATCTAATTGCAGAGGGATGCGCAGAAACCCAGTTCTGCGAGTTTGGTAACCAGCTTGGAGGGGATGATTGTGTTAAATACCGAGCTGTAATCGATGAATAACAGTCTGACATGTGAGTTTTTGTTGTCCAAGTGGTCCAGAGCGGAGTGGAGGGCCAGCGAGATCGCATCCACCGTTGATCTGTTGTGGCGGTAAGCGAACTGCAGTGGGTCCAGGTTTTTGTTGAGGTAGGAGTTGATTTGCTCCATGATCAACCTCTCAAAGCACTTCATCACCACTGGCGTTAGTGCCACTGGTCGATAGTCATCGAGGCACGTCACCTTACTCTTCTTGGAGATAAATATGGGATTTGAGTAAATGGTTATTGAAATCTCTCTCACTGACCCCATTCCACCAAAACTTTGCTTCACTCCTTCCGAGGTGACACTTTTGCCAATGTGAGTGTCAGAGTTGAACACAAAACCATAGCCAAGGCCAAAATAAACATAGTCCTTTTCAATAAACTGATTTTCTCACTTTGGTATCCTCTGTTTCATTAATATACTTTTGAAACAACTACCATAACTTGTCCAGCATGTTCAAAGTTTCGTGGGCATATTCACCACTGGTCTCTGTTCCTCACTTAGAGTCATACAGTGTGGAAACAGGCCCTTCGGCCCAACATGCCCATGCCGACCAACATGTCCCACCTACACTAGTCCCACTTGCCCGCTTCTTTCATAATTGTACCATCTGCTTTATAACTAATTTTACATCCTACCGAAATACATGGCTGCGCATTATTCTTCGCTAAATTTCATCTGCCATGTTAACAGTTGGTCCATTACTGTCATCCTTGTTTACAGGATACCCAAATTATATCATCCTGTAAACTTTGAAATTGTGCCCATAAACCAGTCCAGATCACCAACTTCTATTGAAAAGACCAATTACTCTAATACTGTTAGTACAAAAATCCAGCTTCTACGTCCTTCCAGTCTCTCAAACTGCAATCGACCTGCAATTTAGTCTGAAGAAGGGTCCCAACATGAAATGTCACCTATCCTTTTTCTTCAGAGATGTTGCCTGACCCACTGAGTTACTCCGGCACTTTGTGTTGATCGTTGGCATAAACCAGCATCTGCAGTTCTTTGTTTCTACAGTCACCACTGCCTGTTGCCTTCTGCATTTCACACCATTTTGTATCCCTCATGCCTCCTCCATGCTTTAACTTACTACAGGTGCACAACCTTTTATCCGAAAGCCTTGGGACCAGACATTTTTCGTAATTCAGAATTTGTCGGTCTTCGGAATGGAAATTTTTTAGCGTAGATTTTAATGGCTGGCTCAGTGGTAGAGTGCTCGGCTCATATCCGCAAGGTCGCGAGTTTGCGCCTTGATCCTGGCAGTTACTCGATCGCGAGTTTGAGTCTTCAATGTCGTTTTTTCTTGCAGAATAAATGTTTGTATGAAATACAGTGTAGGAGAAGTGTACTGACTGTGTGGGCAGAACTTTGGAAGTGATTGCCCACCAGTCTAAAAAGCCGCTGTGTCTCCCTGTCCCTGGGATAGCAGGGGGCGATCAAACAGCACAATACCCCCCTCCAACTCCAGAGGAATCCGCTCCCCGATGGGCCGCTACCAAAGATCATAGAGGAGCTCCTCTATGATCTTTGGCCGCTACAGCGACAAGTGGCAGTTCGCCCACAGCCCGAGCTGCGCCCCCTCATCCGCCACCCCAAGAACAAGACGTACCTTGCACACCATCAGCTTCTGCCCCTACGTGTTCCTCTGGAGTTGGAGCGGGGCTGGGCTGCAGTTGCTGCTGGCTGTGGGTCTCTGGGATCTCCGTGCTTGCAGTGGGCCTGGGGGTCGGTGGGCGGCGGTGGGAGCTGTGGACCTACGGACCTACCTCCGTGGAGCTAGCCAGCTTCGGAGCGTGGAGAGTTGCGGGGGCGAGCTGCTGCGACCCGACTCCGGTGGATGGTGACACGGGGAGCTCGCGGGTCTCCGGTGGGAGACTGCTTTGCGGGGCACCGGCAGCGGCGACTTCTCCCGCCCGAATTACGGGGTTGAGAGCAAACATCATAGAGGTTGAGAGTGACCTGGAGGGGGGCCTTACAACGCCCGGCGCGGCTGTAAATTGCCGCGGACTTGCTAGCGCCCGCCGGGGGCTCCAACATCAAGGCCGGGGCAGGGCCCTACATCTCCCGGCGTGGCTTTGAGTGGCCGCTCCCCGATGGGCCCCTACGACGCCCCGAGCTGCGCCCCGTCATCCGCAACCCAGGTTCCTCTGTAGTTGGAGTGGGGCTGGGCTGGGCTGCTGTTGGCTGTGGGTCTCTGGGATCTCCGTGCTTGCGGTGGGCCTGGTGGTCGGTGTCCAATTGGTCCTGACACGGTCCTGCGAAATCGCCGACGTGAAGACAGTGCAAAGCCCCCGCGCCGGTGCAATGGGCGGGGAGCTGGAGAGGGGAGGGAAGGGGTCACACACATGGCCGGGAAGCAGAGGGGTGTAGGTGGGGTGATACTGAAGCGAGCGACAATCTGCTGCTGCCTGCCCCGCTGAGTTAAAAAGTTCCCACGCAAGACTCACGAAACACTGTATATCGTGAGTCTACCGTGGGAACTTTTTAATTCAGCGGGCAGGCAGCAGCATATTGTCAATTATTAACCCTCCCGCGCAATATACCCTCATCTTCTCTTTTATGAATGGGGATTTAGTTCCCCTTTCTTCGAGGACCGACCGGAGGTTCCGCTGTCACCTCTGCGGGCCGCCCTCGGTGAACGTTTTCAAGGACCTTTCTTCAAGGACCGAAAAAATGGCCGCTATTCGGAGGTTTTCGTTATTTGGATCTTCGGATAAAAGGTTGTGCACCTGTATTATGACACAAAATAGGATCTGCAGCCCATCGAGTTCTAAAGGCAGCAGCCCTATTCCCTACTCTTTATGTCCCTGAAGCTCTGCAACTTCTTCAACCACATGCCCATCGACTTTCCCTGCTTCTTTTGAATGGATTATTTTGGCATTATCAAACACAAAGGCCAACTACTCTGTTAGCATGTTAGTGGGATGTGGAAGAAACTTGCAGCACTTATATGGTCAAAGAGAGAGCATGTAAACTCCACACAAACAGCACCCATGTTCAGGGTGATACTGGAGCTGTGAGTCGGCTGCATTAACCACTCTACCACCGTGATCCCAGATGCACAATATCTATGCAAACCACATACACAATGCGAATCGCACCAATCGTATCAACCCTGTCTGTTATTTCCAAGGATATGTGCAAAATATAAATCTGATCAGCCTTTAGCAACTTTGAGCTCACCTTAAATTATCATAAATTTTATTTCACAATAAACAAACCGGTTTCTAATCATGGTTTTTCTCATTCATTTCTTTATTATAGATGAAAAATTTTCATTTCTCACAATGTAAGTGGGCCCTTCAGTGCCTCGGGTTGCAGACAGAAAATAGAAGTAGTGCTATTAACAAAAGATCCTTTTTGAAGGCAGTCTGTTCCTGCCTCAAAGTAGTGTATCAAAAGTCCTACCACATGCTACGTACAATTGTTAAAGATACACTGATCCCCATTTCCAATGGCACTCACTTGCATTCCATGGAACAGAAGCATGTGTGGTATTGGCACTGAAAGGGATCCTTGCACATTATATGTAGAGAGGTGCATTACTTGCAGCCCTGTTGTGCTGGGAGCCTGGGTGCCAGGTATATGCTCTGCAGCTATACTCTGCATGCAAGGTGCCAGCTCTGCCTGCAACTATACTCTGCCATGCAGGGGACCTGGTACAATTCCCTCCCTTCTGCCGATGCTCTATTGCAATGATTTATTCATGACCTTGTGTGTAAATGCTGCCTGCGAGAGCTGGTGTTAGGTGCTTGAGGCAAGTGGAAATGCTGCTCCAGATGTGGGTCCAGCTGGCATGGAGAGGGCCGAGCAATGCCAAGGACTGGCAGTAGCAGCTCCGTGTGGCAATTATACACCTGTGTCTTGGCTGGGGAGAGCTGCGCAGCCGAAAGAGAGCGCGGGGATGACAGCAACTTTCATCACGCTCAACATCAGGCGATGAAAGAGATGGTCGGGTAGGAGCATAAATGGAAGGCAGAAATTCACACTGGCTTCCTGGTACATCCGCGCACAGTCAGAGTGGACGCCTTTTCTAAAGTACAGCTGAATCCTCTGTGCATGTTAACTGGAGAACCTCAAGCACTCAATTGGTTGGCACTAATCAGGATGCCAATGTACACTGCACCCCCTCAGAAAAATATATCAATTCACAAAATGTTAAAACAAAAGACACAAAGTCTTAATGACTACAGGCCTGTCACACTGACCTCTGTAATTATGAAGGCCCTTGAAAGACTTGTGCTGGCTCAGCTGAAAAATATCAAAAACCCCTGCTGGATCCCCTGCAGTTTGCATACCAGGCCAATAGATCAGTGGATGACGCAGTCAACCTAGGCCTGCACTTCATCCTCCAGCACCTAGACTGCCAGGGGACCTATGCAAGGATTTTGTTCGTGGATTTTAGCTCTGCATTCAACACCATTGTGCCAGAGCTACTACACACTAAACTCTCCCAGTTGACTGTGCCTGAACCCCTCTATCAGTGGATCACCAACTTCCTGACAGACAGGAAGTAGCATGTGATGCTGGGAAAGCACATCTTGGACTTGCTGACCTTCAGCTGCGTACTCTCTCCTCTCCTTTATTCTCTCTACACCAATGACTGCACCTCCACAGACTCCTCTGTGAAGCTTCTCGTTTGCGGATGACACAACCCTGATTGGACTGATCCAGGATGGGGAGGAATCTGCCTACAGACAGGAAGTGACACAGCTGGCGTCCTGATGCCGTAGCAACAACCTGGAGCTCAATGCTCTTAAGACAGTGGAATTGATTGTAGACTTTAGGAGTGTTCTCCCTCCCCTCCCCCCACTCACCATCAACAACACCCCAGTCACATCTATGGAGTATTTTAAGTTCGTTGGAACTATCATCACCAGGGACCTTAAATGGGAGGCCACCATCGACTCCACAGTCAAAAAGGCCCAACAGAGGATGTACTTCCTGTGGCAGCTGAGGAAACACAATCTGCCACAGGCAATGATGGTCCAGTTTTATACTGCCAGCATAAAATCTGTCCTCACCTTCTCCATCATGGTCTGGTTTGGCTCAGCCACCAAGCAAGACATCCAGATGCTGTAGTGCATTGTTCGATCAGCCGAGAAGGTTGTTGGTTGCAAGCTTCCCCCCCATCGACGAACTGTACATTGCAAGGGCCAGGAAGCGAGCAGGCAAGATAATCTCTAGCCCCTCTCACCCTGGCCACAAACTCTTTGAAGCACTTCCATCTGGAAGGCGACTCTGGACTGTTAAAGCCGCCATAGTCAGACCAAAAAACTGCTTTTTTCCACGAGCAGTAGCTTGACTCAACAACTAAAAGTCAGTAGCCTCCTTTCGCTCTGGTATTTTATTTCATTCTTCACATGTTTAAATTATAATGTTTTATTCTTAATTGTTTACTGTATATCATGTTGTTACGTGCGAGGAAAGCACCAAGGTAAATTCCTTGTAGGTATACATACTTGACTAATAAAATTTATTCAATTCAATTCAAAAAGAGCTGGAGTAACTCAGCGGGTCAGGCAGCATCTCTGGAGAACGCGGCTAGGTGACGTTTCGGGTCAGACTGAAGAAGGGTCCCAATCTGAAACATCCATTTTCTCCACAGATGTTGCCTGACCCGCTGAATTTTGTGGCTTTAATTGGTAAGCCAGTATCTGCAGTTCCTTGCTTCTTCACAAAATGTTAACATCAGTTAACTATTTGCAACAATACAATCAGGTAATTTTTACATGAACACACAGGTGTAAATTTAACTGAGCCTACAATAGTTACCCCCAATTTTTTTAGCTACAAAACTCTTCTTCTGTGTACCATGCCTACCTTCACTACTTTTTGTACAGCATGAAGGCTGGCCATTCGGCCCATTACATACATGCCAACCAGGGGGCACCTATCTTTATTTTCATATTCCAGTGGATTCCTTTTCCTAGATAAATTTCATGTACACCTGATCTCATATCCTATAGTACATTTGGTAAACCTTAGTTTGGCATTACTCAGCATAACCATAAATGCATTATATTACAAATCATTAACACCGTTGGATTGAACTGAGCAAAGGCAAATTACACATTGAGTTCCACTGTAGCTATAACTATATAATGTATCTGGCACATAATGAGATACCAAGAAGTATATCACTTTATATTTTCCATGCTGTATCTCTAAATTAAAACTAAAATCTTTGCCAGGTAGGGAGAGCCACTTGTATTTGCCGCACTCTCATCCTGAGATGCTTATTGTTGATGTCCCAGATGCTCCATTCCCGTCAATGAATTTTCAGCCTTTGATCATGGTGAATGGGAGATGTTTGGTGCCTCTCTAATCTTCCAGACCAGTGCTGTACATGGGTAAGACCCTGAAAGGTGAATGTCTTTACAACCTCTTCAGTTACCAGTGCAATGTTTCCTGTGTGTTTCTCTCTGCAAGTTTTGTCTGAAGCGTTGAATGCTTCCAATTCTCTCAGTTTTCATTTCAGAGTTCCAACATCAGTTGTCATCTGATCTTTTTTTATTTGAACAATTAACAGGTGATGTTTGTACTGTTGAGGACTACCAACATTTTAAGTACTCCCATTAAATCTATTTTTATCGTATACATATCATTGCAACTCCTATCTTCCAATCATTGAAAATATGCTTTTCTTTCAAGATAGATGGAAAGTACTTTTTTAATACCAAGGCCAACCCCTATTGTATTGTATTGTATTGTATTCAAATTTATTGTCATTGTCTCAGTTAGAGACAACAAAATGAATTTCCCTTACAGGCAGTATCATAAAAATAAAAATAAATAAATAATGATAAATAATAAAACATATTAAAACTAAAATAGAATTTAAAAAAAAAGCACAAACACTGAAAGTCCACGACACAACATAACACAGTGGCACCAAGGTGAGGAAGGCACCATAGTCCAACCAGCCTCCCCTCCGTTCTTCCCAGATGTTCACTCGTGGTCGAGGCCTTCCTAGCACCCGCAGTCGCCGTCCCGGGTGGCCCGATGTTCAGGCCCGCACGCCGGGCTGGTGGAACGCCGACGCCGAACCCCGATGGTGAACATCCTCCTCCTCAGCGGCCCGGACCTCCTGATCAGCCGCCTCCCGCAGCCGGAGTCCGCAGCTCCCGAGTCCGCAGCTCCCGAGTCCGCAGCTCCCGAGTCCGCAGCTCCCGAGTCGGGCGGAGTCGCAGGACCCCGCGTTGTCCATCAGCGCCGCCCGCGTTGGGAGCCCGCAAACCGCAGCTCCATGATGTCGGTGCAGCAGGTCCAGCACTCCGGGCTCCAGACGGCGACCCCCGGTAAGGCATCGCCAGCCCCGCGATGTTACAGCGCTGTCCTGCCGCTGCTGGAGCTCTGGTCGATCCCGGCAGGAAAGACCGCGCCAATCCAGTAGGTAGGCCGCTGGGGGGGGGGAGGGAGGCGAGGACGCGACTCGAATAATAGTCGCGTCTTCACCAGGAAGCGGCTGAAGGACGGTATCCCCCGCACCGTACCCTCTTCCCCCACATAAAAACACAAAAAAAAACACAAAAAAAAACACACTTTTACATAACTAACTAAACAAAAAACCAAAAAGATACCGGGCTGTAGGTGGAGGCTGCTGGCACCAGCGCCTACCTCCACATGTTCAATTTTGAATCATAAATTATGTTGTTAGAACTTTATCAAACGCATATAACTTGTTAGTTGTTGTTACTCAGTACAGGTGCACAACCTTTTATCCGAAATTCCAAATAACGAAAAGCTCCGAATAGCGGACATTTTTTCGGTCCTTGAAGAAAGGTCCTTGAAGACGTTCACCGAGGGCGGCCCGCAGAGGTGACAGCGGAACCTCCGGTCGGTCCTCGAAGAAAGGGGAACTAAATCCCCATTCATAAAAGAGAAGGTGAGGGTATATTGCGCGGGAGGGTTAATAATTGACAATCTGCTGCTGCCTACCCGCTGAGTTAAAAAGTTCCCACGGTAGACTCACGATACACAGTGTATCATGAGTCTTGCGTGGGAACTTTTTAACTCAGCGGGCAGGCAGCAGCAGCAGATTGTCGCTCCCTTCAGTTTCACCTCACCTACACCCCTCTGCTTCCCGGCCATGTGTGTGACCCCTTCCCTCCCCTCTCCAGCTCCCCGCCCATTGCACCGGCGCGGGGGCTTTGCACTGTCTTCATGTCGGCGATGCCAGCGGGTCAGTGCCAGTCACCAGAGACGTCAGGACCAACGGGACACCAACCCCCAGGCCCACTGCAAGCACGGAGGTCCCAGAGACCCACAGCCAGCAGCAGCCCAGCCCCGTTCCAACTCCAGAGGAAAACTGCAAACTGGCCGGAGAAGTCAGGACCACCAGAAGCCGCTCCCCGATGGGCCACTACGGCGACAAGTGGCAGTTCGCCCACAGCCCGAGCTGCGCCCCCTCATCGGGACACCGACCCCCAGGCCCGCTGCAAGCACGGAGATCCCAGATCAGCAACTCCAGCCCAGCCCCGCTCCAACTCCAGAGGAACACGCTCCCCGTAGGGGCAGCAGCTGATGGTGTGCAAGGTACGTCTTGTTCTTGAGGTGGTGCAGCTCGGGCTGTGGGCGAACTGCCACTTGTCGCCGTAGCGGCCCATCGGGGATCGGTTCCTCTGGAGTTGGAGGGGGAGGGGGGTATTGTGCTGTTTGATTGCCCCCTGCTATCCCAGGGACAGGGAGACACAGCGGCTTTTGAGAATGGTGGGCAATCACTTCCAAAGTTCTGCCCACACAGTCAGTACAACCTCTCCTACACTTGTCTCCCGCACTAAGATCATCTCGCAGAGAATGATCCCAGCCTAACCCTCCCTATTCTCTCCTATTCTGCAAGAAAAAACTACATTGAAGACTCAAACTCGCGATCGAGTAACTGCCGGGATCGAGGCGCAAACTCGCGACCTTGCGGATATGAGCCGAGCACTCTACCACTGAGCCAGCCGTTAAAATCTACGCTAAAAATCTTCCATTCCGAAAGCCGAAAAATTCCGAATTACGAAAAGTGTCTGGTCCTAAGGCTTTCAGATAAAAGGTTGTGCACCTGTAATAAATATTGGAAAATCTGTTTCATTTTGCAGGGCCTTTGTCAGAAATCTTCAATCCAAAACAGTAGCTATCTTTTTCTTATCATTGATGCAGCCTGGCCATCCAAGTATTTTCAGCATTTACTGTTTAAAAAAAAAAAAAGGTTTGCAGCATAATTCACCTGAACATTTAGAATCTGTGCTGATACTGATCTGAGTTCTCACAAGTGATGGTTGGCATGCAACAAACGTTTTTCACTGTACCTCGGTAAACGTGACAATAAACTAAACTGTAGCTGAAACAGCACATGGCTTGATTCAGGATGCATGGCCTGAAGCTGAGTGGCTGTTGCAGGTGTATAGAGGTGCAGAGCTTAGAATAGATGAAGGGTCCAGATGAGCTGCCTTGACCCGAACCATTGAGTAGCCAATTCCCTCCACAGAAGCTGCCTGATCTTCTGAGTTTCTTCAACAGCTCTCTTTTTTTTCTGCAATACCTTCCAGCATCTGCAGTCTCTTGTGCCTAGAATACTCAGACTAGGCAAGGACCAAAGCACAGATGAGAGTTTCAATGACTGATGGCCTGAGACAGGGAGAGAGAGGGGGGAGAGAGGCTAATGATGTTATGGGGTAAATATTGGAGTTATTTCTGGGTGCAAAACTGTATTCATATTTTTTGACATTGATGGCTAGAATGGCTGGTGCGGCCAACTTTTCCATTCTGGCTGAAGGAAAATCTCTATTACAGTTATGGTTGTTTTAGATTCTTCTGCTGCATCAGTTGCATTAACATTCAGAGCTGCTTCAGATTACAATCAGGAGTCACAAACTGATTTTGCTTCCTTAGATGTGTGACTCTTTTTACTTGTTTCAATTGAATCCCTATGATTGGACCATCTTGGAAACAATATGGTCTTGTATTTGAAAGACATAGTCTCACATGGTGCTTTTATTTTTCAGAAATCATTGACTCAATTTTTCCCATCAGTTTTCTGTCAATGGATGGGATTACATGAATATCTCACTTCCATATTTGGGGAATTATATTAAAATGATGATAGTAAACCATTGAAATAGTTTATCAAGATTTTTGGACTAGCATGTTACTAATTTTACACAAATACAGTTAATCTACAGATAGATTTCCGTTATTACCCACAGTTGTAGATAATTCATACAAGTTATGTCCGAATACTAAAAGGCTGACACAATTATTTCTTTTGCACCCTTGATAAAGTTTGTTGCTGTCGTTTTGTAGTTTGATTGCAGTTTATTAAAAAATATATATATTTTGAACTGAATTTACTCTTATGTATTGCCAAAGGCAAAGTCGAAAACATATAAGCAAAATCTTGCATTAAAAAAAGAAATCTGCGTCAGTGCTGTCTGACAACTACCCGTCTGCTTTAGTCCAGTACCACATATGGTTGTAAATCAGTCGACAAGTGTATGCACCAGAGAACTGGGGCAGGTGGGGTTGACGCCAAGTGATGGGTAGAGGAGAGCAATTGTAATGAGGTGTGGTACAGGGACCACCAGCTCCATTATTAGCAAGGAACTCCTGAACAGAGAAAGGGAACTGAGAGCTTGCCATTTCCTATATTCTTGGACTACACAGTTTATGTTCTGACCAACAGACCCAAAATGTTAATTAGGTGCCAGAAGCTGAATATGTCTTTCTAAAGGAATCTGACTGTCCAGAAGCAGGCCACTTCAAAAAAGGGTGTTATTTTTCATTTAACCATTTAATTTGTTCTGCATAACTAAAATGTTGTGGAGCAGGGGATCTAAAAGTGCAGGTACATAGTTCCCTGAAAGTGGCATCACAGGTAGATAAAGTGGTCAGAAAGGCTTTTGACACATTAAACTTCATCAGTCAGAGTTTAAAAGCTGTGAGGTCATGTTATATTTATACAAGACATTGGTGAAGCCACATTTAGCATATTACGTTCATTTTTGGTCACATGTTATAAGAAAAATGTTATCAATCTGGACAGGGTGCAGAGAATATTACGAGGATGTTGCCAGGATTCGAGGGCCTGAGCTATAGGGAGAGGCTGAACAGACTAGGACTTTATTCCTTGGAGCACAGGAGGATGTGGTGTTTTTATGAAAAATTTACAAAATGAGAGGAATAGATCAGGTAAATGCTCAGTCTTTTGCCCAGAGTAAGGGAATTGACATCCAGAGGACATAGGTTTAAAGTGATTGGGTAAAGAAAAGTAGGAACCTGAGGGGTATCATTTTTTACACAAAGGGTGGTGGGTGAATGGAACAAGCTGCCAGAGGAGGTAGTTGATGCACATACTATCACAAGTTTTACATGGATAGGATGGGTTTAGAGGGACATGGGCCAAGCACAGGTAGGTGTGACTAGTATAGATGGGGCACATTGGTTAGCGTGGGCAAGTTGGGCCAAAGGCTCTGTTTCCACACTATATGACCCTACAACTCCATCCATGTTCTCCAGAGTTGCTGCCTGACCTACTGAGTCACTCCAATACTTTGTGTCCTTCTATGTAAACCAGCATCTGCAGTTTCTTGTTTCCACAATGTTATAGAACCTGATTATTTCTAAAAAAAAGTAAGATAGTAAAAGTATATTTACTTAAAAAAAAACTGCTTCTTAAAGTAGCATTATAGTTGCATCACATGCCAGAGTTATGCATAATTCAGAAAATGCAAATTTACCAAAGGCTGAGCAACAGGTTGCATGACTGTTTCTGATCTGTTGCTCTTCAACAACAAGGCTACTTTGCAGGAAAAATGTTCCCTATGTTGGGTGAGTCCAGAACCAGGGGCCACAGTCTTAGAATAAAGGGGAGGTCATTTAAGACTGAGGTGAGAAAATACTTTTTTACCCAGAGAGTTGTGAATTTATGGAATTCCCTGCCACAGAGGGCAGTGGAGGCCAAAACACTGGATGGATTTAAGAGAGAGTTAGATAGAGCTCTAGGGGCTAGTGGAGTCAAGGGATATGGGGAGAAGGCAGGCACGGGTTATTGAAAGGGGATGATCAGCCATGATCACAATGAATGGCGGTGCTGGCTCGAAGGGCCGAATGGCGTCCTCCTGCACCTATTTTCTATAATTCTATGTTTTGTTGGTAATTGGCTTTCAGGTGATTCATTTGAGCAAATAAAAGCCAATTAACAACCCTAAAATACTTCAGCACTCTTGCAGGCTGTCAGATTTTGAGCCAGTATAGGTGAAAGAACGCAACCCTGATATTAAAACTATTGAGTGTATTCTGTCCAACACGATTCACCTTTGGCAATGTTTCTACTTGAAATCAACTGTAATATTTTTGGCTGATTTTCCATATAGCTTGGTGCATTGTGCCATCTTGTGGTGTTCTTACATCCACATTGTGGATTGAATTGTGAACAAAGTCTGCCATCTAGTGGTTATTATCTTGTAACAGCTCATTTAATCTCTCAAAAACAAATTCAATTATCCATTTGGAAATACCTTCATGTACAGAATAAATAATCACAGTTCAGAAAGGTGCAATCTCTATTAAAATGCATATATATGCAGAAATAATTATTTTTGCAGCAAGACCTCAAAAAAAGCAACAATTGTTAATCTGTATTTGATGGAACTTGTTAAGAGATGTATGAAAACATATATATAATTTAACTAAAAACATCGTTTTGTGGTCAGATGTCAGTACCCTCTTCCCTCTCCCTAATTAAACTCAAAACATTTCCAAAGCCAACTATATATATATAGTTAGACAATTTGACTACTATATATATACAGTAGCCAAATTGTAGTCAAATATCAGTACCCCCTTCCCTCTCCCCAATAAAACTCAAAACATTTCCAAAGCCAATATATCTGTATGTTTGTGTGTGAGTGACTGACCTGTTACCTTCGGTATTGGTTGAAAACCAAAAGCCAGTGGAAAGACGAAATAAAATTACTTGGTTAATTAAAATAGGCATCTTAAAATAAAACATATTCATGTGCCTGTGATGCTTTTGCGATGAAAATGTATAACTCACCAAACTTGTGCAGATGATAATTGACTTGAGCCTAATTGGTAATGATTACAAGACCATGACAAGCCTTTCTGGTACAAACTAGTGCAGCTACAGTATATACACCTTTGGCCCTGTAGGAAGTACTCTCACACTATCTCAGATGTGTTATGATCAGGACCTGCTCAAGAGATCTGAGCATTAAATTCCAGGCTGTCACACAAATGCTGTGTTGAAAGATATGGTGCTTTTTATTTGAATTATGAAAGTGAGGCCATTTTGAAGAGCAGAGGTGTTTTCATCTCTTCAGCCAATGATTCTTCCTTAACTTCAACAAAACTGATTACCATAACTGCATTGTTGTTCTCGAGAGCATATAATGTGCGGTATTTCAATTGTATTTCCAGCATCACACAGGGATTGCATGTCAAAAACGACATGCGGGGTGACGCCTGTTTGGTCGTTAGTCGCCCAAAGAGTCGTACATTTTTCTGGATTTTCAACATTTTGAAAAATTTCGGCGACCTGCTGCGACAATGACGGGTGCCGGCAGTCGCCGAAAAAATTGCGTAAGTGGGACAGGCCTTTAAGTGAACCCGGTTTCCACCCACATTACAAAGATATGCTGATTTGTAGGTTAATTGGCTTCTGTAAATAGTACCTCGTGTGTAGGATGCGAAAGTGGGTCCATGTTATCCCATAACATGGAACAATGGGTGATCAACGATTGGCGTGGACCTATCTTAGTTTTGTATAGAGATACACCATGGAAAAAATCCCTTCGGCTCACTGAATTCACACACGGCCAGCGATCACATGTACACTAGTTCTATCCTGCATGCAAGGGACAAGTTACAGATGCCAAATAACCTACAAACTTGCACATCTCTGGAATGTGGGAGGAAACCGGAGTTCCCGAAGAAAACCCACACAGTCACAAGGAACCACACAGACTCCGTACAGACCGCACCCATAGTCAGAATCAAACCCGGGTCTCTGGCACTATAGGGCAGCAACTCTACCTCCGTGCCACTGTGCCACGCAATTGGTGGGCGCTGTATCACTAAACTAAACAGCATGATCTAATGGCCTAGGTTATCATGTCACAAACCGTGCCACTTACCATTGTTGCATTGGAAGTCCTCACGCACAGTCTACAGCACCACACATGCACATTACAAATGCCACAGTCTCCAACAGTGTACTTGTTTAACTGTTAACATAATTGTAAGCTATGGCATCTGGCACTTCAAAGATCGTCAGATATAATTACCCTCACTAGCCGAGAAACGGCACCAAGCGGAGGGTGGTTCACAGAATGGGCTCATTTGGCCATTGTGCCTCTCTAGCATGCCAAACCTTCACTGCTTTCAAAGCAATTCAGATCAAAATACCAAGAAGCAAATCTGAAATGAAAGAGATGTCAGATATAATATGGCCTTGCCTTTCTTGGTGCCTTTACACGTATGAAAATTCATCAGCTGAAGAAGATGAATTTTAAGCTTTTGTTTAGTTTAGTTTTGTTTAAAGATACAATGTGGAAACAGGCCAACCGAGTCCGCGCTGACCAGCGATCCCTGCACACCAACATTATCCTATACACTAGGAACAATTTACAATTTAACCAAAGCCAATTAATCTACAACCCTGTACATCTTTGGAGTGTGGGGAGAAACCGGAGCAGCCATAGAAAACCTACACATTTCCAAAGCCAACTATATATATAGTTAGACAATTTGACTACTATATATATATATATAGCAGTCAAATTGTAGTCAAATATCAGTACCCCTTTCCCTCTCCCCAACGGGGAGAACATACATACTCTGCACAGAATGCGCCCCTGGTCAGGATCGAACTCAGTCCCCTGCTTTACTCACTCTATACCCATGACTGTGTAGCCGGGCATAGTGTGAACTCTATCATCAAGTTCGCAGATGACACCACTGTTGTTGGATGAATTACACATGGTGATGAATCAGGTATAGAAGTGAGGTCGACCGATTGACCAAATGGTGCTAGCACAACAACCTGGCTCTCAACATCAGTAAAACCAAGGAACTGATTGTGGACTTTGGAAGGGGAAGGATGAGGACCCACAATCCTGTTTATATCAATGGGACGATGATGGAGAGGGTCAATAATTTCAAATTCCTGGGAGTGCATATTTCCAAAGATCTTTCCTGGACCCAGCACACTGATACAATTATAAAGAAGGCACATCAGCATCTCTACTTCCTGAGAAGATTACGGAGATTCAGTAGGTCAAAGAGGAGGATTCTCCTGAACTTCTACAGGTGTATAGTAGAGAGCATACTGACTAGTTGCATCATAGTCTGGTTCGGCAACTTGAACGTCCAGGAGTGGAAAGGACTGCAAAAAGTTGTGGCCACTGTCCAGTCCATCACCAGCTCTGACCTCCCCACCATCAAAGGGATCTATCGGTCAATAAACAATAGATAATAGGTGCAGGAGCAGGCCATTCGGCCCTTCGAGCCAGCACCGCCATTCAATGTGATCATGGCAGATCATCCCCAATCAGTAGCCCGTTCTTGCGTTCTCCCCATATCTCCCGACTCCGCTATCATTAAGAGCCCTATCTAGCTCTCTCTTGAAAGTATCCAGAGAACCGGTCTCCACCGCCCTCCAAAGCTGAGAATTCCACAGACTCACAAATCTCTTTGTGCAAACAACACTGCCTCAAAGGCACCCAACATCATCAAAGACCCACACCATCCTGGCCATACACTAATTTCATAATTGCCATCGGGAAGAAGGTATGAAAACTGTAAAGTCCAGGTTCAGGAACAGCTTCCTCCCTACAACCATCAGGCTATTAAACACGACAACAAATAAGCTCTGAACTACAATAGACTATTATTATTATTGCACTATATTTGTTTATTTATTGAGTATGTGTGCATGTGTATATATACACACTGAACTTTTTTTCTCCCGTTATGAACTATGTTTACATATTCTGTTGTGCTGCAGCAAGCAAGAATGTCATTGTCCTATCTGGGACATATGACAATAAAACACTCATGACTCTTGAACCCGAGTCTATGGTGCTGCAAGGCAATACCTCTACCGCTGCGCCAAACGTTCTCACTTATTCCCAGTAAACAATCACTCGGCCACATAAATCATGTGCACAGCATATTTGGATGTGATTAATTTGGGAGCATATTTATAAACTGGCATTGAGGTAATGTTCCTACTGTTATAGATTGGTGTGCACCTTTTTAGAATGCTTGCTAAAAAATACCCCATTTATCATCAAGGATCTCCACTATTTGGGCCATGCCCTCTTCTCACTGCTACCATCAGGCAGGGGTTATAGCAACCTGAAGTGCCACGCCATCAGGTTCAGGAACAGCTACTTTCATACAACCAACCTGTACAACCCTATGTCTACCTCGGTAATGGGGCACCACATATCATATTTTGCACTGCCATTGACTTGTTTGATAATTGTAGAGTTTTTGCACTGATGTCTTGTGGTTTGCTTTCACCTCTACCAGTCAAGATCTACATTTGGTGTTCAAAATGTGGTCTCCTCAGCAGTGGAGAGACCAAATGCAGGTTGGGTGATGACTTTGAGGATTACCTGCATTCAGTCCACAGGTATCACTCTGGGCTTTTGGCTGCCTGCCATTTTAATCCCCCATTCTGGCATACCTGTCCATGACCTTATGCAGTGTAATAACGGTACCCGGATGTGGCGTAGAAGGACGAGAAGCCGAAGCAAAGAAGTGGAAGCCCAATAACCGAACGGGAACTAAGCCGAAACGCCAAATAACCGAAAGCGTACGAAGACAAAATGCCAACTAACCGAAAGGGTGGGACACCAAAAAGCCAACTAACCGAAAGGGTGGGATGCCTAAAAGCAAACTCACCCAAAGGCCGCTCTGCCAAAACACCAACTCACCGAAAGGCTGCGTCGCCTACAAGCCAACTCACTGAATGGCCACTCTGCCGAAAAGTCAAATAACGGACATGACGTTGCTGGGGGGGGGGGGGGGGGGGGGGGGGGGGGGGGGGGGGGGGGGGGGGGGGGGGGGGGGGGCAGGACTTGTCAGCGATTGGTCCAGATCCCCACATACATCACATCACTGGCCGATGGAGACGGGAGGGTGAGGGTCATTTTCTCACACAAGCCATAGGTGACTTGGCACTCTGAACCCGAGCACCGAGTTGTAAGCGGCCGAAGGAGCGCATCCCTTGGGACAGCCCCCACTCTCCCACGGCCACGGCCGCCCTCTGCCTCGTCTCCCCCATGAGGCCGCACTGTGTGTCGGCAGCGACGGGTGGAGCAGAGGTGTGGGACAGGCTGGTCCCTCAGCCCACCCAGAGTCACTGACCATGATGCACCACCATCGAACCCCAACCCCCACACCAGGATGATTCACCCCCCACCCCCCCGGCCACCGTACCACGATCCACACACGGGGTGATCCAACCCCCCCGACACCCACATCGAGTGATTCACCCCCCAGGGGACAGACGTCTCGGGGCATTGGCAGCCATAGTAAATCACGTTTAAAACATGCGGGGGCGGGGGGGATACACACAAATTCCCTGGGGGGCCGATGACAAGTGTGCATGTCAATGAACAAATTTATCTCCTCCCACTTCCCCCCCCCCCCCCCCCCCCCCCCCCCCCCCCCCCCCATGACAACAAGAAGCACGTTTTATTTATTGTTTGAACACAATAATACCGTCTGGTTGCCTGTGTAATGCGCACAAGCTCCCACGCTCAAAACAGAAAATCTGTAAACTGTTTTAACCGAAGATGGACACAAAAAGCTGGAGTAACTCAGCGGAACAGGCAGCATCTCTGGAGAGAAGGAATGGGTGGCAATTTGAGTCTAGACCCTTTAGACTCAGTCTTCAAGTCTGAAGAAGGGTCTCGACCAGAGTGGCCATTCGGTGAGTTGGCTTGTAGGCGACGCAGCCTTTCGGTGAGTTGGCGTTTCGGCAGAGCGGCCATTCCGTGAGTTTGCTTTTAGGCGTCCCCCCCTTCGTTTAGTTGGCATTTAGGCGTCCCGCCCTTTCGGTTAGTTTGCTTTTAAGTGTCCCACCCTTTCGGTTAGTTGGCGTTTCAGCTTCATACGCTTTAGGTTATTTGGCGTTTCGGCTTCAGTTCCGTTCGGTTATTTGGCTTACACTTCTTTGCTTCGGCTTCTCGTCCTTCGACGCCACGTCTGCACACGGTAATAACAAGATTCAATGCAAACTTAAGGAAGATAATCACATCTAACTCCTGGGCATATTACAGCCTCCAGGACTCAGTATTGAATTCCTCTACTGCACGCAATTTGTTTTCTCTGCCGGTTTCAGAGGAAGCCAATTGTGCTGGAAGTCTTGTAAATCATGCAGAGAGTGATGCCGTGAGGCCATGGCTTCCAGCTTCAGAAGGGTTGTCAGAGAAAATGCAAGGTCCAGTCTCTAAGGGCAGCCAAGAAGAGAATTGTGATAAACATAGAACACAGAAAATTATTGAAAATAGACACAAAAAGCTGGAGTAATTCAGTGGGTTGGACAACATAGAAACATATTAAAATAAAAATAGGTGCAGGAGTAAGCCATTCGGCCCTTCGAGCCTGCACCGCCATTCAATATGATCATGGCTGGCCATCCTGTACCTGCCTTCTCTCCATACCCCCTGATCCCTTTAGCCACAAGGGCCACATCTAACTCCCTCTTAAATATAGCCAATGAACTGGCCTCAACTACTTTATGTGGCAGAGAATTCCACAGACTCACCACTCTCTGTGAAAATAAAAATTCTCATCTCAGTCCTAAAAGACTTCCCCCTTATCCTTAAACTGTGACCCCTTGTTCTGGACTTCCCTAACTCTGGAACAATCTTCCTGCATCTAGCCTGTACAACCCCTTAAGAATTTTGTAAGTTTCTATAAGATATCCCCTCAATCTTCTAAATTCTAGCGAGTACAAGCCGAGTCTATCCAGTCTTTCTTCATATGAAAGTCCTGACATCCCAGGAATCAGTGGTGAACCTTCTCTGTACTCCCTCTATGGCAAGAATATCTTTCCTCAGATTAAGAGACCAAAACTGTACGCAATACTCCAGGTGTGGTCTCACCAAGGCCCTGTACAACTGCAGTAGAACCTCCCTGCTCCTATACTCAAATCCCAAAGAAGGTGTTTAGTTCGTTGGCCAGTGTGATATCACCGTGGGGGCAGGCGGGGCTGCTCTTGTAGTCAGTGATGTCCCTGACACCCTGTCACATGCTTCTGGTGTCCGCGGTATTGCAGTGGTCTTCCACCCTTTGCCTGTGGATGTCTTTGGCCTTTTTTATGCCTCTGTTCAGGTTCGACCTGGCCGCACTGTAGGCAGAAGTGTCCCTGGATTTAAAGGCATTGTTGCATGCCCTTAGCAGATCCTGAACCTCCTTGTTCATCCAGGGTTTCCGGTTTGGGAACATCTTTATTTGCTTGTCCACTGTGACAGTCTCCACACAGCAGTTGATGTAGGAGAGCACAGTGGATGTGTACTCCTCCAAGTCTACCTCTGTACTCCTCCAAGTCTACCTCTATAAACATAGAAAACAGGTGCAGGAGTCGGCCATTTGGCCCTTCGAGCCTGCACCACCATTCAATATGATCATGGCTGATCATCCAACTCAGTACCCCGTTCTTGCCTTTTCCCCATATCCCCTGACTCCGCTATCTTTAAGAGCTCTATCCAACTCTCTCTTGAAAGCATACAGAGAATTGGCCTCCACTGCCTTCTGAGGCAGAGACAGCGCCAGGGGCCCAGGTTTGATCCTGACTACGGGGATTGTCTGTACGGAGTTTGTACATCCTCCACGTGACCTGCGTGGGTTTTCTTTGGGATCTCCTTTTTCCTCCCACACTCCAAAGACCTTACAGGTTTGTAGGTTAATTGGCTTGTTATAATTGTAAATTGTCCCTTCCCTGTTTCCGCGCTGTATAAATGAAATAATAATAATAATAATAATAATATCTTTTATTGTCATTGCACATAAGCGCAACGAGATTTGGTTTGCAGCTTCCAACCGATGTCATAACATAAATAACTAATAAAATTTGGATTTAGATATCCAGAGAACATGGATTGTAAAAAGAACAGTAAAACAGTCAAAACAGTTCAACAGACTAAAGTGCAGATGTGTCTGTGCGGCGTGACCATCCGAGACAGTCCAGGGGGGATGGGGGGCACTCAGCAGGGCCGGTTCAGAGCCGCTATAGCTCTGGGAATGAAGCTGTTCCTGAGTCTGGAGGTTCGGGCCTAGAAGGCCTTGTAACGTCTGCCGGAGGGAAGTAGTTCAAACAGTCCATTACAAGGGTGTGAGGAGTCTTTATGGATGCTGACGGCCTTCCTGAGGCACCGTGTGTGGTAGATGCTGGCCTTGTGAGTAATTCACTGATCCCAGCAGTGGTAATTGTTGTTAGTTGGATGAACTAGAGTTCACCTTGCTGAACTGTAGGGAAAGTGAAGAACCTATCTCTCTTCTGAATTTCCCCTACCTGTGTAGGTCCACATTCAGGGCAATACAATGGCGCGCCTACTTTTTTGTTTAATCTTGTTGGTACGAAACTGATTTGATTCACAAACCAGAAATTCATCACAGCATGACTACTTTATTCCAAGGATTTATGTAAAGTGACCCAGCAAGTCTCTGCAAGCATTTGCTGCAACTCAGAGAAAAGGCCATCACATAATTCTGTGCTTAGTAACACAGCAGCCTTAAAGCCACAATCATCTTGTTACAGCTAAGATTAAATGCCCTACGACAACAATGTACCTCACAAAACTTCCTTTGGATGCCACGATAGCGCAGCAGTGGAGTTGTTCTATTACAGAGCCATGGACCTGGGATTAATTCTGACTATGTATCCTGTCCATAGAGTTATACTTACTCCCTGTGACCATATGGGCTTTCTCCGGGTGCTCCGGTTTCCTCCGACACTCCAAAGACGTACAGGTTTTTAGGTTAATTGTCTACAGTAAAAGTGTAAATTGTCCCTAGGTGTAGGATAGTGTTAGTGTAAGGGTGGGGAGTCACTGGTCGGCACAAACCTGGTGGGCCAAAGGGCCTGTTTCCACAGAATATCTCTGGTCCAAAGTCTAAAACAAGTTCAACCTCCCTCAATGATTCAGGACAACAATCACATGGGAAAGCATTTCTCCAGAGTTCCTTCCAAGTCATAAACTAACCTAACTTGAAATTATATTGCCATACTAGCAGCACTGTAAGCTAAAATCCGACAATGTTGTTGGATTACATTAATCAGAAGTACATTTGCCTGCAGTTGTTCAAAGAGAGGGCACAGTGTCATCACCCAATGTGTTAGTCTTGTTATTGACACTTGGCCAATCATCCACTGATGAGCACATGGTAGATCTTTTCTGATATTGGTTTCCTGACATGATCACTTCATGTGAAGACTTCTTTCCTCTGATGGCCTCCTAAAATAGGCATGTAGCTGTTCTGATCAGGCCCCTGATCACTATGGAAACATTCTTGGATGACACTCTGGAACTATCTCTGTTTCTATGGGAACCACCCTGGAGCCAGCCCTGTTACCACTAGATATGTTCTTGTTTGCTTCTCCAATGTCCATGCTGCAAGCTTGGTATATTTACACATGACCTTGCTATGAGGTATATTCTTTCATAACCCGTATCTGCGTGTCTTGTTAATTTAATCCTCCCTGGTTTGCCACCCCTATAAATCAATCTAAAAAACAGCAGGTAACAGTGGTTTTACAATTGCAGCTTAACCCTTTATATTTCAATTTTCCCACTTCAACCAGGAATATGCAGAGCCCATATCTGATGTTTTGAGACAAAACTCCCAATCAAGAAATTCAACAGCAAAAACTAGTTTAAGTTTGAAGATTCACTTGCTCTTCTTTCCTCATTTCTTGAACCTTGCAAATTATTGGAAGCTTGATTATACTTCTCTTTGGTGGTCATTATTCTTTAATTATCACCTTGTTAAAATTGCATCTCATCCTCACCTGACTCTTCATTGTATTTTCATGCAGAGAATACGTAGAACTGGGGTTCATTCTAATTTCAATGGAAATTAAAATCACCAAGTCAGGCATCCTCTATGAAGTGAGAAAAGGTTAAAGTTTCGGGTCAATTTCAAACTTTACTGTATTCTCACTCACCATGGAGGCTGCCTAATTTGTAAACTACTGTTCTTTTACTGCATACTCGAGGCCGAGTCGGGAGCTTCAACGCTGCAGAAGGTTCATCCAGCCCCGACACGAGGTTTGATCGTCCGGCGCGGGGAAGCTGACATCCCCCCGATGCGGGAGCTGAACGCCATGACGCGGAGGGCCCGAATGCCACCAGCTACAGGAGACAAGACCATCCCGTCAACGTAGGCCCCCGACCAAGGAAGAACAAAAGGAAGAGACTTGAACTTTATTTCGCCTTCCATCACAGTGAGGAATGTGTAGGGGTCGCTGTGGTGGATGTTCATGTTAAAATGTGTTTTTGAGTGATCTGTTGCTTTTAATTGTTTGACTGGCCTGGCCAATAAAATTCCTCGTATATTGTAAAACATACTTATTCTGATTCTGATTCTGATTCATATTACCAGTTTCAACAGTATTTTACTATTGAAAAGCAGGGTAGATGTATAATGGATGGTAGAAATGTGAGCACTGATCACCAAGTTCAAAAACCCCATTATTACATTTGGAGATTAAATTTTGCTGGGAGTGACCCTGTTTTTTTTTAAGATGAGGTTTGAGAATTAAATCAATTTTCCTATTTTCAAATACTGACATAACTATCCATGCCACCCCAATTTTTTTTCCAGCTATTGGCACATGGATAGTAAAGGCTAAATACAGGCAAATGAGATTGGCCATAGAAGGCATCTTGGTCAATACGGATAAGCTGGGCCGAAGGGCCTCTTTGCATGCTGTATAAATCTGTATCAATCTGTATAGTTTTAATCATCTACAATTTATTTCTATGTCTGTGAGAAATAATTACTTTGACCTTTCTAAAATATTTTATAAGCATTAAAATTTATTCGTGGAAATTGATATATTATTACATGTCTGGGTTTGCTCAGAATAATTGCTGCCAGATGACCAGCTAATGGAGAGGCAACTGAGTGATGATCATGGCGGCAGATGTGATTTGATTGAGGAAATGAGCAGAGTGAGAGAGTAGCAGGAAACTGACTGGGCTTTCAGCAGTCTCTGAGACTGTGACTGAGAGATTGGAAGCATTGCCACGGTCTTGAGTTGACAATTGGCAGCCCGATGAGTAAGACAACTGAGGGATTGATGCTGTGTTACGGTGGCAGAGTGTGCTGATGTATAGTTATACAATACAGTGTCAACCACTTACGCTTGTATAATTACTTCAACACAGTAAAACATCTCTCAAGGTTATCACAGGGGGAACATTGGGGACGGAGCCACATTAGGAGACTTTGGGCCAACGGGCCAACGGTACTGGACTCGGCAAGTTGCTCGGACATCCAGTGGTTGGGGCCGCACAGCCGGATCTATCCCGAACACGGAAGGTGGGATGACTGAGAAGTGTGAAGCCAGCTGTGAGCAGGGGCATGCCTTCAGTAAAGCTCTGCCCTGACCTCCAGCAGCCTTGGAGAGTTTGCTGCTGTTAAGGGGTTTTGATTGTTTTTTTAAATATCTCTCTCAGTGACTTTTTAAAACATTTAAATAGATTAGACATTAGACTTTAGACATACAGCGTAGAGACAGGCCATTTGTTCCGACCAGCGATAGCCACGTACTCTAACATTATCCTATACACTAGGGACAATTTACAATTTTACTGAAGCCAATTAACCTATAAACCTGTATGTATTTGGAGCATGAGAGGAAACCGGAACACCTGGAGAAAACCCATGCGGTCACAAGGAGAACATACAAACTCCATACAGACAGCATCCCTAGTCAGAATCAAACCCGGGTCTCTGTTGCTGTGAGGTAGCAACTCTACCGCTGTGCCACTGTGCCACAGATGTAGATAGAAATATTAAAATACATTAAATCCATTTAAAACACATAGGCTAAATAGCTCAGTTGGGAGAGCATTAGACTGAAGTCCCTAAAAGTCATAAATTCAATCCAGGGAATTGGCATTAGTATTTTTTACTTTCATTATTGCCGATAGATGTGTGATTTAGGCTAAATCTTTATTAGGTGACAAAGTGGTGCAGCTGATACAGCTGCTGCCTCATGGCGCTGGGGACAGGAGTTTGATCCTGACCTAGGTGCTGTCTGTGTGGAGATTGCAAGTTCTCCCTGTGACTCTGTGGGTTCCTCTGGGTGCTCCGGTTCCCTCCCAAATCCCAAGGACGTGCTGATCTGTACGTTAATTGGCCTCTGTAAATGCCCCCCGTTGTGTAGGGAATGGATGTGAAAGTGAGATAACATAGAACTAGTGTGAATGAGTGATCGATGGTCGGCATGAAATCAATCTGAGGAGACTTTTTCTAGGCTGTACCTTTCATTGAATCGATCAAAACCTTAAGATACTAATAAATAATTTAAACAAACAAGTTAAGATGAAGTAAAACAACTGACACATTTATCCTGTGCTTGCCTTTCTCCACATGGTCAGTGATCTCAATTAAATCAATGGGATAGGAATCCTCCACCAACCCTCTCCGTCAAAAAGATGAAGGGCCAGAAGTGATGTTAGGTTTGTCCGTTGGCTGAACAAGAAATGCAGCTCAGGCAAGTGTCAAACTATTTCCAGTGTTTTGAGGTGAGCCTTGTTCTGCCTTTCCAGGTGAGGGATTGATGCAGGGGATGGCTCCGTCATGGTGTAGCGCCACACCACTAAGGATCAGGGGTGTCTTCATCAACAAGTTCCTGCTGAGACGTAGACTTGGGTAAGTGGGCTCAGTCAAGAACAAGTGGTACTTAAAGTTCTGGGCAACTGTAGAAATACATGGAGGCAAAGCCAGAGTGTCATTTAAAAACAAGACTGTTAACTTTAAGAATGTGTTGCTGTTCAGCTTAGAGTGCATGGGTGATATGCAACCTAGTCTTGGTGTGAGTTAGGATGTGGCTAAGTTTGCATGAGCTAACATTAATGGAATGTGAAACTTAAGGGCATTGCAAGAATGTGGTCAAATGGCAACAAATATCTAGAGGTAATGTGGGTTAAGTGCCATATTGTGGAGAGAAAAATGTGTGTGATGTGCTAGATACTGGAATCCTGAACGATACACAAAGTACTGGAGTAAATCAACAGGTCAGGCAGCATCTGTGGGGGGAATGGATAGACAACATTTCAGGTTGAGACCCCTCCAACAGCCCCTTGGGTTGTTTATGGATATCACAGAAGGTACAAAAAGAGAAAATTCGTTTCCAAAGTGCATAGTCCTTGGACTTCACAATTGAGGTTGCATGGTATCATAGGATCCTGAAAGAAAAATAATGAACGAGTAACTAAAACACAGAGACCCTTCTCGACCAGAAACGTCACCCGTTCCTTCTATCCAGAGATGCTGCCCGCTCCGCTGGTTTTCTCCAGCATTTTGTGCCTATATTCGGTGTAAACCAACATCTGCAGTTCCCTCCTACTCAGGATTTTAATTAAGTTACTACCTTGGACAATCAGAATATTATTAATGTTTAGTGAGTGACAAGTTTAGTAAGTATGTTATCAGTCCAAACAATAGGATAAGTTCAATTACATAATACTTAAAATTAAAAATACCTCCAGCATATTGCTGATCTACACAAATAATGATCACAACCCTCTCTAATGTAAGTCAATGAGAGTTACTTTTAATGGATGTAGCTAAGGAAACTTTCATGGAACTACAGTACATACCTGTACTTTAGGTCTCTGTTCAACAAAACTCCTAGACCCCTGCCATGTGTATACCACTGTGTATGTCCTGACTGGTTTACCTTCTCAAAATACACTAATTCACATGGCTGAGTTAAATCCCATCTGCCATACCTTTACTCACTTTCCCAATTGATCAATATGCTGTTATAATCTTAGACAGCCTTCTTCACTGCCCACTATATCACCAATTTCATTACAATTTGTTAACTTACTACATGCCATGTACATTCTCACCCAAATCATTAATATATATATGACATTAAACAGAGAAACTAGTATCAATACTTTGCTGATCACAAGCCTCCAATATGAAATATAACCCTCCACTACCACCCACGGACTCCTACCAACAAGCTAATTTTGTATCCAAATGGGTCACTCATCCTGTATCCTGTGATCTAAATGTCCTGACCAGTCCACCATGCAAATCTTTGTCAAAGTCCTAGACAATCTCTACTGCCCTGTCTAGGTCCATCCTCTTGGTCATCTCAACAATCAAATTTACCACACACACAAAGCAATACTGACTATCCCTAATCAATTCTTTTTTTCAGAATGCAAAAAATCCTGTTTGGCAGAATCTGATCCAATAACTTATTCACCACTGACGTGAGGCTTGCCAACCGATAAATACCCAGGTTATTCCTGTTGCCTTGCTTAAATAAAGGCACAACAGGTACCTCACCTGTGATTAACTAAGATACAAAAGTTTCGGCCAAGGCCTAAATAATTTCCTTCCTTGTCTCTTATAACATCCTAGGTGGCACTCGACACCAGAAATCAAACCCAAGGTGCTGAACGCAATAAAACATATATTTAATGCTGTTACATGCATTGTCAAGGTCAATTAATACATCTTTAAAAGGCATATCACAGTAAATGGATTACTGTAATACTGGATTGTCCAATGGACCACATCACCATCACTCACCTGCAGACTATCTCCATCAATCAGGACACATGCTGAGCATTTATATGCTCCGCTGTGTCTTTCACACACAGCGTTGCTCCACCACCTGCCAATGGTGCCAGCTATTCAACAAAGATGCTCATGTCATCCAAATATGTTGCGTAACACTCAATAATGCACACACTTTTCTCCTTCACATTTAATCAGCTAACATGACAGGAATGAGTTTATTAACAATGTAGCGGCACGGTGGCGCAGCGATAGATTTGCTGCATTACAGCGCCAGTGACCCGGGTTCAATCCTGATGGAGTTTCTACATTATCTCTGTGACCTGCGTGGGTTTTCTCCGGGTGCTTCGGTTTCCTCCCACACTCCAAAGATATTGGCTTGGTATAATTGTAAACTGTCCCTGGTGTGCAGGATAGTTTAAGTGTGCGGGGATCGCTGGCTAGCGCGGACTCGGTGGGCTGTTACCCCACACTGTTTCTTTAAACTAAACTAAACTAAACTGCATTGAGTACATTACAATGTCAGAGATATTCTGCCTGCACCAACAACTTAAGAATAAACGTGTAACTTCTTGAAGAGTGAAAGTAAACCATTCTTCAGATCTATGCATGATGCATCATTGAAGTCAGTACATCATGCGCTCTTTCCTCCTTCCCCTGTTCTTCAGCAGCTGATTGCATGCCTGCTCATATGGGCTGTACCATCATGATGAAGAAACTGTTTAGTGTACAGCAGAACACCATAAATGTTTGAGATCCACGTAACAAATCCTGGAAAGGTCCTTCAGGCGAAGCTGGAGAAATCTTTGTTTGAACACTTCAATTCCTTGCAAATGGTGATATTGTGACACTGATGTATACATTTCACCTATGTATTCAAACAGTGAAAGGCTTGGATAGAGTGGACATGGAGAGGATATTTCCACTAGTGAGCGAGTCTAGGACCAGAGGTCATAGCCACAGAATTAAAGGATGTTCCTTTAGGACGTCTCCTTCGTTTAGTCAGGGGGTGGTGAATCTGTGGAATTCTTTGCCACAGAAGGCTATGGATATTTTTAAGGCAGAGATGGATAGATTCTTGATTAGTACAGGAGTCAGGGGTTATGGGGAGAAGGCAGGAGAATGGAGTTAGGAGGGAGAGATAGATCAGCCATGATTGAATGGCGGAGTAGACCTGATGCGCTGAATGGCCTAATTCTGCTTGTAACACTTATGACCTTATGTGTTGGTGTTGTGCACTCAGGAGCCATGTCATCAGTAAAACGCATTTGTCAACTAGAGGTGACCCTGCGGATTGCAATGATGGCTCCAATGCAGATGGCATTATGAACTACTACACTTGTGCCTGCCAGTGACTGGATTTACATTTGAAAGCTCTTTCATGTTCTTTCTCCTCCTCCAAACACTCATCTCCCATCCCTGAGTTATCTAAATCCCTTTAATCGACCATCTTTCTGCACCTCCCATCACCCTATCCCCTTCCACCCATACCCCCTCCTCTGGCTTTACATTTCACTCCTCCTCTTCTCTCCTTATCTGACACCTTTTTGGCTCCTTTTTACCACTAGCCTTTGTCACTTACTCCACCCATCTGCCAATCAAACCCCACTCACCTGCATCCATCTATCACCTGCCAGGCTTTGTCCCGTCCCCACCTCTCTTCCAGTTTTCTCTCTCCTACTCCAATCAGTTAGAAGAAAGGTCCCAAACCAAAACAATGTCTGTCCATTTTCCTCTACAGATGCTGCCTGACCTGCTGAGCTTCTATCTCTGGAGGAAAGCTTTAGAGGAATATGGGCCAAATGCTGGCAGGTGGGAATAGTGTCGATGGGGCATCTTGGTCGGCATGGGCAAGTTGGGCCGAAGGGTCTCTTTCCGTGCTGTATGACTCTATGACTCTGTGACATTAGTTTCACGTGCACCATTTCCAATATGGCATCTCCCACAAGCAGTGGCGGACTGGGTCTAAAAATATTGGTTGCCAGGAGACAAAAGGGGCCCACTTCATCAGGGGCCCACTTGCCATCGGGCAAGCTGACACCCTGGCCAGTCCGCCACTGCCCACAAGCATTCACCATTAGTGTGCTTGCACCAATATTGATCAATGTATTCACATGATTTAGATCTATTACTGCCTAAACAATGGGACATATGGGACAAAGTGGTCTTTCAGTTCGAAACTGAAGGTCAATGGGTTTGTGAGCTGACATGTTTTACTTTCCCTCTGCCATATTGAACAGCTTATCAGCTCTCCCCACAAAACAGAGAGGTGTGTGTCAGTGATTATGATCCAGGCTGTTTTGGCGACCTGTATGCATTATCACTGGAAACAAAGCATGTTTCCTGCTCATTACTATTGCACCAAACACTAATGTGCTGATCTACTTACTTTGCACACCTTAGGTTGTGTTAATAGAAACATAGAAAATATATGCAGGAGTAGGCTATTCAGCCCTTCGAGCCATTCAATATAATCATGGCTGATCATCCAAAATCAGTACCCCGTTCCGGCTTTTTGCCCCATGTTCCTTGATTCCGTTACCGCTAAGAGCTAAAACAACAGATCAAAGCAGACAGTGATCAAGGAAATGCAGAATGGTTCATGATTCAATGATTCAATGAAGGTCTGAAGAAGCGTCACCTATTCAAAGCGTCACCTATTCCTTTTCTCCAAAGATGCTGTCTGACCCGTTGAGTGTGGGAGGTAACCAGAGCTCCCGTGGAATACCAATGCAGTCACAGGGAGAACGTACAGACAAGCACCGGTAGCCAGGATTGAACCCGAGTCTCTGGCGCTGTAAGGCAACAACTTTACGGCTGTGCCGCCGTGCTGCTCACAGCTCAGATTTTAGTGGACTTTCCAAAGTGGTGTCCAGTGCAACTATCAGCACAAGGATAGAGACAAAAAGCTGGAGTAACTCTGCGAGACAGACAGTATCTCTGGAGGGAAGGAATGGGTGACGTCTTCGGTTTAAACCAGCATCTGCAGTTCGTTCCCACACATTTTATCAGCACAAGGATATGTCTACCATGTTGGTCACTGTATTCAGACATAGTAATGCACACCACCCTGGAGGCAACAAGAAATAAATTACTCTCAATAACTCAGATTTAACGATATCTGTCAATCATTCCCTACAGCTGTCACAACAGTTATCTGATTGAGATTTAGCAAGTGAGTGACAGGGCTGTGAGGATTTAACCACTAAATGACATTATTGGTTCATTTGGCTGGATATGCCGATTAAAAATGATGTTCTCAAATGAAAGTTTATTGACCTGAAATGTTTCTCTCTCTACAGCCTGCTGAATATCTTCAATATCATTTGCTTGTTATTCAAGTCTGAAGAAGGGTCTCGCCCCGAAACATCACCCATTTATTCTCTCCAGAGATGCTGCCTGTCCCGCCGAGTCACTCCAGCTTTTTGTGTCTATCTTCGGTTTAAACCAGCATCTGCAGTTCCTTCCTACACATTCAGGTTTCAAGTTTGGCTGTACTTTAAACACAATATGCCAGAGTAACTCAGAATGGCAGCATCTATGGAGAGAAGGAATGGGTGACGAGATGCTGTCTGTCCAGCTGAGTTAGGCCAGCATTTTGTGTCAAAGTTTTTTGTAAATCAGCATCTGCAGTTCCATCACACACATGGCTGTACTTTACTTTTGTATCAGTGGCAGCTGATGGTATTGAACTGATTGGGTGCAGTTTAATTGTCAACCGCAACCTTATGCAGAAACAGTAAACATAATAGATTGGTCCAGCACCACTTTCAGGAGTTCCCTGGTTTTCTGTACACTGGGTGGTACACACCTCTATGGTGTGCAGAGGTCCCTTTCAGACTTTTAAAAGCTATTAAAATTGAGTCTTGGAGCAGGACATCATAGAAACAGGCCCGATGGCCATTGTGACCATCATACGCATCTATACCACCAATGTTAAAGCGGTTAATAAAGTTGACAATTCTTAGAAAATAGCTGTCAAATGCATAACATTTAAAAAATTTAACATATTAAAATGAAATACGTTACTGTAGTGTGTGTCTTGGAATAAAGCACGGAGTCGTGTTTAGAGAGAGACACTTTTTATTCTGATCCTCCCGGTTGTAGGGAAGACCAAACGAGAGAAAGATGGCACCCAAACCCCACCCTTTAAAGCCTCCGGCTAAGGGCCGCCTCCGGACTGAACCACTCCTGTGCCGAGGGGTTCGACACTAAGGTGGCACGACCCTTGGGAGCTGCCACAGGACCCCCCCCCAGAACCAGAGGCACGAAACGCACCGGCGGGCGAATGACCCGGCCGGCCCGTGTGCGGAAGTTAGCCGCTCGTGGGGCTTGCGGAGGCATAGGTGGAGGGACAGGACGAGGGACCGGCGGGAGGACAGGTGGAGTGACAGGCGGAGGGAGCCGTGAAGGGGGGCGCCCTCGGGGCCGAGGTTGGGCAACCAGCACCGGCTGGTCAATGTCCAGGTGTGCCGGCTTCAACCGGTCGATCGACACTGCCTCCGGCCGGCCCCCCATGTCCAGGACAAAAGTCGACTGCCCGTGTTCCAGCACTCGGAACGGACCCTCGTACGGCCTCTGGAGTGGAGTCCGGTGGGCATCACGGCGCAGGAAGACGTACGGGCAGTCCCTGAGGGCTGATGGCACGTGTGGGCGAAATGTCCCATGGCGGGACGTCGGGACGGGTGCGAGCCTGCCAACTTGCTCGCGAAGGCGCTGTAGGGTGGATGAGGGCGTTCCCTGCTGCCCCGGCGCCGACGGCACGAACTCCCCGGGCACCGTGAGTGGCGACCCGTAAACGAGCTCCGCCGATGATGAGCCCAAGTCCTCTTTGGGAGCAGTCCGGATGCCCAGCATGACCCATGGCAACTCGTCCATCCAGTCCGGGCCGGAGAGTCGTGCCTTCAGTGCTGCCTTCAGCTGCCGGTGGAATCTCTCCACCAGACCGTTAGCTTGCGGGTGGTAAGCCGTGGTGTGGTGTAGCCGCACCCCCAGCAAGTGAGCCATGGCTGACCACAGCTCGGAGGTGAACTGTGGCCCCCGGTCTGAGGAGATGTGCGCCGGCACCCCGAAGCGAGCAATCCAGTGCGCGGACAACGCACGAGCACACGTAGCCGTTGAGGTATCGGTCAACGGAATGGCCTCCGGCCACCGCGTGAAGCGGTCTACCATTGTAAGCAGGTGGGTGATGCCCCGGGACGGCGGGAGAGGCCCTACAATGTCTATGTGGAGATGGTCGAACTGCCGGTGAGGTAGACCAAACTCCTGGAGCGGCGCACGGACATGGCGCTGGATTTTTGCCGTCTGGCACGGAATGCAGGTGCGAGCCCAATGGCCAACCTGCTTGCGCAGACCGTGCCACATGAAACGAGCAGCCACTAGTGCCGTTGTCGCCCGGATTGATGGGTGAGCCAGTCCGTGGATCACCTCGAACACCCTCCGGCGCCAGGTGGCAGGGACGATGGGGCGCGGCTGACCGGACGACACATCGCACAGGATTGTTTCTCCCCCAGGACCGAGAGGGACATCCTCAAGGCGGAGGCCGGAGATGGCAGTCCGGTAGGCGGGCACCTCATCGTCCGTGAGCTGTGCCGCCGCCAGAGCAGAATAGTCCATTCCGGGCGCCACCTCGAACACGGCGTTGATAGCGGGCCGGGACAATGCGTCGGCCACCCGGTTGTCTTTCCCCTTGATGTAGCAGATAGATGTTGTGTACTCCGATATATAGGCCAATTGCCGCTGCTGACGTGCGGACCAGGGATCGGAAACTTTCTGCAGGGCGAAAGTGAGCGGCTTATGGTCGGTGTAGGCAGTGAACGGGCGGCCCTCCAGGAAGTAACGAAAATGGCGCACAGCCAGGTACAGAGCCAGGAGCTCACGATCGAACGCGCTGTACTTGGTCTGCGCACGGTTGAGGTGCCGACTGAAGAAGGCCAGGGGCCGCCAACCTCCGCCCGTCAGCTGCTCCAGCACAGCACCAACCGCCGACTCCGAGGCGTCCACTGTGAGAGCAGTCTGGGCATCTCCCCGCGGGTGTACCAGCAGTACGGCCCGAGCAAGGGCCTCCTTCGCGCCGTCAAAAGCTGCCTCCGCCTCGTGGGTCCACTCAACGCTCTTGTGCTGCCCACCCGCCAGAAGTTGATACAGGGGCCGCATGATGTGGGCCGCGGATGGCACGAAACGATGATAAAACGCCACCATGCCGACAAATTCCTGCAGGCCACGCACCGTGCGTGGGCGGGGAAACCGGCGGATGGCGTCGACCCTGTCAGGCAGGGGAACCGCGCCTTGCGCAGTCACGCGGTGGCCGAGGAAGTCAATTTCATTCACCCCAAAACGGCACTTGTCCAGGTTGATGGCCAAACCATGCTCGCTGAGCCGCTGACAGAGCTGTCAAAGGTGAGCACAGTGTTCCTGTTGCGAGCGGCTGGCCACCAGGATGTCGTCCAGGTACACGAACACGAAATCGAGGCCGCGACAAACCCCGTCCATGAGGCGCTGAAAGGCCTGTGCTGCGTTTTTGAGGCCGAACGGCATCCGAGTAAACTCGAAAAGCCCGAATGGCGTGATGATCGCCGTCTTCGGCACGTCATCCGGGTGAACTGGGATCTGATTATAACCCCGTACCAAATCCACTTTGGAAAAAATCGTGGCCCCAGCCAAATGGGCCGTGAAGTCCTGGATGTGGGGTACGGGGTATCGATCCGCTGTTGTTGCCGCGTTCAACCGTCGGTAATCCCCACATGGCCGCCAGCCCCCGCTTGACTTGGGGACCATGTGGAGTGGGGACGCCCAAGGGCTGCTTGAAGGGCGGACGATCCCCAAGGCCTCCATCGTGCGGAATTCCAGCCGTGCCAGACGCAGTTTATCTGGTGGCAGTCGCCGTGCTCGTGCATGGAGTGGTGGGCCGGTAGTCGGGATATAATGCAACACTCCGTGGCTGGGGGTTGCTGATTGAAACTGCGGAGTGAGAATATCCGGGAACGCAGCCAAGATACGTGCAAATCGGGAGTCCACGGACGCCAGTGGCCGTCCCACCGGTTGATCCACACGCAACGTGATCGGCTCCATCGTAGTGGCGTTGATCAAACGCTGACGTCCGACGTCCACCATGAGGGAATGCGCCCGGAGGAAATCGGCCCCGAGCAATGGTTGGGAGACGTCGGCGATGGTGAAGCTCCATGAGAAATGGCAGGAGCCGAGCACGATGGGAACCATCCGCAGTCCATATGTGCGGATGGGGCTGCCGTTCGCCGCGGTGAGGACGGGCCCCCGCTTACCGGAACGAATGTCGGCCAGCGAAGGGGGCAGGACGCTGAGCTCCGCTCCTGTATCCACGAGGAAGCGGGTCCCGGAGCGCCGATCCCAGGCAAAAAGGCGATGAATTTGGCCGGCCGCCGCGGGGACTATTGGCAGCCGGCCCAGGCGTTTCCCGGGAATGTGCATGGCTGGCGGCATTGTTGTGCTGCAGCACCCCAGCGTTGATGGTAGTAGCACCAACGTCTCCTGTTGGAGTCACTTGGAGCTTGCCTGCTCCTGCTGGTGGTGCCTGCAGCTTGCTGGCGCTGGGCTGCAGGTGCAGTACCCCTCACTGCCGCTGGGGGCGATCGTACGGGCCGTCGGGCTGGAGCTGTCACTCCTTCCACATCTCCCCTGCCCCACCGGGGGAATTCGGGAGCTGCTGGGGTGACATCATCGGCGTACCTGCTGACGGCGAGCGCGTTGACGTCATCAGGGCGCGTCGACCTCAGCGCGACCCCGTCTCTGCTGACGCCCAGCGCGCTGACGTCATCAGGGCGCGCCATCCACAGGGCGTCGGCGCGCCTTCCGAGGGCCCGAAGGTCGGCAAACGAGACGTCGGTGAGCTGCAGACGAATGTAGGCCGGCAGCAGATGCAGGTATGTATACTCAAACATCAGGCACGGCGTGTGCCCGTCTAGTAGAGCCACCATCTCCTTTAGGAGGCTAGATGGCCGTCGGTCGCCTAGGCACTGCATATGCAGGAGCTTACCTGCCCGCTCCATCCCACTCAGTCCGTAAATCTGGAGCAGGAGCTCTTTCAGGCCGAGGTATTTATCATTGTCCGGGGGGTCTGCGAGGAAGTCCGTGACCTCTTCAGCCGCATCCTGGTCGAGGGCTCCCACCAGGTAGTAGAAATGGGTGGCATCGACCGTGATGCCCCGCAGGTTGAACTGGGCCTCCGCCTGCTGGAACCAGATGAGCGGCCGGGTGGTCCAGAACTTGGGCAGTTTAACGGAGACCGCGTCCAGAGACAGGGCCAGGCCGGCCTGTGAGAAGGTAGGGCTTTCTCTGCTCTCCATCATGACGCCAATGGAGCGTCGGGGTCACCAATGTAGCGTGTGTCTTGGAATAAAGCACGGAGTCGTGTTTAGAGAGAGACACTTTTTATTCTGATCCTCCCGGTTGTAGGGAAGACCAAACGAGAGAAAGATGGCACCCAAACCCCACCCTTTAAAGCCTCCGGCTAAGGGCCGCCTCCGGACTGAACCACTCCTGTGCCGAGGGGTTCGACACTAAGGTGGCACGACCCTTGGGAGCCGCCACATTACCTTGATTCAGCATTCAAAAACATGGCCTCAGCCCTTTAGTTAGATCTGACCTGCCTTTGGACCTGAGGTTCCAATACCCAGAGCAATGGAGTAGAAACTCTGCAAGGTGTCTGAGCAGCGTGAAAATGCAGGGTGACTTGGACAGGTTGGGTGAGAGGGCAGATGCAGTTTAATGTGATTAAATGTGAGGTTATCCACTTTGGTGGCAAAATCAGGAAGGCAGATTATTATCTGAATGGTGCCAGATTAGGAAAAGGGGAAGTACAACGGGATCTGGGTGTCCTTGTTCATCAGTCACTGAAAGTAAGCGTGCATGTACAGCAGGCAGTGAAGAAAGCTAATGGCATGTTGGCCTTCATAACAAGAAGAGTTGAGTATAGGAGCAAAGAGGTCCTTCTGCAGTTGTACAGGGCCATAGTGAGACCACACCTGGAGTATTGTGTGCAGTTTTGGTCTCCAAATTTGAGGAATTCGAGGTTAATTCCCGGGATGGCGGGACTGTCATATGTTGAAAGAATGGAGCGACTGGGCTTGTATACACTGGATTTAGAAGGATGAGAGGGTTTCTTATTGAAACATATAAGATTATTAAAGGATTGGACATGCTAGAGATAGGACACATGTTCCCGATGTTGGGGGGGGCCCAGAACCAGAGGCCACAGTTTAAGAATAAGGGGTAGGCAATTTAGAACGGAGATGAGGAAAAACTTTTTTTACCCAGCCGCCGGCCTGGTGGACAGTGACACCGGGAGCCCGCGGGTCCCTGGTGGGAGACCGCTTTTCGGGGCTTCCTCAATGGCGACTTCTCCCACCTGAGTTGCGGGGTTGAAAATTACCTGGAGCAGGGCCTTACATCGCCCGGCGCGGCTTTAAATGGCCGCGGGACTTATTTACCATCGCCCGCCGGGGGCTCCAACACCAAGACCCGGAGCGTGGCCTTGCATCGCCCGGCGTGGCTTTAATTGCCGCGGGACTTATTTACCATCGCACGCCGGGGGCTTTGACGCTGACATCGGGAGGAGAATGAGGAGTGCAGGGGAGAGATAAGACTTTGCCTTCCATCACAGTGAGGAGGAAATTCACTGTGATGGATGTTTGTGTAAATTGTGTTGTGTCTTGGTTCTTCTTGTTTGTATGACTGCAGAAACCAAATTTTGTTTGAACCTCTGGGTTCAAATGACAACAAATAAATTGTTTGTATTGTATTGTATTGTGAGGTCAGCAGCTGGGCAACCGTTATATTTTTTTTTAATGTCAGTTTGATGATAAATTTTAGCAAATATCTCGGGAAATAATTGACCAAATTTATAGCGGATTGGATTTTTGAAATCATAAGGAAAATGCTCAGCTATTGAAGCCCAGGAAGGAGGCACACGTGCGGTGATTGCTGGAAGTCGAGAACCTACTGGAAGTCCGTTCAATCACCTATTAGAAGTCATTTTGAGTTCAGTGACCGGACCCAATAGACAATAGGTGCAGGAATAGGCCATTCGGCCCTTCGAGCCAGCATCGCCATTCACTGTGATCATGGCTGATCATCCACAATCAGTACCCCGTTCCTGCCTTCTCCCCATATCCCTTGACTCCACTATCTTAAAAAGCTCTATCTAATTCTTTCTTGAAATCATCCAGAGAAGTGGCCTCCACATAGAGAATTCCATACTGTCGACAGCTTTCGTGTATGAGACGCGCACGCTTCATTTCCAGAACATTCTGAATGCGTGACGCACGGTTGCATTTCGCTCTCTTTGTCTCTCCCCCTCTCTCTCCGCAATCTCTCTCTCTCTCTTCCCCCTCTCTCTCTCTCTCTCTCTCTCCTCCCTCACTCTCTCACTCCCCCCTTCCTCTCCCCCACACCCCCTGCCCTCCCCCACCCTTCCTCCCCTAAACCCCCTTCCCCCCTCCCCTCCACCCCTCCCCTACCCCCTTCGGATGAAGGCTACAGCAGAAAAGGATCCCCGGTCGTCTTGGACTCCATGCGACTGGATCCTGACCCAGATCTGTCAAGGACCGTGTGATGGCTGTCTGTGCACCAGTCTCCCCACGTTAAACAGTCACACACAGGCGTCCTCCCAAAAGAGGACAGTCATACTCGTTTCGATTGACTGCCGATGATGGTGATGATCGCCTCAGTGGATGAACCCGTCAGAATGTTCCCTTTGAGTGCCACTATGACATTTTCCCTGATTAATAGAGCAGATTCTCCACCTCTTTTCCCACCATCTCCATCGCGACATAAATTACAAACAAATGGGTAATGAGGGAGAGGGTAGGATCACTCAAGTACAAAGGAGTGGATTTATGCTTGGAATCAGAGGATGTAGGTAAGGTATTAAATAAGTTCTTTGTACAGGTATTTATCAAAGAGAAGAACATGGAGGATCATGAGATCAATGTGGGCATACTAATATATCCCACACTGGGGCAATTCGAGATCAAGATAGAAGTAGTGTTGGTTCTCTTGAAGAACATTAAAGTGGATACATCCCACAGGATATGTTGGGATCCTAGGTTATTGAGAAAGGCTGGAGAGGAGATTGTGGGAGTCGATGAAGGTGTTTGTTTCCACTCTTGCCACAGATGCTTTCCAGAGAACTGAAGCGTAGCAAATATTGTTCCTCTGGAAGGGTGTCATCCTGGCTGGAGGTCGGTGGCCAGTGCAGGTTGGGAGGTTGGGACCTTTGTTGTTCATATAATATATATACGTGTATAAATAAATGTTGGTGAACAATATAGATGGATTGGTTTGTAAGTTTGCAAACAACACAACACATGGAGTTGTGAACAATGAAGGATAGGATAGAGCAGGTGCATTTTTTACAGAAATTAGTGGAGAAATGATAGATGGAGCTTAATCCGGGCAAGCATGAGGTGTTACACTTTGTAAGGTCAAATGTAAGGAGGATGTATCCAGTTAATGGCATGACACTTAACAGTATTGATGAACAGTGGGATCTTCGGGTCCAAGTCCATAGCTCCCTGAAAGTAGTACATAAATAGATAGAGTGGTCAATACCAATACTAAGGTGTTGATTGTTGTAAATGACAGCCATGGCAAGGTTAATACAAGAACACAGTAACATTTGATTATTTTTTATTTAACGTTTAAGGTAGAATGAATACTATCAAACAATAACCTCCAATAAAGCACGTGCCACGTTTTTGTTATAATTGTATAATAGTTACGCGATAAAATTTGGGCTTTATTTTCCTCCACAAAAGTTTGGAGCTTATACATAAACATTGGCCTCATATTTGAAAAAAGAAAATACACATAATTAAAAAAAAAAAAAAAATGGCATATCTACAAATTAACAATGACACATTGGAATGAGAGAGAAGCATTTCCTTTTGATAGCTGTTGCCTTCATTCAGAAACATGCAAAGAAAGCAAGATCATTTGTAGGGCTGAGCTTCATATGTGGTGACATTCCTTCCCTGACTATTAATTTTGAACAAGCTGAGAGATGTCAGCTGTCTACTGGCAAATTCACTTTTATTTTGCCCTCTGAAATATAAGTAAATTTCCCATTGAATTAGCAATTGTAAACATTAGTTTGTTCTCTTAGCAAACCACATAGCATAATTTAATATTTAACAGCAGTTTAAAATAAATGCAAATTAACTTTTTGTTGTCTTAGTGAATAAATTCAAGTCCTCAGAAAAATATGCCAAATTTACCAAAATATTTCTGTCATAATAAATATTTTGTATTTTGACAAAATCAAATGTTAATAATTTCCTGGATATTAAAAACATATACAACTTTGAAGACATTAAAGTGTTCTGTTACTTCATTCAATGATTAACTTTCTTTCATTCTTTGTTTTACAATATTTAAACATGGAAGAAAATTCCTGCTTAATTTGTTTCAGACTACCAAAATAATGAGTTTAATACAAAAAGGACTGCTGAAAAAAATAATGGCAATATAATAATATTCATAATAATAATAATAATAATAATAATAATAATAATAATAATAATAATAATAATAAATGTATGTTTACTTTCCTCAAATTTTTCAGTTTTCTCAAACAATTTTGATGGGAGGCATTACATTTTGTGGCAGTTTTTGTTTGCTGCAGGTTAGCTGTCCTAATTAGCCAATTGGGATTTCAGGTTTTACTAATTGCAGTCTGTGCTCTTCTTCACATTTGGTAATGATTGTAAAATAACCAAAATATGTTGCTCTTTTAAAAGACACAACAGAGAAACCGTATAAAATGATTTAACTAGCAAAAGAGCCAGTGGACTGTTTGCACAACATAAGCACATAAGATCAGAACAATTACATATTTCAGAAAATGCAGCTAGATCGCTATCGACACTGCAACTATACTGACCACTGATACATTTTACAAACTAGCTGCAGTGATCTTAGACACACATTTATGCATGTACACACACTGTATGAAATACTTCCATTTTATTCTGCCCGAGTTCAATGTTGTTGTAATCCATGAGTAAACAACATTAGTTTGCTCTCTTTCAAACTATCTACTTAATATTACCAACGTGAGACACTTTTTTTTAAAGAAAGCAGAAACTAATTCTAGGGTGATAATTGGTTAAGTGCATATCATGCAGCACTAATATAGTGCAAAAAAGTGCCTCATTTTATCAAGTATTGTGGACCACTGTCCATAAGTCATTTCAAGAGAGCATTTCATTAGCTGGGAAAATCAAGTTTATCGTTTGCATCATTAATAGGTACAAGCATTTTCAGCAGCACAAAGTATTGAAGATGTTAATATATTAGCAGGTTCTGAGATGAGGATTTTAATCTGTATTTTTACTTCTATATTTTGCACTTTTGATGATTGAGTTGTGCAAATCTTCCAGCAACTCAACCATCCTTCTTGCTCCGACCTAGCACATAATATCAATTTTGCCATAAGCAGTTGACAGAAGTATCAATTTCCACTCCTTCTGTTTTTATCACTGGGAGGAGGAAATTTGGAAACTTGCTCTTGTCTGGGGTTTGCAGTTTAACTTCTCAATCCATCAGATCTTCTTTCTGTTAAATGTGCGATACAACTGTGAACATTTGCCCGTTTTTCCATTTGATTCCTGTCATTGATGTTGATCTTTTTCACACAGGCAGCTTTCGATACAAGGTTTTGATACAAGGTTATTAAGCAAATAGCAATTATTTGAAGATGCACGTTTACTTTTCAATTCTAATGTAGTTGGCATTTCAATGTCATTCAGATAAAAGTAAAAGGTTTACTTTTGCCGCAATGTAAGATAGTTCTTTAGCATCGTATCAAGGATTTACCTTGCTATAGTTTGGTAAGTGTATCATTTGAGGTCCTGCATTATACCGAGAATGACATCTTGTGGCACATTTTTTCATCTCCTCCTTGAAAATGTCACAGTGCTATAGAATCTGGCACACTGTCACAGAATTCTATAATGGACTAAAGTCTGGACATACAAAGCTGCACGTTATATTTTTGAGTGACGAGAAAAATAAGGAGATGTCCAACAAGCAATAAAAGAGTTTACATGTCAGCATCTCCATCATAGGCCAAGGTCAAAGGTTTCAGTTTGTTATTTTGTTTTCTCTGTGGTTTTTTGGGCTTTTTGCTACAAAGAAGGAAAGGCAAAGACGAGTTACTAATAATCTATAAATACATTTGTTCAAATAATTCATATGTAATATACACAAGAAGAATTTCTGTGTCATTTTTAATTTAGCTGATCGCAGCAGGTACAATGTAGGCGATATTTAAATGGTTTTACTGTTCCTCAGTTAGAGGTGGATAATAATAACAAGTGTAAAAGCAAGTGCATTGACTGAGCTCTGCAGGATGTCCCTGTAGCATTCAAATCAATTTGAATAAACTGCCTTGATAAAGACTCTTTGGTCAAAGAGATGTTACATCCAGAATTTTGCCATTAAATTATCAATGATTTAATACGCTAGAAAATAGATTAATTTAGGCACAATGAACTGCAGATGCTTGAATCAGATGCTGGAATCTTGAGCCAATTTTGTTTCATTTATATTTAGAGATACAGCATGGAAACAGGCCTTTCGGCCCACCAAGTCCATGTTGGCCATCGATCACTCATTCACACTAGTTCTATGTTATCCCACTTTCGCATCCACTCCTTATACACTTGGGGCAATTTTTCAGAAGTCAATTAACCTAAAAGCCTGCACGTCTTTGGAATGTGGGAAGAAACCAGAGCATCTGGCCAAAGCCCCCATGGTCACAGCAAGAACATGCAAACTCCACACAGACAGCACCCGAGATCAGGATTGAACCCAGGTTTCTGGTGCTGTGTGGCTGCAGCTCTACCAGCTGCCCCAATGTACTGCTAGATCTTGATATAGATCTTGAATCTTGAAACAGATGAACTTGGTTGTCATTCTGCTTAATTAACAATTCTACCACATCAAAAATTATCTTAATGAGAGATTCTCGTCCCAAATAAATATGATTGTGTCAGGTAATTAAGATTTTCCAAATGCAGTAGAAGTGATGAACTCTGAGGTTGGGAGTTCAGGCAGGTGCTTTAGGTAGTGTGAAGGTTGCTCCATGTTCAGAGTGCATCTTATCTTCTGTAACATGTGATCAGAGAGTGCTTGCTGTTCAGTAGAAATAGAGATCAAATATACATCTTTCCACACATCTCAATTTGCATGCTGCTCGTAAGCGGTGACATGAAAAAATGTGGATTTTTTTTAACAATAATCTAAATACAATTTAAGAAACACCGTTACCTAAAAAAGACACAATGCTGGAGTAACTCAGCGGGTTAGGCAGCATCTCTAGAGAACATGCATTGATGATGTCTCAGGTCGGGACCCTTCAGATTGAAGAAGGGCCCCGACCCAAAACGTTACCTATCCATATCCTCCAGAGATGCTGTTTGACCCGCTGAGTTACTCCAGCACCTTGTATTCATTTATGTAACCCAGCATCTGCAGTTCCTTGTTTCTATAGACTCTGTACCTGCTCAGCAAGAAGAAAATAATACTTACAGTGCAAATTTCATGACATTCATGTCACCAGAGCCATTCTTGGCTTGATGTGTTTCAGATTCCAACAATGAAGGAGATATTGTGATCACACTATGCTTACCATGTGAGCCAATTACAAAATCTACACTGGAAGGCGAAACTTGGAATTGCGAGTGATTTCTTGTGTTCATTGCAGCTGTGAGCTCTATGGAACTATAATATTGATACTTGTCCAAGCAATGTTTAATTCAATTTGCAATTATAACATAGTTCTGCCTTAATGTCAGTCAGAAATCAGTAAGCCATAAGTCAATTAGTTGTTAGCACAAGCAATTGAAAAAGATTAAAGAAATTATTGTACTTGATAAAATTCAACTCGTATCTTTCAATATGGCTAAAGCTTATTTCTGAAGCTAATTCTGGTTTAAATACAATTTAACCACATTCCCTGGCTGCAGCACAACATGGATTTGTTTACTGAGAACAGAAGTTTGGCTGGATCATGAAGGTGTGTGTCTGAGGAAGAGAGATTATATATGCATGTGCACACACACATACATACAATGTGTGAACAGATAGATATATAGATAATGTGCATGCTTTTTTTTCACTTTTATTTATAGCTGTATTATGATGCAAACTACTTTTTAATGCGCAAGTTTTGGTGATTTACAAAGGAAGTTGTATGCCACCTAAGGAAAGTTATTTTCAATAGAAAGTGGAAATTCAATAAGTTGGACACGCACACAGTACAAATACTTAATTCTTCATACCTACAGTATATTGCTATATCTATATAATTTCAACTGCATGGGACATCACCACAAACTTACCAGGCTAGATAGATCATAGAGACAATGAAGATTATTAAGACAAAACCTCCTGCTGCAACACCATAAACCCATGTTTTCAGCTTCCCATCTAAAAAGCAAAGATAGCTTGTTAACTTTTAACAATGAATACAGAGATTCTCTAATCTACAACTGAGTGTGGGCAGTAGCCTGGAGATGTAAATTTATTTTGAAACAAAATTAGCAATGTGCTACCACCTTTGCATTATAATAGTTCTCTTGTTACCATATCTCCTACTTTATTTTCACACTATTTCAAGAAAGGAACTGATGTATCCAAATTCTTGATGACACAATCTGGTACATTCAATCACTTTTTAAAAGTGCATGGTTAGGGTATATAAAGATCATTGCTGTATTTACATTGCGCTGTCTCATTTCCCACCCGGATCCATTCTGTGATATTGAGGATCAGAACCAGCAATCTTCATCTTAGTATATGTAGGGATACATGAATAATATAATCAGTTTATGGGAATTAGTAAGCCACAAGTATGAACCCACCAGCAGTTCATCTCCCTTCCAACTGAGGGCCCTATAATAACATCTTACACAGCAACTTTTCTTTCAATGCACACACAATCTTGTAAATTGGTGTTTTACTTTGATATATGTTAAAATATAATTTGTGGACTTTAGTTCCTTGCAGGATGCAAGTCAAAATACTCAACAAAATTGTTTGTTGATTGTGATGAAACATTACCTTTAAGATGATAAAAGCATCAACATTTAATTAATCAAAGATGATGTAGCCTTTTGTTTTAAGTTAACTGTCATTAAGTCACTTCACATATTCAACCATTCATCCAATAATTTGCTTCTTGAATGTTTTATTATCTCCAATGGAAATTGATGGATTGAGTACCTCCTGCACAACAGATGTCATGCCATGACACAACAGATTAGAAGCGATTTTTACTGCATGAACTTTATTTATTGTAGACGGTGATCTCTCACTAATTAAAAGCACAGTGGCGATAACATTGTGTGTATAAACATTAACAAATAATGGTGACACTCAGATGACTTAAGTGTTTGTAATAAGAAAGCAGAATCCAATTACCAATGGTTATGTTGATCACTGGACATGTAGGGTGAAATTGTGATAAATTGGTTGAGAACTATCAATAGCTTGAGAGCACTGATTACGGTTACTTGAAGTGAATCAAAGTCTATGGCTCCCAAAGGCCACGGTTTGTGAGGGACAATCTCACAATCTGACTGCTTTATATTAGTTTAAGTTGCTATGGTTGCTTAGATAAAGCATTCAAATGCACAGGAGAAAGGATTGAATGACAAGACCATTGTAATCTTCAATTAATTACAATGAATGCATGCAAAATAATCACTGTTCCAAGACTTTGGCAGAAGATTGGGTTCTGGATGACTGTGTGAATCATCTTAATACTTTCCAAGTCATATATTCCAATCTGAAATATTTTCATTCAAGAATTTTCACCCTACAAGCTTTTAACCAGCTGTGGCCTAGTTTTAATTCAGAAGCAGAAGCCTGGGTATGCTCTAAGGCACAGAATGGCAGCTGGTTGAATTTGTTCAAACACATATTTTGAAAATTTCAGTTGACACTTATGGCAGGGATAGATTGGATCTGGTTTTTAAACTTTATTTTTCACAGGATATTCTGTTTTTTTTTTAAATTAGCCTGGTTTTTCAAGTTGTAATGAAAATCATAATACACCTCTGTAAATCATTGTAATATTGCCGAATGTACACATGAGATTTAAATGGCATCCCACTCCATTAATGCTGTTTTAAACATAATTTGATCTACAAAAAATATGTTTTTAATCATTTAAAAGTAATATTTCAATAAATAAAGATTCACTTAGGATTTATGATAGGATACCATTTCTTACTATTAATCATAGCAAAAGAAAAACAAATCCTGCTCGAATGTGAAACTAAGGTGGGTTAAGTGTGGGATATCACAAAATGGATCGATTGACGTTCCCTTGATTTAACGTCGAGGAAAATAATACAATTGGCCTAATTTTCCATAGTTCTAACTGCAATCAAAGCATCCAGTTACTATTGGGATCTGAATTTATCATGAATAATATGACACGTACACACGCTGATGCATACACATATACCAATGCGTGCATAGACAATCAGACATATATGGGAAAATCTTAACGGCACACATACACAAAATGACACATCCACATGCACAGAGACACTCAGATGTGCAGCCAGGTTTACCCACTGACAAACATTCAAATCACACTGCAACATTTTAATGCAACCTACTGGAATTCCATTATCTGTGCAAACCCAGAACGTTTGACTGTCACAATGTTCGAAGACTTAAGTTACTGCCAATGCTTTAAAAAACATACTCTGTATAGATAAATCGGCAATAATTGTTAAAATGCAGAGAGATGCAAGGATATTTATCTATTCATTTATTCGCTGCATATCTTTGAAAAACAGAAGTCTGCATTTGTAAAACTAGAAAGGGCTGGCAGTCGGACAACATCTATGGAAAGCGAAACAAAGCTAACATTTAAGATCAAGATCTTTCATCAGAACTAGCAAACATTAGAAATCAAAGATGTGTACTATTGCAGAGCAGGGAAAGAATTGGAGAGATTAAAAGGAATGACTGTGGTAAAGTGGAGGCCAAGAGAGACTAACTGACACAATTGGTAGTGTTGCTGCATGAGCAAGGGTGGTGAACTCTTAGTTTTCACAGATGTTGTGTTGAGAGGAGATAGAAAGAAAAATTAATGAGAACAGAAAAGAAGGAAGAAAACAGGGATGGAGCTGTGAAGTATAGATCAGAGATTGCTGGCAATCTGAAATAAAAGAGAATGCTGCAAATGCTCAGTTGGTCAAGCAGCATCTGTGGAGAGAGAAGAACAGAGTTAATGTTACACTTTGATGACCTTTCATCAGAACTTTGCCAATTCTGATATAAACTGGAAGGGTTTGTATTCCAAAACAGTTGAAAACAATGTTTAGTCCTGAGAACCGTAACAAGCCTGGATGGAAGATGAGATGCTGTACCTCAATCTTACGCTGTAGTTTGTTGTAATCGTGAAAGATGCAAAAGACAGGATGGGAATGGGAATGAGTTTTCTTGAGGTTTAGGATCACCTGTAGCTAATAAGTCAGAATTGTTGGATTCATGGGAGGTGGTCCTCAAATTGTGGAACATCCTGTGCAATACAGCTCACCCCCTCCATGACACACTGGTCAACCTGAGGATTAACTTCAACAACATACTGGTTCCACCAAGATGCAAGTCAGAAAGCCACAGGAGATCCTTCTTCCCTGTGGCTATCAAATTGTACAACTCCTCTCCCTTCTGTCATGGTGAGTGACTACGTGAAGAGCCCGCCAGCCCACATGCGCGTCAATACGTCGATGCATGACGCGAGAATCGGAGCAGTTTGAAACTGCTCCGACAGGTAAGGGGACCATTTTCTTTCAGGAACGGGCCACTGCTCCGAATATTGGGGCAGCGGGCCCGGAGACACTGGCACAGCCTGTGCAGCTGCCGCCGTGGAGGCTCAGCAGGAGCTGACGGCTATAAATAGCGGCTGCCGGCTAAGGGTTGCGTTATATTATTTCCCGCTCAGAAGAGGGGAGTGTTGGAGATTCTTACATAGGTGACTGAACAGGAATATAACGCAACACTGAGCCAGGTATTGCTTCCCTTTTTCTGACCGGGAGATATTATAACGCAACCCTGAACTCAGGAGCAGGAAGCACCATTGAAGCTCCGGAAAGAAGCAGTCGGGAATCACTAGCTGGCCTCGCAAGAACAGCTTGTTGAACCAGGCTTGCAGTAAAGGCAGGCGTGACCTGTCCAGTGAGGCCCATTGAGGCTCCGAAGGAGCAGCTGGCCAAAGGAGCAGCCTGTCGATCCAGGCTGGGAGAAACTGGCAGCGCGGTCTGAACAGTTAGCTCCAGCAAAGGCTTCAAAAAAGGCAGAAGGCCGCAGGAGTAGCCTGGCGAGGCAGGTTCGGAGTTATGGCAGGCGTGGCCTATTCAGTAAGGCTCCGAAGGAGCAGAAGGTGTCGAAGGAGCTGCCTGTCAAACCAGGCTGGGAATAACTGGTAGTATGACCTGTACAGTAAAGCTCCAGCAAAGCTCTAAAGAGGCTGTAAGCGGAAGAAGTAGTCTATTCCATTGGGCTCAGAAATGCTGACAGGCGTGCCTTGCACAGCAATATCGCTTTTGAGCTCTGGAAATGAGCTGTTTAGCAAGCGTGGGGCTGAAGATGTGGTCAGACAGGGTCTGCAAATGGAACTTCGCTTAAGCACCAACAAGCAGGTCGACCTGGGCTCAGAGACGCTGGCAGGTATGGTTTCTTTATTAACCTCCGTAAAACTCCGAAATTGAGCAGTCTGTCGACCCAGGTTTGAATTTACTGGCAGCATATGCTGTCTAGTACCTTTCACTGTCTCTGGAGTAGATCAGGTTGATGCAGAGACATTGGCAGGGTGCCTTGCATAGCAACCTCCATAAGTTCCAAGTAGGAACAGCTCGGCAACCCTGGTTCAGGGTAGACCATCTTGGAACTGGCTGGCCATATGGAACATATTGACCTGGGAAGTACTGCCTCAACATCTGTAATTGAGGTTATCAGGCTGCTCAGTAGAGTGAGGTAGTTTGAGGTTTCCCTCAACACATGCTTAATTCTTTCAGCTCAGTTAGTAGAGTTGTCAGTTCATTGGAAACATCTTTGCCATCCTCTCTGGGATAGGTAGCAGAAAGCAGGTCTGGCATGTAGCATTTTTTATCTGACTTGCAGGTTCATGTTGTGAATTTAAAAAAAATATATAATAATCTGTAGACTCTCAATACCAGTATTCCTGATTGAGTGGCTGGTCGAAGGGTGTGTTACGCACACTGGCGACTGAGACAGGTGGTTTCATGCAGAGGACTGCGGAGCAATTCCTGGTTCAGGGTTGCATTATGCTATTTTTCCACTCGGAGGAAAAAGGCTGAGGATTCTTGGTGACTCTGACAGTCAAGAGTAGACAGGGAACTCGTATTCCCACATCAAGTGGATGTTGTGTTTCAGCTCTAGTCATAAGGATCTGATTATATGTTATGAGCAAAATAAATAAATAAATAAATAGATAAATGCATCTTCCGCAGCAAGAGAAGCCAAAAAATATCCGTCCGTACGGTCTATAGAGGAAACGATGGTTATCCAAGTGGAATCAGAGATGTCCCACAAAGGATGAGTAGTCTGCCCAAGAACAAGAGGGGTATATTTCTGATATTTCTCAATGTTGCAGAAAAGTGGAGCATGCCAAATCAGGTTAGGATTTGGCTAGTCTGATCATGTGTTTGGTTACCCAGTTTAAGATGGATAATTGTCTTTCAGCTGGATTAGGGCCTCAATCGATCTTGAAGATGCATACTTTGCCATATCTATACATCAGAGGCACAGATATATCTGGTGTTTTGATAACAAAGCCACTGGTGGAAAGTTTATGCTCTACCTAGGGGTTGTCTTCAGGCCTAGGTTATTTACAAAGATTCCAAAGCTAATGCTGCCCTACTCAGATCAAAAGGGCATTGTGTCATGGAGTTCATAGACGACATGCAAAGTTTGTATCTGATAAGACTCAGGGGTTTTATCAGTAGATGCCTCTTATGATATTAAGGATGAGGCAACAAGAAATTTAATAGTGCCAATTTTGCCTACTCATTCAGAGTGTCCATGGTAAAGGCGACTGAAAGAAGCTCCTATTTACTCTAAGTCATGAGTCATGGTTAGTTCAGCCTATTTTTCGGGCAGCTAGCTCTGCACGATTGTTTAGGAAGTTTGTGAACAAGACATGTGAGCTACTTTTAAACGGAAGTAGCAGAGGTTTGTGTTTCTTTCAGTTTGGGTTTAGAGAAGCGATTAGAGAAGCCACTTCTGGTGGCGCTATGGAGTAGGAGAGACTCGCGCCAACTAGCTCCGGGAAAAACCCGCTAAAAACGGGGGAAAAAGACAGGTCCTACCTGCTGAAAACAGCACCGATTGTTTGCAGTAAGTTCGTGACGTAATCAGGCGCGCGACACCAGCAGTATGTCGACACAGCATACTCCCCCTCCCAAGGCGATAAAAACCGGCAGGGCTAAAGAGGTAGGCCCAACTGAAGCCTCGGCCTCAGTTTTAACAGCATCCCAAGAAGATATCTCAAAGAAGAAAAAGACTGAAATGGAAGAATTGAAACATTTTCTTGCACAGGAAATCTCTAATTTAATGGAAGAACTAAAAAATCTTAGAACTTCAAGGAAGAGCTGAAATCTTTTAAAAATGAAATTAAAGAACAAATTAAAGAAGAGGTTACAGATACTGTACATGAAGTTCTGGAAGACTGGAAATTAAATATAGAAGAAAATCTGACTCAAAATATTGAAGAAGTAAATGATAAACTGAATTCGATGGAATCTAGATTTGATTCTAAGTTGGAACCTATCCTCCAGACATTAAATCAACACTAAGAGATTGTGAAGGAACTAGAGGAAATTGCTGAGACATGCACCGAAACTACAAAAAAACTTATCGCCGAGAACAAACGCCTATCAAAGTTATTGCATCAAATAACCGAAAAATGTACTGACTTGGAGGGACGACAGAGGCGTCAGAATTTAAGAATCGTGGGCGTCCAGGAAGGCAGAGAGGGGAGTCGTGACCCCCGTGAATTTGCTGCAGAGCTACTGAAAAATGTCTTGAACCTGGATCAAGCACCATTACTTGCCCGAGCGCATAGAGTATCGAGACGTCGCCCAAGGGAGGGCGCCCCTCCAAGACAACTGATAGTGAAGGTGCAATATGACCATGTTTTGGATGATATGATGAAGAAAATTGTCCAAAGCAGAAATCTCGTATTTGAAGGAGATAAGATTAGTATATTTAGAGATTATCCTGTGGAAGTTGCCAAGAAGAGAGCGTTGTTTACAGAAACAAGAAGAATACTGAAGAACATAAAAAATTTGAGATACGGACTGTTATACCCCGCAACATTAAGAGTTACCTACGAGAAGAAGGAACACTTCTTCATCAAGCACACAGAAGCACTTGAATTCGCCAAGAGTATCGAGGATAAGACCGAAGATTGAATAATATTCAACACTCAACACTTACCTGGATATTGTTATCCCGCAGAGAAGATATGGAACTCTAAACTCTAAACAATTATATTTAAGAGCTGCCCAAAATCTGCAACAAGAATTGGGCAAATATCTTGCTACTGATATATAATATTTACATTTTAGTACTAATTTCTAACAACTATTAATAATCATGAATACTAATTAACATTAATTATTGCTAACTGGATCAACTAAGAATTAACTAAAAGTATGAAATATAAGTAAAGTGCGATCCAGGTATTTTATAATTAAAAATGTATAGTGGTTCTCTCTCTGATATTTTTGAATTTGATTATTCTTTGACAAATGATTATGTTATACGAGACTAACATTTCAATTTGAGACTAATAATTATATAATTAATGGAATATAACCATTTTTTCCTTCCCCCCCCCCCCCCCCCCATAAATTGCTTGCACTGAATTTGAAACTTTTCTTTTAAGTACGGAGCTAGTAATTTTTTTTTTTTTTACCAAAAGCTACGGAAGTCCTTAGATGCTTAGCCACATTAGGGTGGCTATCACTAACTGCACTAATCTTAGTTGTAGTTTTTTTCTTTTTCAACCTTTTACACATTACTAATACAATTTTTTACTACCTCTTCTACCTTATAATATATTATATTTTGTATTTGGAGTGGAATTACATATTTTATTTAGGGAGATATGTTCGGATGGAAAACAGTCGAGACTTAAAACTCATCTACCTGATGTCCGAGTATAAGGTAGGGTTGAGTGTGCTGAGCCATCTGCTCTAACCACTCTAATCACAAGATGCAAGACGTGAATAGGAAAATTGGGGGTGAAGGAATTAAATTCTGTAGTTGGAATGTTAAGGGAATTAATGAACCTATTAAGAGAGGCAAAGTGTTAGCTCATTTAAAATCATTGAAAACAGATATAATATTTCTCCAGGAGACACACCTTAAAAAGGAAGCACAACATAGATTGAAAGCAAAATGGATTGCTAAAGCGTACCACTCCTCATTCTCACATAAATCTAGAGGGGTGGCAATATTAATTCGTAAAGGTATACCCTTTAAACATATATCAACGATAGAAGATATTGAAGGCAGATATATTGTAATAATAGGGGAGTTATACTCAAAAAAGGTGACTCTCCTTAATGTGTCGTTAAATGCCAGACATGCTTTAATACAATTTAAAGTCTTACATAGACTACACTATAAAATAAAACTAAATAGAATCTTTCCACAAATCTCTCCTATTTGTGATAAATGTCTACATCTAGATGCTAATTTAACACATACGTTTGCAAATTGTATAAAAATTAAACATTTCTGGACTGATATTTTTGAAATAATTTCAGAAGTTATTAATACAAAACTGGATCCAAACTCAAAATTAATAATACTTGGAATATCAGAGCAAAGTTTAACACTCACAACAAGCCAAAGAAATTTCCTCGACTACAGTATAATAACCGGGAAAAAATTAATATTAAAATTTTGGAAAGGCTCTACGACCCCCACAATTAAAATGTGGATTGTGGAAATGTCGGAGACCCTATATCTAGAAAGAATTAGACTTGTCTTAATGGACAAACAAGAACTTTTTGATAAAATATGGGCTCCATTCATTAATTATCTGACGGATAGATTGGCCCAGCACGAAAACCCAACTGAAACTTGAACTCAGGATTAGATGAAAAGTCATACTTTATAATCTACGAACCTATCTCCAATGACGTATTATAAGTAATCCATTCCACCTTTTTTGTTTTTTTTGATATTTGTAACTCTTTATACTCTCTTTCTCTCTTTTTCTATATAAAAAAAACACTAGAAGCAGAAGTAATCGACAATTGAAATTTTTAATATTGTATGACTGATGTATATGAAAAGTTTTTTTACTATAATGTGTAACTATAATTTATAATATGTCTACTTCTAATAAAAATATTATTTAAAAAAAAAAAATAAAAAAAAATGAAGCGATTATGTTATAGCACAATTGACACTGCTTGTGCTGCTTTGTCATTCTCTATAGCACCATAAGTGGGACAATAAATGATTGGTTATTCACCCGCTGTTGACTAACGTTATGCAAGGTGTCTTTTATATGACCGCTCTAAAAGCCTAGATTCATAGTAGTGTGGAATGTATATCAGTAAATTATTATGCAGATATTCATCTACTGTATTCCTAATGGGAGCAGTATCTTTTAAGTTGATTATGCTTTTTACAACTGATTTCAGCACAAAAAACACAGTCTTTACTCTATCTTTGGCTCAGTCTCCAGGTCATAACTGACACGAGGGTAGCTTGTTATGGGAATGATCTCATAAAGCAAAACGGGCATGGTTGCATATAATTTGGAGTTGACAGCATACCCACCAGATCGGAGATTGTGGGTGTTATTATGTATATAGGTACACTGAGCTTGCTAGTACCTATGCGATGAAGGATAGTTTCTTCATTGTTATTTAATAGTTTTCCACAAGAGATTGCTGGTGGCTCATTAGCAGCCAATAGAATGGATATTCTCATTTGATCATCTTCTTGCAACAGCAGGAGGCTTACATAGTGCGCTTTCAGAAGTTATAACATGTTGTTGAATATGCCTGGATGATTGCAGATAGAATTCTGAACAATGTTGCTTGAGTTATTGTCTAACTCAAAGCCAATTGGGACTGTGGGCCGATTAAGGGCAATGGCCATGTATGCAAGTTAACATCATGTTGTTAATAACCCATGTCTGTTCTATCATTTATGGTTTATCTGTTTAAGTGTTTCACACACAGATTTGGTTACCGCATGAAACCACAGAACTTTGAAGGCTTCACGTAGTCACTCACGTAACTTCGATATAAAATAGAAAGATTAAACAAAAACTTACCTTTTGAAGTTTGATCTTTATTTTATGAGAAGTTGAAGTGAGGGATTACGTGCCCTCCACTCCCAACCCTGAATCTCATAAAGATCATTCGGTAACTCAACGGTTATTAATCTTTCTATACCTTAAGTTTGTGCAAGTGGTCTGTGGTTCATACTGTTGCTCTGAAGATTGATGTGCATGCGGGCTGGCGGGCTCTTCACGTAATCCCTCACTTCAACTTCACATAAAATAAAGATCAAACTTCAAACGGTAAGTTTTTGTTTAATCTTTCTATTTTATTTATCATCTTCTCAGGAGGCTTTCTTCAATACTGAGTTCTACATAACACGTTTTTCTGCAGGTGAATAATTTGGATGTAGACTCTTGCCAGAACAAGTGGAAGATAATTGCCGAACTTGCCTTTTCCTTATATGGATAGTGATTGACCTACTGTATGTTTACTATCATTTTATGTTTTAGCAACAGATATCCAGCATTTACAATTCACTTTTTACCTAACTGCCCCCTTTCTCATAACTGCCACCTCTAAAAGTGCTATCATTCCGTAATTACAAACATGAATTCCATCAATATTTTATGTTATATTAAGCAGCAAAGCAGAGTTAATATTCTGAAAGCCAATGAGTTTAGCTTTCTGCACTCTAGAGAAAACATTCATCATAGCGTTAGTTGCGGCATGAAAATATGTAGTTGTCAGTGTTATTGTTAAGAGAACATTAAAATGCAGCAGTTCATTTAAAAAATGCAGCAGATTTTAGCAGAAGGTGACTGAAAAGTTTTACAATGTCATATAATTTCTATTCTTCAATTCAACTTGTGCAGCGGCCAATTGATTTTGAATCATGCAAAAAGTGGATGTTATATTTACTTTATAAAAACTAATAACAAACTCTGAAGAACCATTAATGTTTAATAATTCTCTCTTAGGTCATAGTTAGAAAATAAAATATTTAAGTTGCTTAATGTATTGAGCCTGGCTTTTATCCTGACCTGCTCCAAAAGGTTGTAAGAACCACGTGTGTCCTGAGTGCCCTTGTTTGCTATCAGATGTTTGAGTTGGGTTGACGGCCCTGCTTGTCTTCACATCTGCCTTTTTCTCCTCCACCGAAGGGATCTCCAGCACTGGGATCATGATACATTGATCTAGCAAATTGCCCGATGTCACCACCTCTGTGTAACCTTCTTCACAGACGCACACTGCAGACTGGATAGGAGAAATTAAAGTGTTATTGTGTAAACATTGAAAAAAGTGAACAAATTATTTAAATTGTACAACATTACACAAGGATTACTGATATTCTATTGTTTCCAATGTTATAACTAGCAGTAAGTTCAGGAATACTATGCTGTTGGCTGCTGTTAGCAGCTGGCACTTACCTCAGTGCAGTATGCGTGAGGTTTAGTGCATGGTGGATTACAAGACCTGTCAGCATAGGGTTGATTTAATGCAGAACAGCCACCTACAACACAAACAGTTAAATCCAGTAATGTCAAATAATAAGCTTGAAAGGGAATATTATCAGTATCACAAAAATAAAAATCATTTTATTATTATGATTCTCATACAAAACCTGCATGCTTGAATATCATGTTTACCATTGATCTTAAATTGTGTAATTGTGGACAATGAACTCCCAGTTATATCACACTGATCAACATTGAAAATTTGGAATAATGGCTTTTTGATATTGGAGCATAATTATATATCCTTAATTTTAGTTTCGTTTAGAGATACAGTGCGCAAACAGGACCTTCTGTGCCGACCAGCCATCCCTGTACACTAGCACAATCCTACATACTAGGGACAATTTACAATTTTTACCAAAGCCAATTAACCTACAAACCTGTATGTCTTTGAAGTATGGGGGAAAACGGAGCACCCGGAGAAACCCACGCAGTCATGGGGAAATATACAAACTCCATACAGACAACACCCATAGTCAGGATCAAACCCAGGTCTCTGGTGCTGTAAGGCAGCAACTCTACTGCTGCACTACCATGCCTACTGCAAGATGTTGATTTTTGGGCTTTGTCACAATAAAATTATTCTGTTTAACAGTTCCAAATTTTGATGATAATCAAGTCCACAGATAAGATTCAACAAATTCATTGATTGGATGTGAAGAATGAGAAAATAGATCAGAACGTAACGCTTTTTGTAAAAGTTGTCTTCCAATAACAAACAAAATTTTTTGCACATTTCATGTAATATTCATATGGAATGGCATTGATTTATTTCATTATTAAATTACTTAATTATCACCACTGGCACTTTGGCAAGTCCTTTTCTTTGGTGAAGACAGATATAAAAACCTTTGTAAAAAGGGGTGGCACAGTAGTAGAGTTGTTGCCTTATGGGCCTGTCCTACTTAGGCGATTTTTCAGTTGACTGCCAGCGACTGTCAAGTTGCCGGCAGTCTCCTGAAAAATCAGCTACAGGAACAGCGACTGTCGGAGTGGAGCACACACACACACATCACTTCCTTCACCAGCCCGTTATGCTAGCAGGGGACAGGGCAAGCGAGGGGAGCTCTCTGAGTGAAATTTGTATTGTGTAAAGCCAAGGTGATACAGACACACACTGTGATGAACAGGAAGGTTGGCGCTGTAATTACGATGGCTAAAGCACAGTACACGGTAAGTCCTTTAAAAGTGGGAGGCAGAGGGAGGGGAGAGTGGGGAGAAGGAGGGAGAAGGAGTGGAGACAACTTTTAAGAAGCCAGAGATACACGGCTGTGAAGCTCGGCGGACATTAACATTACCGGTCGGTTATCCTTGGTTCAGAAAACTACTGCTTACGTTTTTTTCCCAATGAGCCAATGAAATTCACCGGTCAGCACTGACTACAACCTACAAGAACCTACGAGAACCTTCAATCTCCTGGCAACCCACAAGGACCTCCTGGTGACCCACCTATGGCACGAGAATTCTCGCTACCTTCCATGGCGGCTTCATTCTAGTCGCCGCTAATTTTTCAACATGTTGAAAATTATGCGGCGACCATAATGAGGCCGCGGCTAGTTCCCAGAATGCGGGAACATCTCACCACCATGAAGGCAACTACCCGGCAACCACCCACGAACATGTGGCAACCATGTGGCGACTGCATAGTCTCTTGCAGTCACCTAAAAAGTCGCCTAAGTGGGACAGGCCCATTACAGTGCCAGAGACCGGGGTTCGCTCCTGACAACAAGTGCTGTCGCTACAGAGTTTGTTTGTTCTTTGTGTGACCACGTGGATCTTTCTCCAAGTGCTCCGATTTTCTCCCACATTTCAAAGATTTGTAGGTTACCTGGCTTCTGCAAATTGCTTCTAGTATGTATATGCTAAATTGGGATAACATAGGACTAGTGTATGGGTGTTTGTTTGCCGCAATTTCAGTTTACACACTGCATCTCTAAACTAAACTAAATTACTAGATATGGTGTTTAATTTTTTTCTTATAGTGATGATCTCACATTTATGTTCCCTTGTAGTTAACTCTAATCAGTGGAAATAATTTGTCTCCCCACAATTTAACAGTAAAATCTCATATAATATTAAACATTTTGATCAGATCTCATTACTAATCTTCTCTACTTTGGTTGTAAAAATTCCCACGTCTTTCCTTGGTGAGGTCTTCTGAATCAAAACCATTTAATATTATTGTTCTCTACGGCAATGAGTTTAGTATAGTGCAAGTAAATATATTTCTGGGATATCTTTCAGAAAGATATTGATAATCATGTATTTTGGCCTTGCAAGGAATATAAATTCAGTACCTGTGACATTTATTCCATCTGACCTCTGACACCACACTTCTCGGTATGTTCCTGTCCAAGCACCAGCTAACCAAATATATTCATAACAGTGACCACCTATGAGAAACCATTGACAAGAATGAGCAGAGTATATTACATCTCAGAGTACAGTGGTAGGCATAGAAAGATTACACCTGAGACTCCCTTTGGATTCAGGTAAGTTTACCTTCCACCTGCTGAACACCAGAGACAGTTCTCAGCAGGCACATGTCTATCTTCTGTAATAAGTGAGGGGTTAGCATTATTAACAAGTTCTCAGGTCTATTTTCTCTAGTTCAATTGCCTTTCTGAAGCATTCAGAAGCGATAAGTTGTCTGGTGAGAGTAGGTATAGTGAGATAATGTGCTTAGTTCATGTTATACACTTTTATAAATGAAACCAAACATTCAAAATTAGCTATGTTCTAAATATTACTGGAAATGTATTTTCTTTTGTTGTGCTCTTGGTTTGCAATTTATTGGTCACTTTAAGTGTTATTCTGTCTCTTTTCATCAACAATATGCAGGGAAATACCATAATGATCATATTAACCCAAACAAATTTCCATTTTCATTGACAGCGTGGAAAGTTAGAAGGTTTTGCGGAACCCTCTGGAGTTAAGTCACCAGTATTGGATATGATGGGTACATGGAAGGTACTGGAAGAATCACCAGAGCACTGTCCATAATATTTTAATTTTCTTTGGATAGGAAGATAGGTGCCAGAGAACTGGAAAACAGTTTGGTTTAAAAATGCTCAGGAGAAACTTAACCATTATAGGCCAGAGACATAAATAGCAATATTCCTTAAGGATCAGAGTTGAATCCTTTGCTTTTTGATCTTTATTTCCTGACCTATACTTAGGTGTGAAAGCCAACATTTCTAAATTTGTGGATGACACAAAATTTGGTAGAATTGTGAACAGCAAAGCAGGTCTTGATAGAATGCAATTGGACAGAAACAAGCTACTAGAATGGACTGATGCATGATAGTTGAAGTTTAATACAGACAAATGTGAGGATATACATTTTTAATGATAACAATGAGGCTTATATAGAATAAAGGATATTGTTCTAATTGGGGTGAGGTACACAAGATATTGAAAGTGCACAAAAGACATTGGCATTGGCAGAGCAGGTTGATAATGCAGTTAACAAGGCTTCTTGGCTTTAGCAATAAAAGCAGGGAGCAGACAAATAGGGACATTATGCTGAACCTTTAGAAAATACCGCTTTGTCCTCAATTGGAATATTCTGTTCCATTCCAAAGGTTGAGAGGGGATCTTATAGAAACATATAAAATTATTAAGGGATTGGACAGACTAGATGCAGGAAAATGTTCCCGATGTTGGGGGAGTCCAGAACCAGGGGTCACAGTTTATGAATAAGGGGTAGGCCATTTAGGACTGAGATGACAAAAAACCTTTTCACCCAGAGAGTTTTGAATCTGTGGAATTCTTTGCCATAGAAGGCAGTGGAGGTCAATTCACTGGATGTATTCACAAAAGCATTGGATATAGCTCTTAAGGCTAATGGAATCACGGGATTTGGGAAGAAAGCTGGAATGGGGTATTGATTCTGGATGATCAGCCATGATCATATTGAATAGCAGTGCTGGCTCGAAGGGCCGAATGGCCCACTCCTGCACCTATTTTCTATGTTTTCTATGTTCCATTCTGTTTATTAAAGGAAGTATGTAGAGGCATTGGTGAGGGTTCAGAGAAGTATATAAAATGATGAGAGGCCTGGATGGACTGGATGACAACAGGATGTTCCCTTTAGTTAGGGACCAAAATCACATGTATAAAATAAAAGTAAATGGAATCAACAGTGACCTGAGGAAAACGCTGTAATGTAGTGCACCGTTTGATGGGGTACTGGAAGCAAATTCAGTGACTGTTTTCAACACGGAATTGAATAAATAATGGAAATTGAAAATGGAAGAAAAAGCAGAGGATTGGGACCAATTGGAAACCCCCCTCAAACTGCTGGTATGAAGAAATGAGTGGGCTAGTACAGCATTATTGCTCTTTTAAATTTGAATTGGAGCAGCTTTTTTTGAGACAATGTTTAAAGCAAATTACTCAAGTATTTAATATATAATGTGCAAAACAATTTATCAACCTCATTGTGATTCAATACAAAACCATGACCAAATAATCTTTAAGGCCTTGTGATTTACTGTACATTTAAAAAAATATAAGACTTAATTATGAAACTAGAAATGAATAATAAACAAATGTGCTTTCATGGCAATCTTATCTATTGGACAGTATAACATATATATAAATTCCCAGCTATCTCATGGACAAAATTAATAAGCACATTAGATCAAAGCTTGACCATGCTGAAGGCTGTATATTTCAGCTTAATACGTCAGTGCACTGTCGTCAGAAATATTTAAAATGTATCGCCATTGTTATTACCTACATATGGAGTTCAAATGTATAGATGCACTTCCAGTAATGGCCAAAAGATGGGAGCATTCCTTTACAGAATGGCAGCAACTACTTGTATGAAAGTTTGAAAGAAGGGCAGGACTGACAATTAACCATTGCAGGGTATAGAATGTTCAGGCATGCAGGGGTGTGCGACTGAAGGGAATGTAAAAGGTGAGGTGATTGTAACATTAATTAAGGAATCCAATGATTAATTTTTAATTAATAACATTTTTAATAATTAAGGAAAGCAGAGAGGAAGGATGTCCAAGAAGGCTCTTCAGATGAGGTAAAATGGCCAGAGCTTGAAAACAAGAAGGATGTATTCATTTTGCTGGGGATGTACAATAGTTAGCAGCAGATAGAGGAACAGATATATATGTACACAAATCACAGAGAGATTTAAGAGTACTAAGGGTCGTGGTTGTTAGGGATTTTAACTTCCCTAACATTAACTGGGATCACTTTAGAGTGAAAGGCAGAGATGGTGGAATCTATTAAATTGAGCCAGTACATAGGTAATTCCACTAGAGATTCCATGGTCTCAGGGAATATGGCTGGGCAAATTGTTGAAGTATTATTGGGAGAGCATTTAGGGTCAATGACCATGACTTAAAATTGCAATGTAGCTTTTTTTATTTAGGTTAGAAATACAGCATGGAAACAGGCACGTCAGCCCATCAAATCTTTGCTGACCATTGATCATATAGTGTACAGTTCTAGTCTCCACAATATAAGAAGATGTGGTCGCATAGGATGGCGTTCTAAAATGGGAAAGCAAACTAACTTTATCAATAAAATAAAAACAAATTTTAAATTTTAAATTTTGAAGGGATATGACTGTTTATAAGTGTCAAGTATGTTGTTTTGCTGGAACTAGCTTTTGCCCCATTGAAATGGATAAATCCTGATATGTTGTGGTGAATTCAACATATATCTACAGAACAAATACAGCTACTTCACCCCATTCAATAAAGGGGAAACAAATGATGAGATACCATTTTTGCACATTTTAGTGATTGCACCTTAATAGTAATTTCATTGGGAGCCTAAGTGCTCCTGAAATGGCTGCTATCTCATTGATAATTTTGCTGTAAATTCTGGTCCTGGGAATTAAAAATTAAACATTTAATATAGTACAGCGAGACATGTGTTGTCAAAGTGATCTTTATTGTTAACACAAAACAGCTCTCAGAACCACAACAAGGGGCAAGGGCGTTACCAACCGTGACCACCAGGGACCGCAACAGGACCCACCCCAGAACCAGAGGCACGGAACCGAAAGAGAAGACGAATGAGGCGTTGGCCCCTCACATTGACTAACAGTGATTGAGCCCGCAGGAAATCGGCGCCCAGCAATGGCTGGGACGTGTCGGTAATGGTGAGCGGCCAGGTGAAATGGCAAGAACCAAAGATGAGCGGGATCGTGCGATCACCGTAAGTCCGTATAGTGCTGCCAATCGTGGCAGTTAACAAAGGTCCCCACTTCCCAGAACGAGTGTCCACCCCCGATGGGGGCAAAACGCTGACTTCCGCTCCTGTGTCCACCAGGAATCGTCGTCCTGAGTGCCGGTCCCATGCATACAGGCGGTGTATCTGGCAGACCGCCGAGGTGCTTACTGGCTGCCGACCCCGGCATTTCCCAGACACGAGCAGGGCGAGCGTCATTAGCGGGCCGCGGAATCCCAGTGTTGGTGGTAGAAGCATCACTTTTTCTTCCCGGCTTCTCCTGGAGTGGGAGACTCAGCTGTGCTCCCCCCCCCCCCCAGGAGGCGTGGCCTCTGGTCGCTGTGTTTTCCAGTGCGCTGTCGACACCCGATCGAGCGAACCACTGCTCTGCTGCTAGGACAGCCACAGCACGTCGGTGTGTTCTGCTAGCTGCCGGGGGTCGTCAAAGCTCTCACCTGAGAGCATCAGGCGGATGTCGTCCGGCAACTGCTACAGGTAGGGGTATTCAAAGAGCAGGCAGGGCCGGTGTCCGTCCATCAGCATGAGCATTTTGCTCATGAGGGCTGATAGCTTGCGGTCGCCGAGCCCACCCATGTGGAGGAGCCGCGCTGCTCGATCCAGGTGGCTGAACCTGAAGGTGCGGAGAAGCAGCGCCTTGAGGCCTTCATACTTATCGGCATCCGGTGGCTTGCTTAGGTAAGGAACCATGCGACCGGCCGTCTCCTGATAGAGCGCGCCGACCACGTAAAAGTAGCGGGTGTTGACAGCTGTGATTCGGCAGATGTGGAACTGGGCCTCGGCCTGCTGGAACAACTGGGACCCCAGCAATTTACGATATATATTAATGATTTGGACGAGGGAATTGAATGCAACATCTCCAAGTTTGCGGATGACACGAAGCTGGGGGGCAGTGTTAGCTGTGTGGAGGATGCTAGGAGGCTGCAAGGTGACTTGGATAGGCTGGGTGAGTGGGCAAATGCATGGCAGATGCAGTATAATGTGGATAAATGTGAGGTTATCCGCTTTGGTGGCAACAGGAAAGTAGACTATTATCTGAATGGTGGCCGATTAGGAAAGGGGGAAATGCAACGAGACCTGGGTGTCATGGTACACCAGTCATTAAAATTAGATATGCAGGTGCAGCAGGCAGTGAAGAAGGCGAATGGTATGTTAGCATTCATAGCAAAAGGATTTGAGTATAGGAGCAGGGAGGTTCTACTGCAGTTGTACAGGGTCTTGGTGAGACCACACCTGGAGTATTGCGTACAATTTTGGTCTCCTAATCTGAGGAAAGACATTCTTGCCATAGAGGGAGTACAGAGAAGGTTCACCAGACTGATTCCTGGGATGTCAGGACTTTCATATGAAGAAAGACTGGATAGACTCGGTTTGTACTCGCTAGAATTTAGAAGATTGAGGGGGGATCTTATAGAAAACTTACAAAATCCTTAAGGGGTTGGACAGGCTAGATGCAGGAAGATTGTTCCCGATGTTGGGGAAGTCCAGAACAAGGGGTCACAGTTTAAGGATAAGGGGGAAATCTTTTAGGACCGAGATGAGGAAAACATTTTTCACACAGAGAGTGGTGAATCTCTGGAATTCTCTGCCACAGAAGGTAGTTGAGGCCAGTTCATTGGCTATATTTAAGAGGGAGTTAGATGTGGCCCTTGTGGCTAAAGGGATCAGGGGATATGGAGAGAAGGCAGGTACAGGATACTGAGTTGGATGATCAGCCATGATCATATTGAATGGCGATGCAGGCTCGAAGGGCCGAATGGCCTACTCCTGCACCTATTTTCTATGTTTCTATGTCTCTAACACCCGGGGCTGCGAGGTGCAGGAAATCGGCAGCTTATGTGCAACAGCGTTTTGGTGGGCCGGATCGGCGGCAATGGTGGGTTGAGCGGCGGCAGCATCCATTTTTGCAATCCAAAATGACTATTTTGGACCGTCGGGGTCACCAATATAGCGAGACGTGATGTCAAACAAAGTGATCTTTATTCAGTAAACACAAAGCAGCTCTCAGAACCACAACAAGGGGCAAGGGCGTTACCAACAGTATATATACCCCAGGGGGTGGCCCGTGACCCGCTCTGCCTGCCATACCAAGTCACATGACCCAACCCCCCAAGCCGAGGGTTCGCACCACGAGTGGCTAACCACCAGGGACCGCCACAATAGAAGCTAATAATGGTTGGTTACTGCAGCAATTGGAATGCTCAATACACGTTCTGAAGGACTTGGACATATCGTTGCTGAGAAAAAAAAGACAGGCAGGAAAGGTAAGAAGATGCATAGGCCACTGGATTATCAATAGGCTCACAGTTGTTAGACTTAGTAAAATGCCTTTTCCAAAACATTTATGGTCCTGATTTTTCACAATCGGACTGTCCCAAAACATAGCAGCAAAATTTCTCTCTCCTCAATTCTAGAAAAGGGATGGACTAATTTATTTAGATAAGTAAGTTACCAAATTATATTAAAACAATGGAGAGGAATTTACAAGAGTAAATTGTTCCTCAAATATTCAATAAAATTCCAGAATGAGAAAACTCTTGTCTTCTTGCGTCTGAGGCTCTGACAGGCGCTGGTCAGGCCGCAGTTGGAGTATTGTGAGCAATTTTAGGCACCATATCTGAGGAAGGATGTGCTGGCTCTGGAGAGGGTCCACTGGTGGGAGGGTCTAGGACTAGAGGTCATAGCCTCAGAATTAAAGTTCATTCCTTTAGGAAGGGGATGAGAAGGAATTTCTTTAATCAGTGGATGGTGAATCTGTGGAAATCTTTGCCACAGAACGCTGTGGAGGCCAAGTCAATGGATAGTTTTAAAGCGAAGATAGATAGATTCTTGATTAGTACGGGTGTCAGGGGTCATGGGGAGAAGGCAGGAGAATGCTGTTAGGAGGGAGAGATGGATCAAGCGTGATTAAATGGTGGAGTAGACTTGATGGGCCAAATGACCTAATTTTGCTACTATCAATTATGACTTTATGAATGAAATTAGAGGTACTCCTTTGAGACAGATTCACAACATGATTTCATACTGGGTGTGAACAGCTTTAATGGATGCTCAAAACACGTACAAAGGATTAATGGTGCACATCCCGACAGATTTTTCTGACTGGAAATCTCGTTTATGCATTCATAGATTTTGAATCAGTGCCAATTGTGAAAAGGAAGGGTCATTATGAGCTTCCTTGAGTCTGTGTTAGTTGCACAATATACCAGCTGTACTCACCTGTACATGTGCGGGTCTCCAGAGTCTGCACGGGACACAGATGCTCATTTTCCATGGCTTGGACGATTACTGCCTTAGTCCGTACCTGTACTCCACCATAACCAAGATCCTGGTTATTTACACAGGTTAGTTGACAAGAACTCCACACAGACCAGTCTGTCAGGTAACAGTCACCTGCAAAAATTAAATAAAATGCTGCAATTCAACTAGAACTTCAACCTTCACATGGATGTTGCCGGCACCGGAGAGCTTGAATTATGAAGAGAGATTAGATGGACTGGGACTGTTTTCCCTGGAGTGAAGGAGGTTGAGGAATGACTTGATACAGCTTTATAAAAATATGACCAGCAAATAAGATGAATTGACAAACTGTTCCCCCCCCCCCCCCCAAGAACGGGGGAATCCTTAACTAAAGGGCATATTTTTAAACTGAGTGGAGAAAGATTTAACGAGAACTTGAATAAGGTTCTGCATGGAAGGCTGCTCGGAAAGGTTGGATCGCATGGGATCCAGGAGGGGGGGCGAGTGAAAGGAATACAGCTTTGAATTAACGGTAGGAAGCAGAGGGTGGTGGTGCAGGGTTTTTATTTGGACAGAGGCCTGCGAGTAGTGGTGTGGCTGGTGTTGGTGTTAAGGCCATTGCTGTTTGCCATCAATCAATGATTTGGATGAAAATGTACCAGGCATGATTAGTAAGTTTGCAAATGGCACCAAAATTCTTGATTAGTAAGGGTGTCATGGGGTTATGCGGTGAAGGCAGGAAAATGGGGCTGAGAGGGAAAGATAGATCAGCCGTGATTAAATGGTGGAGTAGATTTGATGGGCCGAATGGCCTAATTCTGCACCTAGAACATGAATTTAGGAATATGGTTGGTGTCAGGACAGTAAAGATGGTTATCAAGAATTATAGTGGGATCTTGATCAGCTTGGTAAGTAGGCAGAGGAATAACAAATGGAGTTTAATTGTGTGAGATGTTACATTTTTGAGAAGGTAAAACAGGGAAGGATCTTCATGGTGAACGACAGGGCCCCGGGGAGTGCTGCAGAACCGAGGGGTCTCAGAAAACGTGCAGAATTGCCTGAAATTGATTGATTGTTTTACTCAGTCAGGGAACTGAGAACAGAAATGAGGATGTTATATCACAAGATGTTGATGAAGCTGCACTTGGAGTATTGTGTTCAGTTTTGGTCACCCTATTTAAAAAATATGCCATTAAAAGCCATGTCCCATGGTACGAGATCATTCCAAGAGCTCTCCCGAGTTTGCCCTGATTCGAACTCGGAGATTTACGGTAATGACCACTCGTCGGTCATTACCGGTCATCATCGCTAAGGGACGTTCCCAAGCTCCAACGTACCCGCTACGTTCATTCTCCGTGCTTACCACGAGTTTGATTTTTTTTTAACTCGGGAGAGCTCTTGGAATGAACTCGTACCGTGGGACAGGGTTATTAGGTAAAAAAATCTGCAGAGAAGATTTTCGAGGATGTTGCTAGGATTTAAGGGCCTGAGCTATAGGGAGAAATTAGGCAAGTTAGGACTTTATTCCTCAGAGCACTGGAGGCTGAGGGATGATTTTATGAAGGTATATAAATTCATGAGGGGAATTCACAGAGCATTTTTCCTAATCTAGGGTATTGCCCAGTGCCTTGCCCAGAGCAGGGGAATCAAGAACCAGAAGACATAGGTTTAAGGCGAAGGGGGAAAGATTTAATAGGAACCTAATGGGTAGTTTTTTTAAAGAAAGGGTGGTGGGTGTATGGAATGAGCTGCCCGAGGAGGCAGTTGAAGCAGGGACTATTGCAACATTTAAGAAACAATTGGGCAGATGCCTGGATAGGACATGTTTGGAGGGATAAAGGCCAAATGCTGATCGGTGGGACTGGTGTAGATGGGACATGTTGGTCGGAGTGTGCAAGTTGGGCCTGTTTCCATACTGTATGACATCTATAAATCATTCAAATAGTTTAATTTGATATTAAAAAAAAAATTTTTTTTTAATTTAAAATAAATTTGATTAAAGGCATATTAAAACACTGACAAATAATTACATTTTAAAGTAAGCTAAATACCAAATTTTCTCTGCAGTATAGTAAATTCCATTCAAATAAATGTCATCTTAGTTTAATCTGGGCAAAAGACTGTGTGTTCAGTCAATCTATTCCTCTTATGATTTTGTACATCTCCATAAGATCATCCCTCATCCTCCTGCGCTCCAAGGAGTAAAGTCCTCGCCTGCTGAACCTCTCCCTATAGCTCAGGCCCTCAGGTTCTGGCAACATCGTCGTAAATCTTCTCTGTACCCTTTCCAGCTTTCCTCGAGCATGGTGACCAAAACGGAACACAATACTCTAAATGTGGCCTCACCAACATCTTCTATAACTGCAACATGACCTCCCAACTTCTATACTCAGTACTCTGACTGATGTAGGCCAATGTATCAAAATACTTTTTGACCACCCTATCTACCTGTGATGCCACTTTCAAGGAACTATGTACCTGCACTCCTAGATCCCTCTGCGCTACAACACTTCCCTGAGTCCTACCATCCACTGTGTAGGTTCTGCTCATGTTAAACTTCCCAAAATGCAACACCTCACATTTCTCCGTATTCCTTCAACCATCTGCCCAACCAATCAAGATCATGCTGCAATTTTCTTACAACCCTCTTCACTATCTGCAATAGCACCCACTTTTGTGTCATCTATAAACTTGCTAATCATGCCATATACGTTCTCGTCCAAATCATTGATGTACAGTAGATGACAAACAGCAATGAAGGTTGCAACAGGAGGAGGTAGTTGAAGCAGGCACATTTGCAATGTTTAAGACAGGTATATGGATAGGATAGGTTGAGGAGGATATGGGCCAAATGCAAGCAAGTGGGGCAAGTTGGTTGGCCTGGGCAAGTTGGGCCAAAGGGCCTGTTTCCAGCTGAATGACTATGACGATGATCATGTGCTGAGCTTCTTTGTGCTACTTCACAAATTATCTATGTGTGAAACTATTTAAAAATAAACAAGTTAATGCTTCATTCATTAAAATATTTCTGACCAAACTTTAATATGAAGCAATAATCAAACTGTTGTGGGAACTCAATGGGTCAGAACAGCATTTATGGAGGCAGAGGGATGGTTGACTTCTTGGGTCAAGATGCTGCACTAATAATATAAATATGACACAAGGGATTGCAAATGCTGGAATCTGGAACAAAAAATAAATTGCTGGAAGAACTCAGTGGGTCAAGTAGCATCTGTGAAGGCAAAGGGATGGTTTGTGTTTTGGATCAGGGTAGACTTGCTGGGTCGTTCCAACAATGACACAAAATGCTGGTGTCCAGGATCTGCAGTTCCGTGTATCCAAGTTCTTCCAGCAGTTTATTTTTTGTTTAATATAAATGTATTAGTCATGGAATTAAAAATAGAACAGAGAAAATAAAATCCCAAACACGTTCCAGTATTGTTGACATTATGTGATGCTGCACAAAGACAAACTTGTTAATTGAAATATTGAACATTTTTATAATCAGGAAATTAAAAAAAAACTCAACCATGGATACATGCCATTTATCTTTTAATGTGATCATTATGGCAACATCAGGTACTGCCTGACAAGGCTGAACAGGCTGTCCTGCATTCAGAAACAGAGGTAGATTAATGTCACATTCTCAACTGATTTAAACATTTGTGGCATATACTGTAAATCAGTGTGCTTAACCTCTTGAAATTAACTCCCAACTAATGAATCTTTGAGCCAGGAGTGCAAGTAATAACATTTATTTCGATGCAGAAATGCCCCTTCCTTTACTTTTCAACATTTTAGATTTCTGTCGAGGACATAAAAATAGTTTGAGGAGCTACAGTACCTGGGCATGGAACAGCGCAGGATGCCTGCAGAACAATCTGTTTGTCTCCATTCACTGCAGGTTCCAGGTCAGCACAGAACTCATCATCCACAACCTTGCCAGAATCTTCCCTGGATCCATCAAACACAACGCATGACATGTTTCGAAATTTCATCCCATTTCCACACTGGGCATCCTTTAACAAGATAAATAAATAATTGAGATTACTCTGAAAGACAGCGTGATAGCCTTGGTTACACATTACCTTTTGGTGGGAAAGCTAATACATTTTCAGAAGATGAGCATGACGAGGACATAAACATCGGTAGGTAAAGGGTTCAGAGCAACTCTGAATCTTAGGAGTTCTGGCACAGATACCTCCTAGAGTGCGCTGATAACATAATTCGGAAAAACGCATCTTTGGCTGTAGGTGAAAATTATATACCAACAAAAAGGTGCTGCATAAGAATGAAGATTTTCTCTGAGTGTTTTTATGTTTTGAAAGATGTGAAGGCATCGGTGAGTGATATGTTATAGCCTTTAAATCTGAAGATAACAGGGGCCCCTTTCATTAGAATGAAGATTAAGAGTTGATCTATGTTCAAAATTATGGATGGTCTGTCAAGCTGAAAATCAGAAATAATAAAAGTAACACATTAGTAATTAGAGTACATTAATTTAATATTTTATTTTTATGTATTATGGTGTCAGGAAATAGAATGTCCGAGATATAAGGATGCAAACTAAATCCTTACTGGCATATAGGACAGAAGCTGGCAAATGGATGAAACATTTAAAAAAATTCATGGATGTGGATGGAAGTTAAATCAATGGTTATTTTACAAAATACAATGTTCTTTCTGGAGGAACTCAGTGGGTCAGGCAGCATCTGTGGAGCAAAGGGATCGCCGATATTTTGGGTAGGGATTCTTCTTCGGACTGATGATAGTTGAGTGGAGAAAGCTGGAAAAGAGAGGTGGGGTAGAACAAACTGACATTTACGGGGAAGTACTTGTTGTCATTGATGGTGTTTTTATGACACCAGGAAGGAAAAAAGGTGGCCCATACTTTCTCCTGCCATCACAAAAAAGAGGGATGACGTAATCCAAAGGAGGAAACAATTATCTGATTTATTTATCCTGGATATCAGTAAATAATATGGATTTTATCCACAGTTTACAGAAGTACATGGTAAATGGTAGGGAATTGAAGAATACAGTTGAACAGAGGGATCTGGGAATAACCGTGCATAGTTCCTTGAAGGGGGAATCTCATATATATAGGGTGGTAAAGAAAGCTTTTGGTATGCTAGCCTTTATAAATCAGAGCATTGAGAATAGAAGCTGGGATGTAATGTTAAAATTGTACAAGGCATTGGTGAGACCAAATCTGGAGTATGGTGTACAATTTTGGTCGCCCAATTATAGGAAGGATGTCAACAAAATAGAGAGAGTACAGAGGAGATTTACTAGAATGTTGCCTGGGTTTCAACAACTAAGTTACAGAGAAAGGTTGAATAAGTTAGGTCTTTATTCTCTGGAGCGCAGAAGGTTAAGGGGGGACATGATAGAGGTCTTTAAAATGATGAGAGGGATAGACAGAGTTGATGTGGATCAGCTTTTCCCTTTGAGAAATAGGAAGATTCAAACAAGAGGACGTGACTTCAGAATTAAGGGACAGAAGTTTAGGGGTAACATGAGGGGGAACTTCTTTACTCAGAGAGTGGTAGCGGTGTGGAATGAGCTTCCAGTGGAAGTGGTGGAGGCAGGTTCGTTGGTATCATTTAAAAATAAATTGGATAGGCATATGGATGAGAAGGGAATGGAGGGTTATGGTATGAGTGCAGGCAGGTGGGACTAAGGGAAAAAAGTTGTTCGGCACGGACTTGTAAGGCCGAGATGGCCTGTTTCCGTGCTGTAATTGTTATATGGTTATATGGTTATAAGCAAGTGTGTAGACTTAAGTCAATATACCTCCACTTTACAGTGGCCCCATTCACTGTACTGCCAGCGGTAGCAAGGGCGGATTAGGCATGGCTTGGACTGTTCCAACTGCATTATGCATGGTCGCCCATCTCCCTGGAATGGCTGAATCAATGTCCTCTTTCGTAACATTTCCCCTATATTTAAAAAAAGATGCACATAACACATTTCTTCATTATTAACTTTATTTTCTCCTCCTTCAAACCTATCAAATCTGCAATGTTAAGAATACAATAAAATACAATTGTAAAATTATTTTTCAGTGAATTTAATGTTTTTCTGTATAAATAATACCTTAACTATACAGATTTTGAGATATTACATAGTTCACAATATTCTCTGTTCCATTTTACAATGAAATAATCTTTCCTTGCAGTGGAGGAATAATTAACAAACTGCATTCAGAATGTTTTAACTTTTCAACTGTGCATATAATTCTTGTCAAATTATAAACTTTGATCCCCTTGTTAATAAATTAAGGCCTTTCATTTCAGAATATTTTCAAATTATGCAAATGTATTAAAGTACATGTTTATTTACATGCATATTTAGTACATGTAAACACACAAGATAATCATACCTACACATTGTACATATGTAAAGGTAAGGGATTTATCCTAATGCATGGAAAATTCCTTTAGGGCTGAAGGTGCTTCTGTGATGTGCCACAGTAAAGTAAATTCACTTATCACATTAGGTTTAATAATCTCTATTGAAAGAATTCTGGTGAAAGTCAGCATTACAAGCACACGGTGCTAGAATAGGACACTTCTGTTCACTGTTAAGAGTTTAAAATATTGATTACAAAAAAAAAGACGGATTTGAATAGAAATAGAAAAATTGTCTTACCACTTCAACTTAAAAGTGAAATGACACACAGCTACTGCTTATAACCTAGGCCAGTACGATCCCACAAGGATGCACAGTTTGGAGTTGACACATTAGGATGCTGCTGACTGGAATATCTGAGGCGCAGAAATATATGCAGAGTGACACAATTGAGCTATGGGAATAGGCGAATATAGGGTTCTCCCATTAATGAACACTCAGAGGCAGGACACTATTTGAAATGAAACACTATTGATTTGTTGACACAGTAAATATTGTAGGTCATACTGAAATACCTGGAAGAGTGAGTGAAGATAATGCCATGTCCCAATTGTCTGACTGTGCATTCAGAGTAATTTTAGAAAGAAAAATATAAATGAGCGTGTGTTTGCCAGGGAAGTGTAAAGAGGGAAGCAGTGTCAAGGTTCATCCTGAACAGTTGCGTAACACAGGCCTTTGTCCCCCTTGGGCTGTTTCCAGCGACTGATACGGAGACAGATATTGTTCTTTAAGATCATCAAAGATACACATTGGTCTGCCTGAAACATCTTGGTCTTCTTGTGCAAGCCTCCACTGACTGAGAGTTTTCAAGGTGCTGGACTTTGTGGTAAGGGAGGAACGGATACAATACAGTTACTGCAGAATAAATAACTCTTCATAAGAGGTTGGTAGAAAGCTGAACCTCCTTTTTGCGCGTAACAATTGATGCTAGGTTATTTAATCTAAGATTGATAGATTTTTGATAATATATTATGAAGATGAGGCAAGGGTGAGGATTGTGACCAGAGATCAGCATGATTTCATTGAGTGGAGAAATAAGCTCAAGGGACTAAACTGGCCAACTTCTGTTCCTGTCTACCTTTGTGCCTAAGTTAATTCACCCTTCTGATGGAGCTACTGCCACTGGTTGATGTTGGAATATATCTTGGTACTGAATACCATAAGTATGTGGTTAAAATACATCTCAAAGTGAAGTCAAACTCTTACATAAACACAAGATGCTAGAAACACTGAGCAGGACAGGCATCATCTGGAAAGAGAAGCTGGTCTTTGAGCCGAAATGTTAACTGTTTTCACAAATGCTGCCTGACCCGTTGAGTGCTTCAACTATTTTCTGTTTTTATTTCAGATTTCTGGCACCAGCAGTATCTACTGTTTTGACCACATGTTTTGATTTTCTTTTTTATTTCACTCTTACCTGCTGAGTTGAAATAAATTGTCAGTACGTACCTCCGAGACCACATGACTGAGAACAATCGGACCAGGGAGACCAGTCAGAGAAGAGACAATTCACCGGACACTCCACAGTACACGAGGCATTCATCTGCCATGGCTTTTCCGCACCCATCTGTCAACAGAAGCAAAAGGCACCTTTAAACAGCAATTATTGTCAGGCGAGATGTTAATTTTACAGCTGATAAAAACATATACATGTGCAGGAAGGAACTGCAGATGTTAGTTTACACTGAAGATAGACACAAAATGCACTCAGTCACTCAGCGGGTCAGGCAGCATCTCTGGAGAGAAGGAATGAGTGATGTTCGGGTCGAGACTCTGCTTCAGACATATGTACATGCATAGGAGAATAAGCTTTTCGATTTTATTTGAAGTTTTCCTTGAATTGTGCCTAGGTATTAGAAAAAAGATCGAGGCAAATCGCACAACAGAAATATGGTCAGATTATAAATTCAACCCACCTAGTATCCTATCCTTTTTTTAAAATTAGGTAGATTCCTTTTCAGGCTGTCTGAAGAAGGATCTCAACCCGAAATGTCACCCATTCCTTCTTTCCAGAGTTGCTGCCTGTCCCGCTGAGTTACTCCAGCAATTTGTGTCTATCTTTGGTTTCTCAGTTGCCTATTACCTTTCTTTACAATTGCCCCTGCATTCTCTGTTACAAATTATACTGCATGCCTACAAGCAATGATTTAATGCAAACATCTGGCATGTTTGTTAAATGCTGCCTTAAAATCAGCTTTTCATCTACTGGGATTCTTCCTATTACCAGTTACATGCATCATTAAGCAGCATTTTACTACATGAAGTCTACAGTACAAGAGAAATGACACTAAGCCCTCAGAAGTGTCTCTTCAATCCATTCTGAAAACTTCTCTTTGCCATTCTGTCGGAAAGGAAGAAATGAATTTGCAGCATTTATGCAATAGTTTGTAAGCAAGAATTCAGTTTAAACACTAGGGAGCAGTGATTAGCAGAAAGGAAATAGAGAGCATAGTAGCTTAATATCAAGACAATATCCTCTCCCTCAATGTCAGCAAAACAATGGAACAGGTCATCAACTTTAGGAAGCGGGATGGAGTACACATCTCAGTCGGCATCTATGATGCTGGTCGAGAGCTTCAAGTTCCTAGGTGCAAAAATCACAAACAAGTTGTCCGGATCATGTCCGGATCAATAATTCAGGGTCACTTCAAGCAGGAGGGGCATTTTAAGCTATAGGAAGGACATTTTGGAGGCTAACTTCAGAGTACTTCCAAATAAGATAAGATTTCACAATGTGTGATTAGATTATGCTCTTGGCTACTGATGAAGGTGGCAGTGTTCAATGTCTTGCATGTCTCAGCTGTGGGGCCAGTATCAAGCATAGTTTGACCGTTAATACACCCTGTAGCCATGAAGGACAACATCATACCTGTGAGAGTCGGGTCTTGTGAATTTTTGGCAGTCAGAGAATGTTGGTGCAGGCAATGAAAAATAAGAGGCGTTTGATACAAGCAGTGAAGCAATTAGCATTTGGATGCAGTGTTGCACCAAGTTCAATGGCCTGATGTACATGGATAGAATCAGCAAATATTTCTTCAAATGCTCTCGCTCACAACCCATATCATTTGCCTCTGCTCATTACAGCACACCCCGTTACCCACACACCAATCAGAGAAAATTACTTTTGCTGGACATTTGAATGTGCATGCATCAGTGTTGATGAGCAAAGGAGGCGTTTTTTGCAGAAATAAATCAAGTGCGAAGGATGGAGGAAACATGTGGTGTTACTTATGGAGTAAAACCAGTGTAAATTAAATCAGTTAAAAAGACCCAAAGTGCTGGAGCAATTCAATGGGTTCAGGCAGCATCTCTGGAGTACATGGATAGGAGGACATGGAAACATCATCTATCCATGTTCTCCAGAGATTCTGCCTGACCCGCAAAGTCACTCCAGAACTTTGTGTCTTTTTTTTGTAAATCAGCATCTGCGGTTCTTTGTTTCTAAATCAGTTAAATGAAAGTTTCATGACAAGATACCACACACCGTTCAAGTGGTAGTTATAACAAAACATTCCAGAAAATTCCTGATGTCTTTATATCACTGAGCGGCAGTATATGGTTTCTGATTAATTATATTTCATGCTATCAGTCATTGATCTGAAATGCAGCAACCTTTGGTGCAGGCAAAGAGACAGCGTGAAAAGCTATTTACTGAACTCTATCTTTGAGTGGCTTGTCAAAGAGTAGCATTGGCAAGGTACCCAGGGCAACAGTTGCTCACATGAGGGTCTTAGGGATTGAGGGAATGCCTCAGAATGTACAAATGAAAGAACAATGAAAATTAATAACAAATAAAAGCAATTATCATCCTCAATTACTTCTAAACGTGCAGGTAATGCGTAAATCAAATGGAATCCCTCAACAGCTGTCAAAGATAGTGAATTACAATAAACAAATTCTGCTCTTCCACACATTTCATTTGAAACAGCACCAGGAAATGGCACTGAACGCTTCCCATTTACCATTTTGGGTGTCTATCGATTGGATTCTGTTCACATCTGTTCAGTTGAGTGCGTACAGGGAATGTGCGTGTAATGAAGACAGGTTTGTTCTTTGAGGGTTTAGTCTCATGCCATGACTCAACATGAAATCCTCTCCTACCAACCGTACGGCAGTTTCAAAAAGCCATTCGGTAATATGTCAAAATTACAATATTCACAAACTAATAGTACAGTATTTATCCTTCCACTATATCTCCAGATTATGCTAAAAAAATGTATTTTTAATAACTGACAGAAGAATGCTATTAGTGTCTTTGAAGAAAAATGGTAAGCGTAATCTGTATCATATTTAACAGCCTAACAGGATCAGAAATTGTCATTCTGTATAAATAAATATATATATATATATAAAATCTGTTTCTTTTCTATTAAAATATCAAATGATTTACATTCAGTCATGTCCTGTACCACTGGTCTACAGAAATCCACCCCATTTTCCATTTTATTTTGTTTTACATTAGCCTCTATTATAGCACTCATATTCTCTATTTCTTTTATATAGTAATCAAAGGATATATTTATGTTCTCATGGGTACACAAATAATAAGAGGCAAGTGGGGGATAATGTTGCTGGAAGTACTACAAAGAATAGTGTACACAGACATAATCTCTAGATAGTCAAAATAGAAAATACATTTATTTTTCATGGTTTTCTCAATATTTTTCACAAGATCCCCTGTGGTAGGGAGTGCGATTATCCACTGAACTTTGGACAATTCCCATTATCATGGACAAATAAGCAGGTGATATAAAAGCAATCAGGCAAATACTGTTTTTCTAGAATTCACATAAAGGGTGGTGGGTGTATGGAACAAGCTGCTGGAGGAGTTAGTTGAGGCTGGGACTATCTCAACATTTAAGAAACAGTTAGACAGGTACATGGATAGGACAGGTTTGGAGGGATATGGACCAAACACAGGCAGGTGGGACTAGTGTAGCTGGGACATGTTGGTTGGTGTGGGCAAGTTGGGTTGAAGAGCCTGTTTCCACACTGTATCACTCTTTGACATTTTAGGAAAGAATCTTCATTTCATGTACCTGACTGAGATTTTGAATACAAGATTTTTCACCACCAAATCTAGCCCCCCACCAAATTAATTCCTGACCTTTCCTCCCAAAAGAGATTCATATGTGTCCGTTATTAAGGAAAGGCATGTACGTAGACTTTTGTTTGTGTTGCACTTAAACAGGAGCTTAAGCTATTCCATGTCACAACCTTGTTCTCATTTTTAACTCAGCCACCTATCTCTCCATTTACCCCTCAATCCCGTAAATCTATCATGTTCTTGGATGATATCACCGCTACCTGGAACTCAATATAGAAACATAGAAAATAGGTGAGGAGTAGTCCATTTGGCCCTTCGAGCCTGCACCGCCATTCGATATGATCATGGCTGATCATCCAACTCAGTATCCCATCCCTGCCTTCTCTCCATACCCCCTGATCCCTTTAGCCACAAGGGCCACATCTAACTCCCTCTTAAATATAGCCAATGAACTGACCTCAACTACCTTCTGTGGCAGAGAATTCCACAGATTCACCACTCTCTGTGTAAAAAATGATTTTCTCATCTCGGTCCTAAAAGACCTTCCCCCTTATCCTTAAACTGTGACCCCTAGTTCTGGACTTCCCCAACATCGGGAATAATCTTCCTGCATCTAGCCTGTCCAACCCCTTAAGAATTTTGTAAGTTTCTATAAGATCCCCCCTCAATCTTCTGAATTCTAGCGAGTACAAGCCGAGTCTATCCAGTCTTTCTTCATATGAAATTCCTGCCATCCCAGGAATATGCAGTAGCCGAGAAACAATGAAGCACAGGAATTGTCAAGGCCATACCATTTAAATACAGGAAATGATTTAAACATCTTTCCCTGTTAGCTGGCTGGGAACCAGCCTGATTGAGAGAATATTTTGCAATAAACACACAGTGGTGATCAGAGTGGAATGAGGGAAAGATTGTAGGGTTTGGGGAATTAGAAGCTGGTGGATCGGCCTGGATTTAATGCATGAAGTTGAGGTTGTTTGGAGACAAAGGCAGGCATGGGGTGAGGTGGATCAAATAATTACTTTGGGCTACAAGAAGTACCTAAAAATAATTTACATAATGCAACTGACATTATCTGCTTTCCTATTGCTACTTCTTGATTCCTGGAAAAAAAATCCAGCCCGCAGCTACTAAATCAAAAAATTGCCAAAAATCTGAGTCATTTAACCTCTTAATTTATATAAATAACTTGCTGTGCTTAAACCAGATCTGATCATATATGCACCTAGCTGGGTTCAATTTTAGACGGTTTAAGGATTAAAATCTTCCTCAAATGTGATATTTGTTTGATACAAACACCAAGCAAACCAAACGATACTGAAACACTTTCTATTAGGATGTAGCATTTGTCATTTATTTCTACCTCTCCATGTGTGAAAAAGGCAAAACAAATGATATAGTCACAAGAGATTGACTGAAGCTTGTCCAAAGTAATTTTTAATAGCCTGGAAATGATTGAGGGAAAAACCCCCCAACTGTGTTAGATGAGTTAATGGAGCATGATGCTAAACAAAGCGATTACTTTGCAGCTTCCTCTGGCAGCACCACTTATACCACAGACGTACCTCTTCACAGTACTTGAGATCAACTGACTTGCCATCACTGCGAACGCAATCCAACATTCTTGTTTTAATTCCATTCCCACAGACTGCTTTTTCACTCAACTGACATGTGCTCCAATCTAGAAAATGGAAGACGATTAGCAACGTTGCAAAGTATATATAATATTTAAAGGAGAAAAAAGGACTTCATCCTGTCACAGAAGCTACTTAAGTAGTCTTTCACGAAGGTAGGCTTGCCATTGGAAGAAATGTTGTGTCATAAAAAACAAATCTTAAGATTCCTGGCATTGGGGAAGTGTAATACGAGGAGAGATTCCGGAGATTGGGACAAAACTCTTGAGTTTAAAAGAATATGAGGTGATCTCATTGGAAAAACACACTATTTTTATGGATCAACACAGTAAATGCAAAGATGAAAAAGAATAAACTGATGGATGTACTCAACAGGTCAAGCAGCATCTGTGGCGGAAAATGATGGTACGATGTTTCAGCTAAGCTGCTGCCTCACAGTGCCAAACATGGGTTTGATCCAGACTTCAGGTGCTGTCTGTGTGGAGTTTGTACATTGCAAACGTGGGTCTTCTCTGGGTGATGGGTTCCCCACCAAATCGCAAAGACGTGCAGGGTTGTATGTTAATTGGCCTTTGTAAATTGCCTCTAGTGTGAAGGGAGTACATGAAAAAGTGGGGTAACATAGAAATAGTGTAAACAGCTGATCGATGGCTGGCGTGGACTCAGTGGGCTGAAAGGGCCTGTTTCCATGTTGTATCTCTAAACTAAAACTAAAGGGAATGGGCTATAACGGAAAAGTCACTTCCTCTGATTCTGCTCCTCTGCTCAACTGAAGATGAAGAAACTGAGCATTGGAAAGATTTAGGGGATAAAATTTAAATGATGGTTGTTTTAATGGTTTATGGGAAATATCCCACACTGCCCATGTTTAACATATGTCATTTAAAAACAATGCAGGGACAAAAGTAGTAAAGTCTTCTTAAATAGCAGTGCAAAGAAAGCTACAGTTACCTGTAACATTGTATGTGTAGTGAAAGCAGTTCTTGTTCAGATGACATGGCTCAGTCTTGGTTTCAGCTGGACAGGGCTTTCCTTCCCCAGGCTGTCTTAATGGAAGAGCAGACCGCTCTCGAGTGGCACTACTGTTGCACGGCTGAAACAAAATATATACATGCTTCTGCACAATCCATGGTGAGAATGACGTACATAGGACTTGAGTGTCCATGCAAATTGAATTCATGCATTACAGCAATAGCAACAGGAGTGATATAATTTTTGTGTAGGGAGGAACTGCAGATGCTGGTTTAAATATTAGACAGACACAAAAGGCTGGAGTAACTCAGCGGGTCAGGCAGCATCACTGGAGAAATGGCATTGTTAATGTTTTGGGTCCAGACCCTTCTTCAGACTGAGAGTCAGGGGAAAGGGGAACGAGAGATATCAACGGTACTTTGGAGAAATGAATGAAAGATATGCAAAAAGCACCAATAATCAAGGGAATGTGGGGCACACAATAGGCCATTGTAGGGTGGTATCAGCTAATTTAAGATTTGTACAGGTACAAGGTTATACGTTACCCCAAGGTTAGTCCATAATCAGGATAAACTACATAACACGCTCCTTTTTAATTAATAAGGGATCCTCACTGTGATGCTGCCCCATTTTAGTACTGAAATACATTACAAAGTGGTGTTTGCTTTGGAGATTTAATTATGAAAACCAGGTTACTGCATTGATTAAAGGCAAAAGCAGGCACAATATTCAATGCAACCAGTGACTATATGCCTACCAGAGGACACTTGCTCCAAGTTGTCCATTCAGACATGACACAGTCATCTGGGCATGGCAACTTGCACTGCCTGGAACCCAATGGCATTTCTTCTGGGTCACAGAGGTAGTCTTCGACAAATTCAATGGGACCGTCCACTGTATTCTGCATACACCTATATTTTCAGTATAAGTTATTTAGTTTAACAAGCTCACATAAATCTAATGACATTACCTTTTGCTGAAGCCCCCCCAATGATTGTAGTAATCAAAAACATTAAGTGAGGTAATATGAGAATTATATATATCCTCAACTAGAAAATTACTCTGAAATATCACAGCTTGTGTATATTTCATCAGCAAATTCAAATATCTTATCATTATTTATCCTTGAGAACTTTTTTTGTGGGTTTCTCATTTTCATAACATATCATTTATCTCCTATGGATATCAGTGATAACATGTTTAATTGTACCAAGATCAAGAGAAAATCTATTTATTCTATTAAAGGACTAATTCCCTTTATAAATATATTATTAGGAATCATAAGAATCAATCCCCCTAATTGCTGTCACCCATATAACAAATAAAGATAACAAAACAAGGTGCTAACAGTGATCCCAATGGAAGTAATAATTCAGTTGGGAACACGTTGCTGCAGGCAGATCGGTTTGGATTTGTGAGCTACTTCAGATCCTTGATAAAAAATTGAGGAAGTGCTCACAATGGTAAGTCCTGGGTGTCAAGAAAGAAACTTTAAGGGCCTTGGTTTAGCCTTTCAGTATTTTAGCGAGCATGAGCAAAGGGACAGGTTTCTCATGGGACAGATACTGTATGATGAATGGGTGCAGAAACCTTAGCTGCACTCTCCCTGCCCAATCCTGGAATACTAAAACCCATTAAGTGTTCTCAGCAGTGCTTTGGCTGGGATCAGTTCAGAAAGGGCAGACAACTGCTCACAACTGCTCAGGGTCTCTGATCTAATTTGTCATGCATTTAGCTCCCAAGCAAATATAAGGCAGCAGAAAACGTTTTCTATGGGAATGAATATTACCATACCATTTCAAACATTTTGGAATAATAATAATATAGTGATCATATTTGGCTTTACCTCACTTTCCGAGTCTGTACTCCTTCACCACAGTTATCCTTTAGGTCCACAGTACTGACTTTGCATACGCTCCATGGTTCTGCTATCCACACGTACTGACTGCAGTCACTGTGGCAGGGAACCACTTCATATACCTGTGATATTAATGCACATCGTATTCATTTAAATAAATATGAATTATTTCACATACCCATCCTTAAGTTTCATCCTTGTGCAACACCATTAGAACTAGAGTGAACTTCCAATTTCTGCTGCCTCTCTGCTTTTTACATAATAGATTCACGCCCTTAGGATGCCATTCAATGTCCCTTTACTTTGTCTGGCAATATGATGAATGGGATCATTATTACAGCTGTGCAGGGTTTGATTTGAGAAGCCTTTAGATAAAACCCATGAGGAATACCAAAGATCAAAGGTGAGATAAAATGGAAGATGACCTTGATGGATAAAGTAAGACAATTATTGGCATAAAAGAAAAGAAAATGTGGCAGTTCAGGTACCAGGATTAATGACGGTCTTGACTAAAAGAAATACTGTGTAAAGCAAAAATAATTTCAGGCCCACTGAATTTAACAGAACTGAATTTGTGTATTGCAGAGGGTAATAGGGAATTGTTAGATGACAAATATATCAACTAGCTGATACTCCTGCATGCATTTAGCAGCCAAAGATGAATTTATCCTCATCTAAGTTTAATATGAAGCTTTTAAAGGTATGTGGCAGAAACACAAATGAAGCAATCCGTCATTTATTTTGAAAAGCACCAAATGAATATTTGTTCTACGATAAAAAAGTGAACTATTTATTGCAGTAAAACATTTGGTGTTAACATCAGAAAGTAACATTGGTGCTTTTATGTTGCAATTATTTGTCTCTGGGCAGCATGCAGTCCAGCTGTATTTTGTTTTACACCATTAAATCGGGTTCTCTCTCCTCAGGTGTGGGATACTTTTCGTTTCAGTTTAGTTTATTGTCATTTGGACCGAGGTACACTGCAAAGCTTTTGTAGCATGCTAACCAGCCAGTGGAAATACAATACATGATTACAATCGAGACATTTACAGTGTATAGATATGTGAAAAGGGAATAACATTTAGTGCACGGTTGCCAGTACTTCCGATGCCTATTTCCTCTTCACACTATCGGGTCCCTGGTTGTTTGGAATACGATGCAAGTCAGCCCACACCACTTTATCACTTTTTTCATAATTGCCAAGGATGGTTCAGACCTTTACGTTTTAAAATTGCATCAAAGCGCATCAACAGAATGCTAGAAGAACTCAGAGGTCCATTCAGCATCTGTGGAGGCAAAACGTGTACTTTGATATTTTGGGTCAAGACCCTGCATCAGAACAATAGTTTCTTTTAACAACTAATTTAAAAATTAGCTTTAGGCTAATTAAATATACTAACAAATGAAAATATAACATAGTTCCTGTCATCTGCCGCTAAATAGATTTACATTTTCAATTAAAATAGTATCAGACATCTTATTATTCAAAGATAAGATAATGTGAAGTAATTTTCCTGGCTGTTAAGTATTTGAAGGTCACCGTAATAAAGTTTCATATTGATAATGAAGATGAATTACACAAAACACATCTCATTTAGCCTACATTGTGAATGCAGAAAATGATTAATAGAGATCACCTCATCAAACACAAGTAGATGGGCAAATACACGTGTGCATGCAAACAAACACACACACACACATGCATATGCTTTAATTCAACAAGAGAAATTGACCATGCCAATACATAATTAAACAGGAATGTAGACAAATGAAAAAGTAATTACTACGCAAGGTGTTATGATTAACCATACTGGCTTACCTGAGCCTGATTTGAAAATGCAAGTTGTCAAAGAAGAAGCATAAAAAAGATATAAAGAAATACTATTATTCAATCTCAAGTGATTCATTGTTCAGAAAATTTAATACCATTCTAAATGAAATAACAGACATTGTAATTTCTAATAAGTTTAAAATAAGATCAAGACCAATAAATCTTGGTATTCTTAGACAATGGGATTTCCAGGCTTGTAATTCAAATATCATTAATTTTAAATACCTTCATTTCTGCCAGCTTCATTCAAAATGATGATCACAATTCTACAACCCTTGCAGAGCACTCTAGCTGTAATGAGACAGATGGGACAGAAACACACTGGCTCCAGTTCCACAGGCATTGGCCAACATGTCCAGTATGCCTGTCAGGGACTTTATGATATATTTATAGTCATTACAAGTTCAAAGGTGCAGGATCAGTTATAGAGTCACCATTTGGCATGACCTTGGCTTAATTGCAGGGGGGATCACGCCTGACAAGATTTCTGAAGTCAATTCTTGTTTACTTGACAAGCTGTGTTTTACTCTTGTTAAGTAAAGTTTATTGTGGAGATGTTCACCAGAAAGAGCAGCACGGTGCTCACCTGGAGAACGGGCAGTGTTGTGCTCACCTGTCCTTCTCTTTGGGGAATACAAAGGGTTAGGCTTGATGTGTTTAAGACCATTAGAGCTGACAGTAAAGGGAAGCAGGGTGCTGTGTTATTGGCTCCAATGCCATGCGCTCCCTTCTTAATTGGACCAATCTGTTTTATTTCCCCATCTAAGGTTAGGATATCTAGGTCTAGGTCTTGGCATATCTACGCCTCAATTTTGGTTTGAAACTTCTAATTGAACTTCCATCAGAAATACCGCCAGTGCTACTTTCTTTTCCTTTGGAAAAAAACAAATTATGTATTTTTTGTCAATTGCTCTATCAGAAATGAACTCTATCATACAGTTTGAACATCTCTTTTTACAATTTAAGGCAATATCTTGCAGTTTTACAACAGGTTAGCAGCTGTCACTCTTTGTTATATTGCACTTTATTTGCTCAGTTACTAAGATCCAGTAACTATGGAGTCATATTATTTCAAAAGTCGTTATAACATTAATTACCTATTATAATGTATTTTGCGGGAAATATTTCTTACTTCTTTTAATTATCACAATATCTGTAAATGCTCTTTAAGAAAATTGAATAAATCCTTCAAGTTCCTCGGTGTGCACATGACTGAGGACCTCTCTTGGACACTGCACACGGACACAATAACTAAGAATGCCCGCCAGCGGCTCTTTTTCCTGAGAAGACTGAGGAAGTTTGGCATGAACGCCAGCATCCTCACAAACTTCGACAGTTGCACCATCAAGAGCCTGCTGACGGGTTGCATCACAGTCTGGTACGGGAATTGTTCTGCCCACAGCCGCAAATCACTACAGAGAGTGGTGAATGCGGCACAGCACATCACTGGCAACTGTCTCCCAGCCATTCAGGATATTTTCCACCGGCGGTGCCTGTGAAAGGCACACGGCATCATCAAGGACCACAGCCACCCAGCACGCAGACTGTTCTCCTTGTTACCGTCAGGCAGACGATACAGGAGCATGGCTGCACGTACCACCAGGCTTAAGAACAGTTTTTATCATCATGCCATCAGGCTTCTGAACTCATAAACACGTCATATATGTTGATTATTTTATTTATTATTGTCTTTTACCTACCAATATCACTTTTATCTTATCTTTTCTTATCTTAATTTTATCCTTGTAATACCATTGCTGAGGTGACCCGTTGTCTTGTCAAACACATTTCATTGTACCGTTGACCCTGTGTTAACCTACATATGACAAATAAAACTTAACTGAACTGAACTGAGAAGATTAAAATTATTTAACGGGGAAAGAAAGGTGCACATTTGGTGTTTTGTGTCTCCTTGTGCCTTTGTGTCAACTTACTATTTGGCACATATCCAGTAGATTTAGCACAGGTTGACAGTTTCAGACTTCCTTTTTCTCCCACAGTGTCTCCTCAGACAGAAAATCAACCTGTTCTTTTCTCACTCCTCCTAACAATTGCTTCCCAGCTGCCCATTTTAATGAGGCTTGGCCGAACACATCAGTCTAATGGGTCTCCACGGTACAAAACTAGATTAGACCTACGAGAGAAATTGGTTTGATTTGTTTTTAAATCGCACACTGCGCAGTCATTTATTCTCTTCTTGCTCTATCTACACATGGTTTAAAAAAAAGATTTTGACATCAAATCCCTTATGAAGTATGTTTTAACAGACTAGTTTCATTGATTTTCTGATATCCACACAAACATGGTGGCCTTGGTCTGTCTGATGCCAATGCACTGTTCAGTACACCACTCTTAACAGAATCAGAAGCAAAGCCTGAATATTAAAACAAATTTGGAATTTTTGAACTTTTTAGGATATTTAGGTACACTTTCTTATCTTTATCCACATCGCTAAAAATGTTTATCAGTGTGGGAGTGGATAGTTTGGGTGGTAGGGAACCACCCCTGCTGATTATTTGTCCATGTTCAATTCAGCTTCAACTGGAAGGAGGATCTAATGGCTGCTGAGTTTGACTCTGTCCCTGTTCCTGCCATGATGTGCTTAGAATGTCATCATTACGGGTGTCAGAGGTTATGGGGAGAAGGCAGGAGAATGGGTTAGGAGGGAGAGATAGATCAGCCATGATTGAATGGCAGAGTGGACTTGATAGTCCGAATGGCCTAATTCTGCTGCTATCACTTATGACCTTCTGATTGGGCAGCTTCAGCAAAGACAATGTTGAAATAAAGAAAACACATCGTCCATTCACAAAAAAAAGTTACATGATAATCGTACACCCAGGCACTGCTAGTAGGTGTTTCAGCACTCGGCCAGTATTAGGAGATTCAAAATTAAATTCAAAATGTTTGTATCATTTAGTAATGGACACATTTTTAATGAAAGCTTGATATTTGCATTCAATTATACAGAACATATAGTTTTTTAAAGTTAGGTTTAGAATCAATTTGCTGATTTGATGTGTCAGTTACACTACCACGTTTATGATGATAGGAATGGGGAAATACCTCATTATTGATGCAACCGCTGTTTTTGGCAGTTTAATTAGCTGTGCCCTGTAAGTGCCCTGACATCTCAACAGTTAAATCAATCAAAGGTTTCAAACACAACTCGGCACAATCTACATTCCAGAAATCTGCTTATAATTACCTGGTCGACGTGATCAAGCTTTGGACAAGGTCGTCCACCATTGTATGGCTTTTCACGTAACCATTTGGATCTGACCTTCACACCACTGCCACATGATTTGCTACAGCGAGACCAATTAGACCACTCACTAAGCTTACAGTCGGAAGGGCAGGGGATGACACAAGCTTCTTCAATATATGCTGGTAGAAGAGAAAATAATTCAAGCAATTATAAATGTATGATAGTGACTGTCAGTACATTAGTCATATCTTTAGACTTTAGATTTTGGAGATACAGCGCAGAATCAGGCCCTTTGGCCCATCAAGTCCGTGCCGACCAGCGATCACCCTTTGGCTACACATTAGGACAATTTACAATTTTACCAAAGCCAATCAACCTACAAAACTGTACAGCTTAGGAGTGTGGGAGGAAACTGGAGCACCTGGAGAAAACCCACATGCTACCAACACCAACAGACAGCACCCAAAGACAAGATTGAACCCGTGTCTCTGGCGCTGTAAGGCAGCAACTCTACTGCTGTGCCACTGTACCACCACTGATATAAGTGATGCCATATGATATCATAAAATATTTTATGGTAATTGAATTCCTATGAAAACAGCTCAATTAATAAATGCGTAATGTAAGTGACAGCATTTCTCAAAAGTAAAACAATAGAACAATAATGGTAACAGGCCACACTCTGCCACATCAGACAGGAGTCAAGGTTAGATATAAGGCTATGTGACCTGCTGTCCAATTTACTGAGGCTCCATAGTGAAAGGAGGTGATCCCAACTTTTAAATAAGGGGAAAGACAATCAGATAATCGGTGCCATCTCTGTTTTGTTCTCAGCCTTTTCATAGCTCTAGTTTCCCACTTCCCTGACTCTCATTCTGAAGAAGGGTCCCATTCAAAACGTCACCTATTCCTTTTCTGCAAAGGTGTTGCCTGACTCGCTGAGATACTACAGCATTTTGTGTCTATCCTCAGTAAACCAGCATCTGCAGTTCCTTCCTGCACAGACCATCAGATGAGTTATATAATAGGTTGCTGTTTCTAAATTGTACATATTACATTGGAGTATTGAATTTTTGAATGGCTTTGAACACTGTAGTAATACACCATTTAAGAAGATGCCATATATCTAAAACTGGCTAACACCGTAACATAATCATGGACATGGAAAAGGAGGGATGGGATGATTTGAAGAGGAATAAATAATCAATGGATGCGGTCTTATTGGACTTGCAGAAAATCATTGATAAGGTGCCAAACTAAAGGTTAAATCATCCACCTAAAAAGATCTAGTTTCTTGAAAACAAAATTAATTGGTCCTAAATTCTGAGAATTTGCAGAACAAACCTTTTATTTGAAAAAAAAATAGCCCTATCTTGTTCTGTGTGATGATTCATTTTACTAGTATTTCTCGAGCTTTAAAATGGAGCAAGGAGGGATAAAAATTAGTGAAGTAGTGGTTTAGACAACAATAAGTTCATGTGTATCACCTTAATGCAAGTATGGGGGGAAATAATACTTTCTGGACTACAATCTGATATTCTAGGAGTGGGGGATGAATAAATGAATATTTTGGATGGTAAGTGGGGGTGCAAATCAATCATGTGATTTGTTGTGGTGAATAATGTTTACCCAGTTAAACACTAATACAAAATATTCATTACTGTTCAGCTAACCATGTCTGTTGCATCGTGCTGATTCCACAAGTCTATTATTCTGATCTCGACAGGCCAGCGCCTGATAGCGATATCCCCGTCCACACTCCTTGATATCTCCTTGGACCTTCATGCCAAGCATGGTGTCCATCTTTCCTTCAGGCAGAATGCAGTCCGACCAGTTGCCCAGTGGCTGGGCTGTATATTTGTCGCAGGGACAAAACTGGGTTTCAATCAGAGGGAAAAGTTGAGTGTTCCTACACTTTTCTCTCTTCTTGCTTTTCCCTGATAGTAATAATGAAAATATTCATCAATCAACAAAAACATTAGAATAAAACCAAGACTTGTATGTCAGCAAAATATATTACAGTTGATTTAGCAAAGCAAGGCACTTTGAAAGAAAATTCCAGTTTCATATATTGACCCATTTGAATGTTTTACACTTAAAGTATCTCATCTGTATTACATCAGGCAGTTACTCATTTAATATTATATTGGTCATATTATCATAGTATCCAGATGTAATCCCAACTCTTTAAAATTCCTAATCTTAGTCATGTGATAAAGTGTTTTAAGAAAACAAAATACTTCCCTTTGGGAGTGACAACATGAAGAGTAATATCAAGTAGCTACCCACATCACTTTTACAGTGTTGAAGATGAAAATATTTTATAGGCTTAGTTTTGCTGCAGCTATACATTTCTCAATTTGACTGGGTGTAGGGGTTAAGCATTACATTTCCAACTATGTTCTGGTTAATTAGAGAAATTATCTGGGTTAACTAATATTCTCAAAGTTTCCAGTCAATAAGTTTTCTTTGATGATTCCATATCAAACTTCATGATTTGATAATGCAAATCATGACGTTTGCTAAGTAAGCTGAAAGATACACACAAAATGGCAACTCAGATTATGTGTCTCTTAAAATGAAAACCAGCAATTAAACAGATCAGAAAATATTTATACACAAGTACAGTAGCATGATCAATGATAACCTCAGGATGATGAAGCTAATCCAAGGAAGGGCTGGGGAGGGTTAAGAATCGTCATGAAGAATCTCTGGCTTGAAAATAATCGCCCTTAGAACGTTAATATCCGGAATGGGTGGAAGTATCGCCAGCTGACTAAATATAAAATAAATTGGGTCACAGACAAGGGCACTCTGAAAGTGGCTGGGAATTGAACAGTTGAACGATGAAGAGTACGGTCTGGTATTATACTTTGCCTCAATGTTGTTTGAACCTTGTATTGTTCAAATGAATGCTTAGAACGGGGTGGAAGATTGCAACCTTCACGTGGTCCGCCCTGTTTCGACTAATGCAATCAACTCGATGTGCACAAACGGAAGATCAAATAGAACAAGTTGTCCAACAACTTTAGGCTGTGCACGCCACACAAAAGAAGAATGCTTAGAACGAAAAGATAATTCTGAAATGGTACAACCTAGATACTGATATCACATGCAATTAAATGTAACACATTGAGCTGAAAAAATCTTGAGAGAAGCCAATACTTAATTCTCCCAGTGTCAAAGTATAATTAAAGAAACCAACATCAATCTATTAACAAAAATAACTTATCAGTTACTATAAAGATCTTAATCAATATTTTTTTCAATAATATGCAATATACAATATACTTTATAACATGCAATATAGCTCTAAATTTATGAGGCTCTATTTCATATTGAAGTTAAATAAAATTACATTAAATGTCCAGTGATCTGATAGTGTAGATACCTTGAAAAATATATAGCTATATACATTTCAGAGAAGTAGATAGGCCAGTTATATTGCTTTGGTGGTATTAGTTTACCAATCACGTATTGCTATGTTTAAGCACAGCAAGTTTCTCTATAAAACGCAAATGCAAAAATCCATGATTAAATTGTTACCAGAAGATATAGATACAAAAGAAAATTGAATTACATTGCAAAATCAAATCTTGTCATAAACAATTGACAATTATATCAAATTGTCTTTTTCTGACTGCCCCCTTATGCAAGAATATATAAAATTAAGATCAGCATGGAAGAGATATCAACATGCTTGGTTACTTTGCAGCACAGTTGAAGGTGAGGGTTACACTGGAGGTTACTCATTTACTTACTTACCAACAATTGTTCTTCGTCGGGTTTGTACTGTACCACAGTCACCAGTGCAGGAAGAAAACTTAGACCAGTTGGTGAATTGGCAGTCATCTTGGCAGGGCAATTGGCAATGTTGAGTTAAGAAGGGCATTGTGCCAGCCCACTTCAGGCAATAGCTCATGTCCACTTGACCACCATCTTGCTTGCGACATGATAACGCTAAAATAAAAGAAATACTTAGATCGGTGCAGCTATTTTCACAACCTCAGGACGTCCCATATTAGATTTACAACAATTGAAATATTTCTTTGAAATTACATTTACTGTGGAGATGTAGAAAATCCAATCGTCAAATTGCAGACAACAAAATGTGACCAATGACAATATGATCATGACCAGATGAAAAATTGTTTAGGCATGTTGGTTGAAGGATATATTTCAGAAGAATAACTTTGCTATATTCCAGACGTGATATGGGATCTTTTATGTCCACCTGTATGCGCAGGTCGTGCCTTATCACTTCCAATTGATGGCTTTAGAAGAAACGTAGTAATCCAGATTGCTTTAGGTGAAACATTTAGATAGTTATACTTGTAAATGTTATGTGAAGCTGCAAAAAGAGACAACGAAAGTTAGCTAAAGAGAGGTGGTCAGGCATCTAAACACCAAGGTCACTGCAATTAAAACAGGTTAAATTAGTTGGAATTTCATTGACAAGAGATAAAATAACATTATCTCTTCTTTTATAATAATAATAATAATAATAATAATAATAATATCTTTTATCGTCATTGCATATCAGTGCAACGAGATTTAGTATGCAGCTTCCAACCGATGTAAAAGAAAAGTAAAATAAATAAATAAGCTGTGTGACGTGACCATCCGAGGGAAACAGTCCATGGAGGGTGGGGGGCACTCAGCAGGGCCGGTTCAGAGCCGCTATAGCTCTGGGAATAAAGCTGTTTCTGAGTATGGAGGTTCGGGCGTAGAAGGCCTTGTAACGTCTGCCGGAGGGAAGTAGTTACAAGGAGACTTTATGGATGCTGACGGCCTTCCTGAGGCACCGTGTGTGGTAGATGCCCTCCAAGGCTGGTAGCTATGTCCCAATGATCCTCTGCACTCTGTGGACGACGCGCTGAAAAGCCCTCCTCTCTGCCTCCGTGCAGCGGAGATACCACACAGAGAAGCCATACGTTAATATGCTCTCTGTGGTGCAGCGGTAGAACGTTGTCAGCAGCTGTTGGGGCAGACCAGTCTTTTTTAATGTCCTCAGGAAGAACAGTCGTTCCTGTGCCTTCTTGACCAGCGCAGCGGTGTTGGTGGACCATGTGAGGTCCTCTGAAATGTGAGTGCCCAGAAACTTAAAGTTGGACACTCTCTCCACACTTTCCCCGTAAATGGAGATTGGGGCGTATTCTCCATTATGGGACATCCTGAAGTCAATAATCAGCTCCTTGGTCTTGGAGGTGTTTAGTGACAAATTGTTACGTGTGCACCAGTCCGCCAGTTTCTGCATCTCTGCTCTGTATTTTGTTTCATCACCGTTGGTGATCAGCCCAATCACTGTTGTGTCGTCTGCAAACTTCACGATGGTGTTGATGTCGAATGCAGGAACACAGTCGTGAATGAAGAGGGAGTAGAGCATGGGGCTTAGTACACAGCCCTGTGGTGTGCCGGAGCTCAGGGTGATAGTGGAGGACAGGTGCGGGCCCAGTCTCACTGCCTGCGGTCACTCCGTGAGAAAGTTCAGGATCCAATCGCATATCGGCGAGCTGAGGCCTAGCTGGTGGAATTTGGTGGTGAGCTTGGTGGGGATGACCGTATTGAATGCAGAGCTATAGTCAACGAAGAGCATCCTCACGTACGTGCCCTGTCTGTCCAGGTGAGTCAGGACAGTGTGAAGAGCCAGAGAGATGGCATCCTCTGTTGATCTATTTGCCCTGTATGCAAATTGATGAGAGTCCAGTGAGACAGGGATGCTGGATTTGATGTGGGAGAGGACCAGCCTTTCGAAGCACTTATTGGGATTGGAGTTAGGGCAACCGGGCGGTAGTCGTTCAGGTTGGTGACTTTAGACTTTTTCGGCACCGGCACTATGGTGGCTGTTTTCAGGCACTTGGGGACCGTTGCCAAAGATAGAGACAGATTGAAGATTCTCGTGAATACCTCCTCCAGCTGTACTGATGCAGTCAGATGCAGTCCCTTGGAGTGAGGATAACTTATTCCACTTAGGTTTAGTAGATTCTAAGGTGGCTAATGGCCATTAAGGGCTCTGATGGGGTAGATGGTGCGTGCTTGCTAATAGTCACCAGTAATGTTCTATCACCTAGTTATTTTCAAGACACATTATCTGACATGTCTACTGCTGCATTGATAAAGTAAAAACCATAGTCAAGTAATTTCTGGAACGGATCCTAGGATTTAAGCCTAGGACAGCAAGAATACAAGAAAATAAGAACAGGAGTAGGTGTAGGAAGTAGAAGCAGGAGTGATCCACATCCCTCTATTCCCTGCATAGCCATGAGCCTGTCCAAAAGTCTCCTAAGTACCTCTATTCTATCTGCCCATTCAAGGCACCCATCACTCTTTGTGTAAAACAAAGTGTAAGAAAATACGTTTATGAGGCTATTTTGAAGGATTAAGCAGAAAAAGATTAAATAACTGAAGTTTAGGCTGTAAGGTTTGTGCATTTGCAGAGAAATGATGGCTTCATATCAAGAGGTAGCAGGTGGAGGATATCTGCTTTGCACAAGGATGTTGTCATTGTCGGCTGAGAATGAACTTGAGAGATGAAGCCATCTGTTCTGTTAACTCTAATTTCTTCTACATTTTGTTTTGGATTCAATCAAATACAATTTCCCTTTTAGTCTTTTTCAGCATTAGAACACTAATCTTATTTCACCCCAGATAAAACTGGGAGAAAGGTGAATGCCAAATACACCTTTCATGGTATATCTCTTTGTAAAGTTGCTAATTTATCACGTGTAGAAACCAGGAAGAAGAAATGGAGAAATGAGCAAAAGAGGGGTGGAAAAAAGGGTTTGCATGGAAATTGATCGTCATGCCAGATCTTGGTGCCTAAGTTAGTCACATGCAAGCCTTAGAGCATCACTCATCACTCAAGTGAAATTCAACTAGCGAATATAGCTTGCGAAAAGTAGCACTTCAAATATTTTATGATACTGTACTGGAGTGTAAGCATAGATTTTTGAAATCAACTTGCTGGACAATTCTTGTACTACAAAATTATCTGACATTGAATCAGTACATTCACATCCCTGTGATAATCGATGCAATGGTGGATTTTTATCAACATATTTGTAGGTTAATTTGTAGGACCCTTGAAGACCGAAAAAGGTGAATTTATTATGGGGAACAAGGAAATGGCAGATGAGTTGAACACGTACTTTGGATCTGTCTTCACTAAGGAGGACACAAACAATCTTTCTGATATAGTAGTGGCCAGAGGATCTGGGGTGACGGAGAAACTGAAGGAAATCCACATTAGGCAGGAAATGGTGTTGGATATGAAGTGATGGGACTGAAGGCTGATAAATCCCCAGGGCCTGATGGTCTGCATCCCAGGGTACTTCTTGCTGCCCTCAAAATATTCATTCTCTGTGCTATTCATTCAATGATATTCATTCATCTAATAACACACCACATGCAGTGAGGGGCTCAATGAGGGTATTTTCAAGTTCAATGTGATCCAAGTTCCTTTGCTCCAAAACAAGTGTTGCGTGGGATATAACATTACCATGTGCATCACCTGAAAGTGTGGCTTAAGCCAGGAAGATCTGATCAAATTTATTGATTGGCATGATATATCCAAATATAGTTGCAATTATAATCAATTCCAGGTTAAAAGGAGATTTTTAATAAAATGATACTGCATAATCACATTTTTGGTCATATTACATGCTCGAGCTGTTGTGCTCTCGTGACAATGTGATTGAACATACCATGTATTTATCACCTTCTGAATAAACCACCTGCATCAACGTCAACTCAATGCATCAATGCACCTTAACTCAATAGTCAATGAAGAATACTTATTTGTTATTTCATTTTCCTTTGGGTCAGAAAGGTACCTGACAGAATTACTAATAAAAATAAGAATTGTGAGTATCCAAAATAGTATATGGAACTGAACGAAATAAATAGGCAATGTTTGAGAAATGGCATGAATGTGGGGAAGTATTGAACACAGCACCACAGGAACCAATGCTTGGATTTGTAATCTATATATTGCACTTCATTGCTACACTCAAATCAGCAGTGGACTTGGAGTCATGGGTATGGCCATAGGGAGATCTGATTATTGATGGTTTCAGATGTGGAAACCTAAGAATCATGAGAATCCTAATAAGAAAACATTGGGAAATAGAAATATCACAAAAGTGTGGATGATTTAACCATTGAAGGAAAAGCCAATTATGAATGAATATGCACGGTATTTTATTATTTGTTTGATCTTTTGTTGTGGCTGGTACAATTAGGCAAGATCTATATTAAAATTAACTTTTCAGTTCAAGAATGGTTAACGGATGTGAGATAATGGAAACAATGCTGAAATTATGTGAAAGATGACACACAGGGTAATAAAACTGAAAGAGGAAGGGTTGACAGGGATTTGAAGGTAAGAAAATTGAAAATATGAGAACATTTTTGATTTTCTAGTACTAGTGTGAAATGGATGATATCAAGTCGACTGCTGGAAGTACATTTTCCATCGTAACTGCTCTGTTTCCATCCATAACAATGGAACTGAAATTAGAAACACCGTGAAACCTAATAGTTCATACTATTTTTGTGAACCTCTTATGTCATTTTTTGTTTCCATGCTATTGCAAAATAGACGTTATCTCAGAATTTTGGCTCTGGATGCTGTAGAGTTTATTCCTGGAAGATAAATTGCCATATCAAAATGCATTAATGTAACTAGTTATTTCTGCAAAGTAGAATCCAAAATCATTGGAAAATGAACATTGCTGACAGTGTGAGAGTTCCATTTAGACAATTCTGATTTGGATTTTGCATATAATAGCATTGATATATTTTTTCTTTACCATTCAATTAAGTCATTAAAAATCAGAAGTCTGCCCCAAAGCCATGACATAGATCTGAAAAGTACTCACAGCCAAGGCATCACAATCCACAGTCTGCCTATGAGAGCCCTTGCAGGGTTGTTTAAAGCACTTTCCATGTAACACAGAATGTGAAAATTGAATAGCTTCACAGTACATGAATCTCATTGGTAAACTCCATCTTATAGACATATTGGTCTCGTCCAACCACTGCTTGCTGCACCTGCAACATCAGGAAGTGAAGTGCCATCCTTTCTACCTCCCTAGAGAATTCACCTCCATCATCATGAATGTGGTCTATATCCCACCCCAGGCAGACAATCAGCTAGCACTGGAGGAGCTGCACATTGTGGTCAACAAACACCAAATGGCTATGGGCCTTCCGCATCATACAATAAGGCTAGTTTGAAGACGTCACTTCTGAACTAACACCAGCACATTTACTGCAGCACCAAATGATCAAAAACTCTCAACCATTGCTACTCCAACATCAAAGATGCCTATCGCTCCATCCCTCGGCCTCACTTTCGAAAAGAAAGAAGTGAACCCGAAATATTATCTATCCATTTTCCTCAACAGATGCTGCATGACTCAATGCTGTCTAATCTTCTGAGTATTTCCAGCATTTCTACTTTCATTATGAGACTAATAGGGTTGTTCTCTGGGAGCCAACATAGATCTATCGACAGGGTAGCCTCCTTCTGTGTTGTCATAAGTAGAAGATCTCATTGAAACAAAGTTCCCTTTTGCATTTGACTTGGGGTTTTTTCCCCCTTGATTAACATTCCTGTTAAAAAGACAGTGAAGCCCAGACACAGTAGGTGCGCAGCCGTGCCGGCGGCTTTGCGCAGGATGTGGTACAGCCAGAGCTCGGCACTGCTCAGCGGCTACGCCACTGCAGCCGCCAGCGCAGGCGTACTTGCGTCACCACACCTGGGCGCCGTGGCCTCGGGCCCAGGAGGTACCGGAGATGATGGAAGTCTCCGGGCCTGATAATTACGGGGGGGAAAAATGCCCGCAGGCCGGATGATTTCAGTTACGGGCCGCATTCGGCCCGGGGGCCGTAGGTTGCCGACCCATGCCTTACAGTATGTATCATTGTCTTTACTCATGAATAAAAGGTCACAAATGAAGCAAAAGAAAATAACTTGAGGCAGAAAATGTATCCTGATTGAGTTAAAGGCAAATGAGGAAGTAAGCGACACAACAATGGAATCTTGGTGAAGTAGTTCATTTTATGGTCCAAAAAGGTATCAGATGATCAGAGCAAGAAACGTTCTTAATGATGTTTAAGTGGTGTGTAATAATGATCCTACTCATGATATAGATGTAGAATCCATTCCTTTGGAATAATCAAAAAACAAGAGTGATTTAAGCCAAGTGGATGTTTCTCAGTTCCACGAATGAGTACAGTCAGAGACAAATACACAGCAGAGAAGGTTGAACTGAGTAAGAAAGACCATTAACGGTGGATCTATACTGATTGGGTATATGTGTGAATAGAGTTCATACATTTTCAATTATCAAACGTAGTGTGGTTTATTAATGTTTGACTCATGTGGTAGAATGGGAACTAATGATGTGTATATATGACATAGACAGCTGGTGTGCTTTGCTGTAAGACCAGAACAAAGAACACAACTTTGTTTAGAAGTTCCTGATAGATATGATTGAAGTCAGACTTATCAGCATTCTCAACATAGTCCAAAATCCACCCCAAAATACATCACATATTGCTTTACGGATAATTCATGATTATAATTCAACTATATTGTTATGTTATTAATTTGCTGATGTTATCATCTGATTAATATTCAACATTTAACTCTGTTTCTCAGATGGAATTTAGTCATCAAATTAATCTGATTTGGTGTTTTGGAATAGTCTCAACTATACTTGCAAAAACAACCTGATTCTTTTAATATAAATTTGAATTGTCTTCTGAGGTAATAGGTCTACTGGAGGTAAAATCTTGATATCATTTCACAAAAATGCAGTCAGCATGACAATTTATAAAATCCAATTAAATATGCAAGCAATGTACCTGTGAATGTTTTTCTCAATAACCTTGTTGAACAGAATGCATTTTCTAGCAAGGAAGTTACAAAAAAAAATCGAGTGTGACTCATAAGTGTGATTTCCCCAATGCACGAACATCAAAGTTTGAGATCATGTTTCAAATTTGTTGATGCATGCACTACTAATTAAATAATGTTTAATTAAATAATGGGATTTAAGACAAAAATATATATTTTGGATTATTTTTGTCTTTGGGGATGTGTAATTGGATTCACATATTGACAATTTACTTGGCAATCTCAGTGTACAAATTTAAGTTTTCAAGATATGGGCAGAATTGCAGCACATTTGAAAACTGCTCTTTGTATAGGAATGTTACATAATTTTGAGATTTTTAAAATCAAGCCTGTAATTTATCCCATCAGATAAAGCATAAAAAGAAGTTTAATTTGATACCTAATTCACTTTCATATTTTCAGTATTAAAAAAGTTATGGTCATTTTCATACTTTGAAATTAGCATCTTGTTCCCTATTGCTTTTCTATTGACTTAACATAAAAGCTATGATCGAGGACAGTCAATTGACATAAAAAAACATAACTTTCTTAAAAATTAAGGGAACTGAATGAAATTTTCAGTTATTATAGATTGAAGCATTCTGAAACAAATATGAAACATCTTACTTGGATGACCTGAAATTGAAGCATATAATTAGTTAGTTACCTAATTGTAGCTAATTACAAAATTGACAGCTGTGGCGGAAATAGTAATAAACACCCAGACTGCCTTGAAAATTCAAAAATGTGATATTCTTAAGATCGGAACGGAACGGAAGCGTGAATGATTTTTCTTCATCAGCTAGCAGCCCAAGGAAATCCTTCTCTGACAACCAATACAAACCTGCATTTTAATCACACCCCCCCCCCCCCCCCCAAAGCCTCCGGAATCGCACGCACAGGCAGCAGGCAGATCTGGAGTGCCACTGATGGTAGGTTTTGTAACAAGGCTACCTTGTATCAAGTGTCTTCTCACACACACTTGTACAATACCCAATGTAAATCTGCCATGAGCTAACTCTAATGGGTAATATTTAACAATACAATTTAAAAAACGTTTATACATTAAAGTATCATTTTTAAGAATGATAACAATGCAGTTGTATTAATCGTGCTAAAAACATTGATCACAAAAAATATACCATATTGTTTGTGTCTTGTTCTCCTTCTGAGGCTTAATGGATTTTAGTAACTGATATTCAAGCTAAAAATATCATACTAAATGATATATTGGTAGTAATGTTAGTAGATAAGTGATCAATTTCTAAGTATATTAATGAAAATTAGAGCTTGTAAGATATGTATATTAGTGTCCTTCTGTCTGATAAAAAGCCTACTTTTGTGAACTACCTTCAAAGCCTGGAAAGTGGGGGTAGTTAAAGTGAAAACAGTGATTACATTGTGCTGGGGGCATTGGCAGAGCTGACTGTCACAACTGACCATCATTTTGATCTTACTCTTTTGCTTTGGTTAAGTAGATTTTAGATAGATTTCGTCAAACGACATAATATATTGGAAACTTCCGCCTAATCTGTACGATGGACATAGACAAGGATTTAATAATCTGTATGATGGACATAGATAAGGAAACTAACCTCTGGTTTGAAGCCCTGGGCCGCAGGTTTCATGTGCTCCAGGGCTGTCCTGGCGAATATACCATGGTACCAGCTGACACCGACGCCATTTGTGTGTTTTCCATCTGTTAGAAAGATTGCAGCATTGTTATTCCACAGAATTGAATTAAGAAAGAAAGACATTACATTTATCTCATGTCATTTAATAAGTTTTCATTTGCTTATAATGTGCCCTATAATCTTGCATCGTCTACCAGATAGATATACGATGGAAATATTTGGAAATACGACGTTGGGAAAATTGAACATGGGCTTTTTGACCTTAAGATGTGTTTTTAAAAAACACAACCAAATTTAATTAAAAGTAATAATGCAGTTGAACAATAACCAAATAGAGTCAATTCAATATTTGGACTAACATCAAGAAATCTTTCTTCATATAAAGCAACAAACAAAATTAACTTTCAGATACCCAAGGGCTAAATACTTGCGTGTCTGAAAGCTCAATCTATTTGTCGATCATGCTTTGTCGGAAGAAGGATTTCCAGGAGATAATGTCGAAAAATGTGTGCCCAGTTTAGTTATTTATTGCCACAGAGCAAGGAAGGTGATGTGTGGAGTCATGTTAGAAGTTTGCAATTGGATAAATTAAGATGGACTCCCTTCATTCTTAATGAGTTCATGATCTAACAATCACTGTGACACCAAAGGTAATTTGGAGCGAACATTTTCTATGAGAGTGCAAAAGATTGACGAGATTATAATAACTGCATTGCCTTAACTAGTTGGAATTAAGAATCTGCTTTCTTATGCCTTCCCTACCTAGGATATGCCAGGATTGCCTGAATATTAGGTACTTTGCTCCTGAATCCGATTGTGGAGATGTTGTTTCTCCCATTTTTCCATATTTGTTCTCTTTTCACTTACGTAGATCAGAATAGAGTAAAAAAATATTTCAATGGCTTTAATGAGGTCAATATTATATGGATGACGTATAATTGTTCATCACTGATGATGTGTACAGGAGCATCAATAGATGTATTTGTATCAATCACTGTGCTGGCGAAACCAGTGGTGACCAGGAATAGACTGGTTGACAACCAAGAATAGGGTGGTGACGACTGGAGAGACAGTGGACAGCTCGGAAAGACGGCAACCGGGGGGGGGGGGGGGGGTTGGCAGCCCAAACCGCATCCTCTGGGAGGAGACCCAAATCAAGCTACATGGAAAAATATCCCCAGGGTGGCCCGAGAGGGGGGGAGGATGAGCACCATAATTTGACGGATCAAAGGCTAATGATTAATGGCAATGGACAACCGACAATGAGTATCAAATACAGATGTGGAAAGGTCTGCAAGAACAGCCAAGGCCTGAAGATTCACCAGGCCTGGATGAAGTGTTTGGAGGGAGAGGGAGTGTCACATCACGCAGGTATTTTACCTGGTGAGATGCAGGAGGAGCACCCCATAGAGCCCGAAGCCTCCAACTGGCGCAACTAGTCCCTCAGAACAGATCTCCAGAACAGAGAAGGTTCGAGTCAAATGGCCACAGTCCTGCAAGACGGCAGTCTGACATCAGTTCGACGAGGATGTCGACAAGGTGCTAGAAGCAACTGCGACCTGGTGAAACATCTGAACTTCCCACAGCACATTGCCACAACCACCCTGAGGCCAGACATCCTCCTGGTCTCAGAGGCGACCAAAAGCATCGTCTTGTTGGAACTGATAGTGCTGTGGGAGGACCGTCTAGAGGAGCCCCATGACAAGAAGATGACCAAGTACGAAGAGCTGGTCATAGACTGCCGTAAGCTGGGCTGGAAGGCAAGGTGTTTGCTCATTGAGGTTGGCTGCAGAGGTTTTGCAGGGCAATCACTCTACAAAGCCTTGAGTGCACTGGGCATGGAGAGGAGAAGAGCCATCATGAACACCATAGAGGCAGCGGAGAAGGCCTCGAGATAGCTCGGGATCAGGAGAGGAGGTCCATGGGGAGGAGCGAATGCCACCTGAACACAAGTCGTGGTCTGATCAACCACGGCTGGGTCGCTTGGGTGAGGGTGTCTGACCCCAGGTTACATCACTGATGATGTGTTCAGGAGCAGCAATAGATGTATCAGTTGCTGCAGTTCTCAGCATTTCTTTTGAAGTTGTCACGGTGAAAATCTGCCTCTACGTGGACAACGTCACACCATTATTCAGGAAGCAGCTCCTTTCCCTGTGACATGCAGATGGAAAAATTGTCTGGCTACTGAAGTCAGATTTGTTTCCTTTCTCAAAGAAGGTCACAATCATAGATTATCTGAAAACTCCTGAAATGTCTACCCCTGCATAGAGAAAGTAGATTTATGACTGAGTATATCATACATTTTTATCATAAATATTCATCATAGAATTTTAGAACTTCAGTGAGAATACTATCTACCACCAAGGTCTTGTTATTTTTGTGGTTTATATTTATTTTGACCTTTTGTAGGGCAGTTGTGTCTAATCTGGATCAAATAAACCCCCCAATATGGATATTCGTTTTGATTTCTATCATGGAATGATGTGAACAAGTGCACAGAGCAAATGATTCAGGATGTCTTGAAAATCACCTTTAAAATGCTCTTAGAGTTCTGGGATTCACTGACCCATGACACACTCAAAGTACAGAAAATCCATTTGACAATGCGAACCATGTGTCCATGTATCGGGACCACACAGAAGCCAGTAAAACTCCACCTCACAAAATTCTCTCTACTTACTTAGCCAAGCCATGTTTGCGGGTTTAACACAGACCTCAACAGCCACCTCAGAACCCACAGAACTCAAGTTGAAGTAGGTCATCCCCCAATCCCAAAATTCTTATTTTCTTTGGGGGACTTGTCTGTCAAAACTGTTCCCACTGTCTGTTGCTGTGATGAGTTACTTTTGAATTGGTGCAGTAAAATTACACAGAAATACTAGGGAAGAGATAGAAAATAGAACATAGAATGGTACAGCACAAGAACAGGCTCTTCTGCCCATAATGTCTGTGCTAAACATGATGCCAAGACCATCTCTGATCTACCTGCACCTAACCCATATCTCTCCATTCCCTGTACGTATATTCATATGCCAATCCAATGTCTCTTATATTGCACTATTGCATTTGCTTCAACAATCACCCTGGGCAACAACTTGCCATGCACATCTCCTTTAAACTTTGCCCCACCTTAAAGTTATGGCCTCTAGTATTTGTTTGTTGTGGCGGCTCCCAAGGGTCGTGCCACCTTAGTGTCGAACCCCTCGGCACAGGAGTGGTTCAGTCCGGAGGCGGCCCTTAGCCGGAGGCTTTAAAGGCTGGGGTTTGGGTGCCATCTTCCTCTCGTTTGGTCTTCCCTACAACCGGGAGGAGCTGAATAAAAAGTGTCTCTCTAAACACGACTTCATGCTTAATTCCGAGACCCACGCACTACATTGGTGACCCTGACGCTCCATTGGCGTCATGATGGAGAACAGACAAAGCCCTACCTCCTCACAGGCCGGCCTGGCCCTGTCTCTGGACGCGGTCTCCATAAAACTGCCCAAGTTCTGGACCACCCGGCCGCTCATCTGGTTCCAGCAGGCGGAGGCCCAGTTCAACCTGCGGGGCATCACGGTCGATGCCACCCGCTTCTATTACCTGGTGGGAGCCCTCGACCAGGATGCGGTTGAAGAGGTCACGGACTTCCTCGCAGACCCCCCGGACAATAATAAATACCTCGGCCTGAAAGAGCTCCTGCTCCAGACTTACGGACTGAGTTGGATGGAGCGGGCAGGTAGGATCCTGCATATGGGGGGCCTGGGCGACCGGCGGCCATCTACCCTCCTAAAGGAGATGGTGGCTCTACTAGACGGGCACACGCCGTGCCTGTTGTTTGAGTATACATACCTGCATCTGCTGCCGGCCTACATTCGTCTGCAGCTCACCGACGTCTCGTTTGCCGACCTTCGGGCCCTCGGGAGGCGCGCCGACGCCCTGTGGATGGCGCGCCCTGATGACGTCAGCGCGCTGGGCGTCAGCAGAGACGGGGTCGCGCTGAGGGCGACGCGCCCTGATGACGTCAACGCGCTCGCCGTCAGCAGGCACGCCGATGATGTCACCCCAGCAGCTCCCAATTTCCTCCAGTGGGGCGGGGGAGCTGTGGAAGGAGTGACAGCTCCAGCCCGACGGGCCGTACGATCGCCCCCCAGCGGCAGTGAGGGGTACTGCACCTGCAGCCCAGCAACAGCAAGCGGCAGGCACCACCAGCAGGAGCAGGCAAGCTCCAAGTGACTCCAACAGGAGACGTTGGTGCTACTACCATCAACGCTGGGGTGCTGCAGCACAACAATGCCGCCAACCGTGCACATTCCCGGGAAACGCCTGGGCCGGCTGCCAATAGTCCCCGCGGCGGCCGGCCAAATTCATCGCCTTTTTGCCTGGGATCGGCGCTCCGGGACCCGCTTCCTCGTGGATACAGGAGCGGAGCTCAGCGTCCTGCCCCCTTCGCTGGCCGACATTCGTTCCGGTAAGCGGGGGCCCGTCCTCACCGCGGCGAACGGCAGCCCCATCCGCACATATGGACTGCGGATGGTTCCCATCGTGCTCGGCTCCTGCCATTTCTCATGGAGCTTCACCATTGCCGACATCTCCCAACCATTGCTCGGGGCCGATTTCCTCCGGGCGCATTCCCTCATGGTGGACGTCGGACGTCAGCGTTTGATCAACGCCGCTACGATGGAGCCGATCACGTTGCATGTGGATCAACCGGTGGGACGGCCACTGGCGTCCGTGGACTCCCGATTTGCACGTATCTTGGCTGCGTTCCCGGACATTCTCACTCCGCAGTTTCAATCAGCAACCCCCAGCCACGGAGTGTTGCATTATATCCCGACTACCGGCCCACCACTCCATGCACGAGCACGGCGACTGCCACCAGATAAACTGCGTCTGGCACGGCGGGAATTCCGCACGATGGAGGCCTTGGGGATCGTCCGCCCTTCAAGCAGCCCTTGGGCGTCCCCACTCCACATGGTCCCCAAGTCAAGCGGGGGCTGGCGACCATGTGGGGATTACCGACAGTTGAACGCGGCAACAACAGCGGATCGATACCCCGTACCCCACATCCAGGACTTCACGGCCCATTTGGCTGGGGCCACGATTTTTTCCAAAGTGGAATTGGTACGGGGTTATAATCAGATCCCAGTTCACCCGGATGACGTGCCGAAGACGGCGATCATCACGCCATTCGGGCTTTACGAGTTTACTCGGATGCCGTTCGGCCTCAAAAACGCAGCACAGGCCTTTCAGCGCCTCATGGACGGGGTTTGTCGCGGCCTCGATTTCGTGTTCGTGTACCTGGACGACATCCTGGTGGCCAGCCGCTCGCAACAGGAACACTGTGCTCACCTTCGGCAGCTCTGTCAGCGGCTCAGCGAGCATGGTTTGGCCATCAACCTGGACAAGTGCCGTTTTGGGGTGAATGAAATTGACTTCCTCGGCCACCGCGTGACTGCGCAAGGCGCGGTTCCCCTGCCTGACAGGGTCGACGCCATCCGCCGGTTTCCCCGCCCACGCACGGTGCGTGGCCTGCAGGAATTTGTCGGCATGGTGGCGTTTTATCATCGTTTCGTGCCATCCGCGGCCCACATCATGCGGCCCCTGTATCAACTTCTGGCGGGTGGGCAGCACAAGAGCGTTGAGTGGACCCACGAGGCGGAGGCAGCTTTTGACGCCGCGAAAGAGGCCCTTGCTCGGGCCGTACTGCTGGTACACCCGCGGGGAGATGCCCCGACTGCTCTCACGGTGGACGCCTCGGAGTCGGCGGTTGGTGCTGTGCTGGAGCAGCTGACGGGCGGAGGTTGGCGGCCCCTGGCCTTCTTCAGTCGGCACCTCAACCGTGCGCAGACCAAGTACAGCGCGTTCGATCGTGAGCTCCTGGCTCTGTACCTGGCTGTGCGCCATTTTCGTTACTTCCTGGAGGGCCGCCCGTTCACCGCCTACACCGACCATAAGCCGCTCACTTTCGCCCTGCAGAAAGTTTCCGATCCCTGGTCCGCACGACAGCAGCGGCAATTGGCCTATATATCGGAGTACACATCTATCTGCTACATCAAGGGGAAAGACAACCGGGTGGCCGACGCATTGTCCCGGCCCGCTATCAACGCCGTGTTCGAGGTGGCACCCGGAATGGACTATTCTGCTCTGGCGGCGGCACAGCTCACGGACGATGAGGTGCCCGCCTACCGGACTGCCATCTCCGGCCTCCGCCTTGAGGATGTCCCTCTCGGTCCTGGGGGAGTGACAATCCTGTGCGATGTGTCGTCCGGTCAGCCGCGCCCCATCGTCCCTGCCACCTGGCGCCGGAGGGTGTTCGAGGTGATCCACGGACTGGCTCACCCATCAATCCGGGCGACAACGGCGCTAGTGGCTGCTCGTTTCATGTGGCACGGTCTGCGCAAGCAGGTTGGCCATTGGGCTCGCACCTGCATTCCGTGCCAGACGGCAAAAATCCAGCGCCATGTCCGTGCGCCTCTCCAGGAGTTTGGTCTACCTCACCGGCGGTTCGACCATCTCCACATAGACATTGTAGGGCCTCTCCCGCCGTCCCGGGGCATCACCCACCTGCTTACAATGGTGGACCGCTTCACGCGGTGGCCGGAGGCCATTCCGTTGACCGATGCTTCAATGGCTACATGTGCTCGTGCGTTGTCCGCGCACTGGATTGCTCGCTTCGGGGTGCCGGCGCACATCTCCTCAGACCGGGGGCCACAGTTCACCTCCGAGCTGTGGTCAGCCATGGCTCACTTGCTGGGGGATGCGGCTACACCACACCACGGCTTACCACCCCAAGCTAACGGTCTGGTGGAGAGATTCCACCGGCAGCTGAAGGCAGCACTGAAGGCACGACTCTCCGGCCCGGACTGGATGGACGAGTTGCCGTGGGTCATGCTGGGCATCCGGACTGCTCCCAAAGAGGACTTGGGCTCATCATCGGCGGAGCTCGTTTACGGGTCGCCACTCACGGTGCCCGGGGAGTGCGTGCCGTCGGCGCCGGGGCAGCAGGGAACGCCCTCATCCACCCTACAGCGCTTTCGCGAGCAAGTTGGCAGGCTCGCACTCGTCCCGACGTCCCGCCATGGGACATTTCGCCCACACGTGCCATCAGCCCTCAGGGACTGCCCGTACGTCTTCCTGCGCCGTGATGCCCACCGGACTCCACTCCAGAGGCCGTACGAGGGTCCGTTCCGAGTGCTGGAACACGGGCAGTCGACTTTTGTCCTGGACATGGGGGGCCGGCCGGAGGCAGTGATCGACCGGTTGAAGCCGGCACACCTGGACATTGACCAGCCGGTGCTGGTTGCCCAACCTCGGCCTCGAGGGCGCCCCCCTTCACGGCTCCCTCCGCCTGTCACTCCACCTGTCCTCCCGCCGGTCCCTCGTCCTGTCCCTCCACCTATGCCTCCGCAAGCCCCACGAGCGGCTAACTTCCGCACGCGGGCCGGCCGGGTCGTTCGCCCGCCGGTGCATTTCGTGCCTCTGGTTCTGGGGGGGGGGTCCTGTGGCGGCTCCCAAGGGTCGTACCACCTTAGTGTCGAACCCCTCGGCACAGGAGTTGTTCAGTCCGGAGGCGGCCCTTAGCCGGAGGCTTTAAAGGCTGGGGTTTGGGTGCCATCTTCCTCTCGTTTGGTCTTCCCTACAACCGGGAGGAGCTGAATAAAAAGTGTCTCTCTAAACACGACTTCGTGCTTAATTCCGAGACCCACGCACTACATTGTAACAATATGGAAAAAAGGTTCTGACTGTCTACTATATCTATGCTTCTCATAATTCTATATACTTCTATCAGGTCTCCAAAGAAAACAATTCAAGTCTGTCCAACCTCTCACTGTCGCTAATATTCCCTAATCCAGGAATAATTCTGGTAAACCTCCTTTGCACTCTTTCCAAAGCTTCCACATCCCCTAATTGGGTGATCAGAACTGCACGCAATACCCCAAACATGGCCTAACCAATGTCTTATAATGATGCATCATGACTCCCTGAATGTTATACTCAATGCCCTGATCAATGAAGGCACGCATACCATATGCCTTCTTTACCACGCTATCTAAATGTGGTGTAACTTCCAGGAAGTTATGGACTTGGACCCTAAGCTCCTTCTGTGCATCAATGCTATTAAGTGTCAAGCCATTAATTGTATATTTTCCCAAATGATTCCAAAAGTGCAACACCATACTTCCATCAATCATTCCATCAGCCCTTTCTCTGTCCAGTTCTGTGGCTAATCTATATACCACTGTATGTTTTGACTGCCTCCCTCACAGTCTACGACCCCAACAATCTTGGTGTCATCTGCAAACATTCTAACCTACCCGTCTACGATTACGTCCTCCCTTTATCCTTGAGCAGTCCTATTTTCTCCCTAGTTACCCTCCTGTTTTTAATGTAGGTATAAAAACCTTTGAGATTTTCTTTAATCCAACTTACCACAGCCATTTCATGGCCTCTTATGGTCCGTCTAAGAGTCCACGAGTTTTTTCCTCCTTTCTTTACATTCCTCAGTGGCCTTGTCTGATTCCATCCCCAAACCATGCATTTACTTCCTTTTTTTCTTTTTGACCAAACTTACATTCAAGATTCCCCCACTTTGCATCCCTATCCCTCCTCCTTACTGGAACATGCTGGTTCTGAACGTTGATCAACTGGCCTTTAAACAACTCATGCAGCAGATGTAGACTTACCCAATAACAAGCGCTTTTAGTGTACCCCCCACTCCTCTCCACCCAAGCTCCTGTGTAATAACATTGTCATTTGCCTTACTCCAATGACTGTACTCTTGCAACCATGTTTCTGCAGTAACTGCTACATCATAGTCCCAATAATCGATCTGGGCTCTTAATTCCTCTGCTTTCTCCACAATATTCCTTGCATTGAAATAAGCACATCAGCCCATCAGCATCACCATATTCCTTCAACTCTCCTTGCCTGTCCTTCGTATGTGACTTACTGGATCCTAACTTCTAACCTTCCCATCACTCCTTCCATTTTCTGACTACTACTATTCTGGTTCCCATCCCCTGCCTCTCCAGCTAAAACCCTCCCGAATAGCACTAGCAAACCTCCAAGGACATTGGTCCCTGTCCAGTTCAGATGCAACCTGTCCCTCTTATCCAGTTCGTAACTGTTCCAGAAGAGGTGCCAACGACCTAAATTTCTGAACCCCTACCTTCTGCAGCAACTCCTGAGCCACTCATTTATCTGTCCTATCTTCCTATTCCTACCCTCACGAGCATGTGGCACCGGGAAGAATCCGGAGATTACTACAATCAGGGTCCTGCTTTTTAATCTTCTGCCTAATTCCCTATATTCACTTTGCAGGCCCTCATCCCTTTTCCCGCCGATATCATTTGTGCCAATGTGCACCACAATCTATGTTATGTCCCTGTCCCACTTAGGAAACCTGAACGGAATCCTCTTGAGACTTTCAAGTTCAAGTTCAAGTTCAAGTTAGTTTATTGTCATGTGTCCCTGTATAGGACAATGAAATTCTTGCTTTGCTTAAGCACACAGAAAATAGTAGGCATTTACTACAAAACAGATAGATGTGTCCATATACCATGATATAAATATATACACACATGAATAAATAAACTGATAGTGCAAATAACAGAAAGTGGTGGGTAATAATCAGAGTTTTGTCCGAGCCAGGTTTAATAGCCTGATGGCTGAGGGGAAGTAACTATTCCTGAACCTGGTTGTTGCAGTCTTCAGGCTCCTGTACCTTCTACCTGAAGGTAGCAGGGAGATGAGTGTGTGGCCCGGATGGTGTGGGTCTTTCATGATACTGCCAGCCTTTTTGAGGCAGCGACTGCGATAGATCCCCTCGATGGAAGGAAGGTCAGAGCCGATGATGGACTGGGCAGTGTTTACTACTTTTTGTAGTCTTTTCCTTTCCAGGGCGCTCAAATTGCCGAACCAAGCCACGATGCAACCGGTCAGCATGCTCTCGACTGTGCACCTGTAGAAATTAGAGAGAGTCTTCCTTGACAATCCGACTCTCCGTAATCTTCTCAGGAAGTAGAGGCGCTGATGTGCTTTTTTGATGATTGCATTAGTGTTCTCGGACCAGGAAAGATCTTCAGAGATGTGCACGCCCAGGAATTTGAAGCTCTTGACCCTTTCAACCATCGACCCGTTGATATAAATGGGGCTGTGGGTCCCCCTCCTACTCCTTCCAAAGTCCACAATCAGTTCCTTGGTTTTGCTGGTGTTGAGGGCCAGGTTATTGCGCTGGCACCATATGGACAGTTGCTCGATCTCTCTTCTGTACTCTGACTCATCCCCATCAGTGATACGCCCCACAATAGTGGTGTCGTCAGCGAACTTGATGATGGAGTTCGCACTGTGGTTCGCTACGCAGTCATGGGTATAGAGTGAGTACAGCAGGGGGCTGAGCACGCAGCCTTGAGGTGCTCCCGTGCTGATTGTTATTGAGGCTGACACATTTCCACCAATACGAACAGACTGTGGTCTGTGGACGAGGAAGTCGAGGATCCAGTTGCAGAGGGATGCGCAGAGACCCAGTTCTGCGAGTTTGGTAACCAGTTTGGAGGGGATGATTGTGTTAAATGCCGAGCTGTAATCAATGAATAACAGCCTGACATATGAGTTTTTGTTGTCCAAGTGGTCCAGTGCGGAGTGGAGGGCCAGCGAGATCGCATCCACCGTTGATCTGTTGTGGCGGTACGCGAACTGCAGTGGGTCCAGGTTTTTGTCGATGTAGGAGTTGATTTGCTCCATGATCAACCTCTCAAAGCACTTCATCACCACCGCCGTTAGTGCCACTGGTCGATAGTCATTGAGGCATGTCACCTTACTCTTCTTGGGCACCGGTATAATTGATGCCCTTTTAAAGCAGGTGGGGACCTCAGACCTCAGAAGTGAGAGATTGAAAATGTCCGTAAAAACTCCCGCCAGTTGGTCCGCACAGGTTTTTAGAACATGGCCGGGTATACCATCAGGACCAGGTGCTTTTCGGGGGTTCACCCCTCTGAAGGATTTCCTGACATCGGCCTCTGTGACTGAGACTGAAATGCCATCGCAGCGAATGGGGGATCGGGAAGGCACATCAGTATTCTCCCTGTCAAAGCGTGCGTAAAATGCATTGAGCTCGTCAGGGAGTGATGTTACACCGGCATTCGAGCTGCCTCCTGGTTTTGCCTTGTAGGAGGTGATTGCATTCAGACCCTGCCACAGCTGCCGAACATCTGTCTCGTCCTCCAGTTTGGAGCAGAAGTCCCTTTTGGCCTTTCTGATGGCCTTACCAAGGTCGTATCTGGTCTTCATGTAGGCCACTGTATCATCGGAGGTGAATGCCCTGTGTCTGGACTTCAGGAGAGTGCGGATCTCAAAGTTCATCCAAGGTTTCTGATTGGGAAACACTCGGAAGGTTTTTGTAGGGATGCAGTCCTCCACACATTTCTTTATGAAGTCTGTAACGACTGTGGCGTATTCGTTCAAGTCCGTTGCCGAGTCCTTGAACATTGCCCAGTCTACAGACTCCAAACAGTCCTGGAGTTGTTCTTCTGCCCCCCCCGACCAGCTCTGTGCTGTCCTCACTTCTGGGGGTGCGCTCTTTAATTGCTGCTTGTAGGCAGGAAGAAGCAGCACCGCGGTATGGTCGGATTTACCGAAGTGAGGGCGAGGGATAGAACGATAGGCATTCTTGATGGTGGTGTAGCAGTGGTCGAGGGTGTTTGGTCCTCTGGTGCAGCAGGAGACATGTTGGTGGAAGTTGGGGAGTGATTTCTTGAGGTTCGCCTTATTGAAGTCCCCAGCAATGGTGGTAAATGCCTCGGGGTAAGACGTCTGGTGTTTGTTGACCACGGCCTGCAGCTCCTCCAGTGCCAGACGGACGTCTGCCTGGGGTGGGATGTAGACCGCGGTCAGGATAACGGAGGTGAATTCTCTCGGGAGGTAGAAGGGACGGCACTTCACCGCCAGATGTTCGAGGTGTGGAGAGCATGAGTTGGACAGGACTGCCACGTCGGAACACCACGCAGAGTTGACCATGAGGCAGACGCCCCCTCCTCTCCCTTTCCCAGATGCCAGGGTACGGTCCATGCGGTGGATGGAGAACCCTTCAGGCTGGACCGCTGAGTCTGGGGAGCTGGGGGTGAGCCATGTCTCTGTGAAACAGAACACAGAGCATTCCTCAGCTCCCTTGATAAAGAAGCTCTCTGTCCAGTTCTGTGGCTAATCTATATACCACTGTATGTTTTGACTGCCTCCCTCACAGTCTACGACCCCAACAATCTTGGTGTCATCTGCAAACATTCTAACCTACCCGTCTACGATTACGTCCTCCCTTTATCCTTGAGCAGTCCTATTTTCTCCCTAGTTACCCTCCTGTTTTTAATGTAGGTATAAAAACCTTTGAGATTTTCTTTAATCCAACTTACCACAGCCATTTCATGGCCTCTTATGGTCCGTCTAAGAGTCCACGAGTTTTTTCCTCCTTTCTTTACATTCCTCAGTGGCCTTGTCTGATTCCATCCCCAAACCATGCATTTACTTCCTTTTTTTCTTTTTGACCAAACTTACATTCAAGATTCCCCCACTTTGCATCCCTATCCCTCCTCCTTACTGGAACATGCTGGTTCTGAACGTTGATCAACTGGCCTTTAAACAACTCATGCAGCAGATGTAGACTTACCCAATAACAAGCGCTTTTAGTGTACCCCCCACTCCTCTCCACCCAAGCTCCTGTGTAATAACATTGTCATTTGCCTTACTCCAATGACTGTACTCTTGCAACCATGTTTCTGCAGTAACTGCTACATCATAGTCCCAATAATCGATCTGGGCTCTTAATTCCTCTGCTTTCTCCACAATATTCCTTGCATTGAAATAAGCACATCAGCCCATCAGCATCACCATATTCCTTCAACTCTCCTTGCCTGTCCTTCGTATGTGACTTACTGGATCCTAACTTCTAACCTTCCCATCACTCCTTCCATTTTCTGACTACTACTATTCTGGTTCCCATCCCCTGCCTCTCCAGCTAAAACCCTCCCGAATAGCACTAGCAAACCTCCAAGGACATTGGTCCCTGTCCAGTTCAGATGCAACCTGTCCCTCTTATCCAGTTCGTAACTGTTCCAGAAGAGGTGCCAACGACCTAAATTTCTGAACCCCTACCTTCTGCAGCAACTCCTGAGCCACTCATTTATCTGTCCTATCTTCCTATTCCTACCCTCACGAGCATGTGGCACCGGGAAGAATCCGGAGATTACTACAATCAGGGTCCTGCTTTTTAATCTTCTGCCTAATTCCCTATATTCACTTTGTAGGCCCTCATCCCTTTTCCCGCCGATATCATTTGTGCCAATGTGCACCACAATCTATGTTATGTCCCTGTCCCACTTAGGAAACCTGAACGGAATCCTCTTGAGACTTTGCGCCCCACCCAAGGTTTCCGTGCGGTTCCCGGAGGTTTTTGTCAGTCTCCTTAATGGTCGAAAGTGGTTTCCGCTTCTTCTATGTTCCGGCGATTATTTCAAATTCAAAACCGGCCGCGGCTAAAAATAGGTTGCCCTTTTAAAAATCGGTAATTTTTTAGTTGAAGCCGGTTGCGATGCTAGTTGAAGGTGGTTGCCGGAGGTTGCAGGTAGTGGAAGGTAAGACCTCCCTGATGGAAGGTCTCTATTTCCTTAAGCTTGAATTGAACCCAGCATTCTAAGTAGCAGTTATATAAGACATATTGCTGTAGCAAACTGATAAGTATGAAATCAATTTAATTGCTGACTCTTTATTCATAAACTTATAACATGTTCAAATTGAATGAAATTAATATGTTACAGTAACTGTGGTTTAGTAGCTTCATTAAAATAACAAGCAAATAATCTTTCAGCATTGTATTCATTCATTTTGCAATGAGGTATTTTTTTACTTGTGCAATAATATAAAATTGAGGGTGCATCTGCAATTATGAATTTACCCAATTTATGTTTCATTGTGATAGTCTCAAGAGAAAACAATATTAGTTGCCAATTTGCTACCTTTTGATTTGCAAACCCCATTACACCCCCTCTATATATTGAACAGTCATAATCTAACCCAGAGAGGTTTCATTGTACATGTACTGTCACCATGCCGAAACCCAGTGAGATAATTACATGCAACCAAAGCCTACATAGATTCATTAATCAATTTAATACTGCCATTAATACAGAGCTCTCTTGTTTCTCAATGGTCCAAATTTCCTATTATCTGGTTGCCATTTAACAAGCTATTTTCAAGCAGGGATGAATCCAAAAAAGATGCCACTGCCAACAGTTTAGTTTAGAGATACTGTACATCAAGGAAACAGGCCCTTCAGCCCACTGAGTCCACGCTGGCCATCGATCACCAACATACACTAGTTCTACGTTATACCACTTTCTAATCCACTCCTTACAATTTTACAGAGGACAATTAATATTCAAACCTGCATGCCTTTAAAATGTCTTTTTCACACAGAGTTGTGAGTCTGTGGAATTCTCTGCCTCAGAGGGCGGTGGAGGCTGGTTCTCTGGATGCTTTTAAGAGATAGCTAGACAGAGCTCTTAAAGATAGCGGAAGTCAAGTGATATGGGGAGAAGGCAGGAATGGGGTACTGATTGTGGATGATCAGCCATGATCACATTGATTGGTGGTGCTGGCTCGAAGGGCCGAATGGCCTACTCCCGCACTGTGAGACGACTGTCTTTCGCTGATGACGTCACAATGGGTCTGCGTGCCGTCTTCCTTGCGCTGCAAGTGACATCACCCCCCCCCCCCCCCCCCCCCCCCCCCCCCCCCCCCCCCCCCCCATTATTCAAAAGACGCAGAAAGAACGAGCAAGTCGGGCTCTGTACCGAAGCCGCCAAGTTCTCGGATCGCTCAGTCAGCTCCTCTCTACCCCCCCCGGCCTCTCTCTACCCCACCCACAGATTGTACAATTTTACAGACTTGTAAATATGTTTAGGAAGTTGTACAACTTCCTAAACATATTTAAATTATTCCTTAGTCAGGACATAAAATAGGTTTACATCTGATCAAGTAACATAATTCAAAAGATCACTGGCAAGAATCTCATTGTCCTATCTGGGACACATCACAATAAAACTCTCTCTCTTTCTTTTCAGTACGAGGTAGGCATGATACTTTTCATTCCACAAAGAAAGCAAATGGACTGGTGTTTGTACAGGAAATCAAAGAGGTGATCTGTCTTTTGGTGCTACACAGCATTTAATCAAGATAGATTGTGAGCCTGAGTTGTACAAACAGGAAAAAAAAAACAGAATTGAAAGTCAAATAAGGTTCTGAGCTTAGAACGAGTGAAAATACATGCATTCATCCATCATGGAGGAACAGATAAATGCTTTAGTCATGACATTACTCTGACAGCAATGCTCCATCTATCACAGGAGATGGACTTAGAAGTGGCCAGTCTTGCTACCTATGATTGGTGTGCTCTCTCATCTTGTTCACAGTGCTAATTCATAACATTAACTCGGTGCATTCTCATAAAGATCCTGACACACTAGTCCCACTGTCTGTGTTAAGAGACTGAGGAGATAGAGCTGAGAGTGATGTCCCATTCCCATGACATCTTTTTCGGAAGGACTTTGGCACTCGATTGCAGTCAACAATCTGACGGTAGGTTATGGTGGGAGGGAGACTGATGGAGAAGAGAGAGTGGATAGTTTTGGTATTGTGGGGAATGCAGATGTTGGTCAATCAAGATGAAGGATCCTGGCAAACCGTAGCAAGGAAGCAATTGTGGTGGTGAATGAGAGAAGTGCCTGGTGTGGAATGGTTAGATGGGCTTGTTTGGACAGGTAGAAACAAACTCATATTTTTTGACCCAAGACCCAAGACCCAATAAGTGCACTCATGATGTGAGGGAAAATGCTTCCAGCCTGAAAGTAGCACCATTCAGGCACAATACATTGATGCATCACTGTCTGTTTTGGCAACATGGATGCCCAGGAACAAGGAAGGTTGGAAAAAGTGGTGGACTCTGCTCAGCCCATTACGGGTACTGGCCTCCCAGAATCTACCGGGATTGCTGCTCAAAAAGGCCGTCTGCATCATCTGAGATCCACACCAGCCTGGCCACACTCTCGTTTCACTCCTGCTATCGGGAAGAAGGTATAGGAGCCTGAAAACCATAACATCCAGGTTCAGGAGCAGCTTATCCCCTACAACCATGGGGCTATCAAACACTCCAACATCCAAATAAACTCTGGACTACAGAAACGTGGGGGTATTATTTTAGTTTTTGAACTATTATTGTTTTTATTTTATACTGAACTGTTTTGGTGTTTACTATGGTGTTTAAAGAATACTGTGTTTACATGTCTATTGTGCTGCTGTAAGTAAGAATGTCTTTGTGTTCCGTTTCGGGACATGTGACAATAAAATACTCTTGACTCTTGACTGAAAAACTGGTCTTTAACTTCAAGAACACAATGATGTGTGTTCTCAGCTGGCTTGGCATCAACTATGTGTTGAAAACGACCACCATCTGCTTCCTACCAATTGGTACCCTTTTAATACAAGGAATGAAGAGGCACGGATCACTTGCAGGATGTAATAAAAACACAAGAATAATTTGTATAAATTAAGAAAAAGTTGAGTTTGATATGGTCAGATTATATTCATGCTGATGGGCAATTTTTACCTGTAATTATTGCAGACACGGGGAGACTCACAGTCCTTATCCTCAACAAGTGTATCGGGACAATCATGTCCTCCATTTGACGGTAATTGAATGATGATTCGATGGCGGGATTGTTTTGCTGTACTATCATCTCCTGCAAGTAATGAAATTACACAATGATTCGTGAATAAGGCAGAACTTCAATGCAGTGTGGAAAGTTAATGAAAAACTATTACCTGCAAATTGCTTTTTCCTACATACAGTTTAGGAATTTATACCGATTCACTCACCTTCCATCTAGGCACATAGATGCTACCAAATCGACTCAGTACCAAATATTAACAATTACTCTTTCCGCAGATGCAGCCTGACCTACTGAGTGTACGCAGCATTTTCTGGTTTTTTTTGTTCTGATTTAAAGTCAGCCACCTTAATGCTGTTTCCCTTTCTGCAAAAGCAACATGATCTGTTGGACCATTTTTTCTCTCTCTTTTTCTTCAGATTTCCAGCAGCATGTGGTGTGTCTCTTTCAATTCCACTGTGCTCTTTTGCTTTCTATTTTCACTTCAATGACCTTCATTCATGAGAGATAACTCGCCTATACAACCTTGGAGTCTGCCTTTATAAGCAATCCGTCTACTCTCTTCCCCCTCCCCATTCTCTGCAACATAGACACATTTATTTTTTCACTTTCCCAAATCTACCTGGACCTGGATGGAGTATTAACTCAGCATAGAATGCTTCCAGACACATTGAGCATTTGCTATTTTTATTCAAGATTCCAGCACAGGGAGGTGCTTTAATTTACAAGACTGTTGAAATGTTGAGATTTTCTTTCAAGTAATAAGCTGTTAGGAAATAACACCACCTGAAGAGTGGTAGAAGCAGCAGGAAGATTCAGAAGGGTATTGAATATAAATGCTTGAGGGGAAAACATTGCATCGCAAAAAAGAAAACAACTATAAAAAGTAGTACACAATGAAATGTTTTATTAAAATTCACATAATAACATAAATCCTGGCCAGATTTTTACAGTCGATGCTGGTGACTGGACAACTGGCACTCAATCATGAACAGGAAGCAAATCTGGATTGATGCACAAAACCCTACTGTCAAATACACTCACATCTCTGCCAAGACTCATCCTATAGTTTCCTTACTTGTTTTTGACTTTTCATCTTTCTCTATCTGCCATTTCACCATTTGAACCATGGTAACCATATATCATTACCAGTTCTGCGTCAGAAGGTTTTGAGTTCGTCCCACTCCATATATTTGAACACAAAAATTATAGGCTGTCACTGCAGTGCACCATCAGTGGAGCACTGCACTGTCAGATTATCTACTCTACAAGTTGAAACGTTTTTTATTGCACTGTAATGTGTTCGTTACGAAGGGCAAATTACTGTCCTGTTTGGTTAGAACATTTTGGAAAACTGATCACTTACTACTGTTTAACAAATGGAATTTGAGTCTTCCATTTGTATGGATTATGATCTTACCACACACACAGTTGCATCTAGATATTATTAGATGCCACACTTGCTACACTTGCATGTATAATTGCTGATTGGTGTAGGCTGATCATACTGAAGCAGGCCCTCTCAATGAATGTGCGGTTAAGACTTAAGGAGGATGCGCCTGATCAGGTCTTACATAATTCTACAGACTTATGGAGAAAGTATTCTGACTCTTTGTTTCACGACAATTCCAATGCACAGGAATGCAAGAGGTTGCATAGACAGTGGTGGACACAGCCCAATTTATCAAGAGCATAGCCCTCCTCACTATCAAAAGCAGCAACATGAGATGTCATCTCAAGAAGGCATCAAGGTACTCCATCATCCAGTCAATGCCCTCCTCTCACTGCTCCCATTAGGCAGCAGGTACAGAAGCCTAAAGTCCTGCTCCACCAGGTTCAGAAACGAGCTACTTGCTTACGGTTATTAGGTACTTAAAATAACCTGCCCAACCCTAATCCTACCTCTGCCATGGGATACTATGGACCACCACATGCACCACCAGGAACTTGTTTTCGAATTGCATATTTTTGCACAATGTTTTGGGATTTTGTGCAGTATTTTTTCTTTTCATGCTCTTATGCAATTTATTATAATTTAAGTTTTGTGTGTTGTCTGAGTCTATGTGACTGTGATGCTGCTACAAGCAAGTTTTTCCATTGTACCTATACCTCACTGCACTGGTGCATATGACAGTAAACCTGATGACCATGGGTCCAGGCAGTTGAAATGAACTGCAGATAGGCCTCCTTTTTGTCACTCCCGACTATGTGTTCAGATTCCACTCCCTCCACACCTCAGCCTTGGCAATCATCACCAGATTTCTGTCTTGTTTCCACACCAACCCCTTGATTTAATCCTTGACCATCCTTTTCTGCCCCTGCAACGTCAAATATTCTGGAGAAAACTCCTTCATGCACACAAGCAAAGGCACCATCTTGGGTCTCACTTAAATAATTCACACGTTGGGCTACCCCATACATTGTCATTGTCATTTACTAGTCCCTGCTTAGAAGAATCTCTGAACACTTGAATAGAGAATACCGGGTATGTGTAGAAGGAAAATACAGATAATCTTGAAAACCAAAGATCCCAGCGGGGAATAGGTCTCAGCGAGAGCACTTCTGGAAAACTTTGAGGATGCATTTCATGAAAACCTTCTATAATTAAATAATATTAATGGCTGGGGAATTATTGAAGCATTCATTCCAGGCATCATATCGTGGAATCACCACTAATGTAACATCATTCGTTTTAGCTCAGTCCAAATGTGTCCCATTGTGAACTTAACCCACCTTTGAATTTTGTGGCGATAAGTTTTATTATTGATAAATGGTCATCCTTGCTGTGAATGTGGTTTGGATAAGCTAGATTCAATGAATAGTGTATTTAACTCAAACCTATTCCTAAGGTTCCTTTGGTATATCCGCGTGCTTCTGTATCTGTGTGTCTGAGTCTGCGTGCATCTGTGTGTCTGCCTATGACTGTGCTTGTCTGTAGCTGCAAGCGTCTGTGTCCGCTTGTGTCTGTGTCTGCATTCGTCTGAGTCTGTGTGCCCCTATGTGTGTGTCGCTGTGACTGTGTGTGGCTCTGAGTCTGCGTACGTCTGTGTACACATGCGTCTGTGTCCTCTTGTGCCTGTGTCTGCGTGCCTCTGTGTGTGTGTGTGTGTCTGAGTCTGCGTGTCTCTGCATGTATGCGTTCCTGCGTGTGTGTCTCTATGCCTATGACTGAGAAAACACTCACTGAAGTAGGAACAAGGACGAACAATCTCTGCATATTTTCTCCAGAAATTTGAAATATTTTAGGCCGGCATAATTGAAAAGGTCAGCAAACATAAAAAGGACCTTAGACTTTAGAGATAAAGCTCAGAAGCAGGCCCGTCGGCCCACTGAGTCCACGCCGACCAGCGATCACCCCGCACACTAACACCACTCTCCACACTAGAGTCAACTTTACAACTTACCAAAGCTAATTAGCCTACAAACTAGTACGTATTTGACATGTGGAAGGAAACTGGAACACCCGGAGAAAACCCACACAGTCACAGGAAGATTGTATAAACTCCACACAGACAGCACCCGTAGTCAGGATTGAGCCTGGGTCTTTGGCACTGTAAGTCTGCAACTCTACTGCTGCGCCACTGTGCCGCCCCAAAAGGCAAAATAACTCTATGAATGAGCTGAAATGACTGGAGAGCTATCTAGGTCACACATGCTTGAAATGAGTGATATAATAATTCTAGGATTGGCTGTGTAGGTTTAAACTTTCAGCTGATTTGGAAAGGATTTTAAAAAAAATGTTTTTTATAAATGGGAGCATTGAATCAGCCAGCTGTTTATGAAATATGAATTGGTTGCTGAAGTATTTCATGTTTAAGTTGGAAAAGATTTGTGGTTCATTGAGCATCAGCTTTAACTTGAACCATTTGCAGAATAAAAATGTGACAAGGTAGTGATAAACAGTCTAATGCTATGTGGAGAGCAGGCTTCCTATGTGCTTCAGTTGGAGGAGCAAAAGACAGCCTTTTGTATAAGAACAAATTACACATGAACCAGGTAACATTTAAACAGGCCATCAAAAATTACAGCTATGAACACAATAAGAAAAATCATGAGAAGGATTTAAGGTTTAAAATGTTTTCATCTTTGTGCAACATATTTAAAAGTCATTTAACATTTGTTCTGAATAATAAAACATCAGTGCATAATTCCAATAATTACTATAGGCAAATGATTAATATTACAAAAATAATGTGCAGAACATGCTTGAAATAAAAACATAAACAATGCCTTCTCTCTGTGCTAACTGGAATTAAGCCACTGAGTTTATAAATAAATCTCTTCCCCTGGCACGGAACTACACCCACTATGCGCCTGCATCAGAGATTTAGATCAAGAAGTCAAAGGTTTCAACAGGCACTAAGCTCTATGTGGTCAGCTGGCCTTGGTCCCTGAAATTCCTGTGGGTCCGTTACTAAATTATTGACTGGAGGCATTGCTGCCCCTCATAGGTGCTGGCTTCAAACCCAGGCACCACTGCCAAAGATTGATCGAAACTCTCTTCTATTACAGATACAAATGAAGATATCATTCTTCCTCATGCCGAGCACAGCATGCGTTAAAAGCAGCACCAAATAAATCTGGTTGCCGACTACATCAACCAAGGAATCAAACCTAGTCTCCAGTGCATCCAACAAGATTACTCTCAGCTTTCCATTTCCTACATCGCTGTTTCTGATTGCATTACTATTTTACTACCAATTATTTACACTCTTGAATAAAACTGAAATGCATTAGATCTGGAGAGAGACATCTTTCAATGTCTCCATGGGATTTACTGCAAATCTTGTTCCTAGAAGCAAAAGCATAAAATATAACTGCTTGCAAACTGAAGTAAAGTTCTGCAGCCCATTGGTGTATTCAATGCATAAGAAGAAAATAAATAAAAGCAAGAGTAGGTTCCATTATTTAATAGGGTCATGGTTGTATTTTTTATCTCAGCCACTATCTACTTAAAGGACATAGATACGCAAAGCTTTTTCGTTTATGATTCCTCGCATCTCATCCTCTTGAGGATTACAGATCTTTCTCGCCGTTTCTTTAATCAAGATACAAAATCTTCTAACAAGGCTCCCGCAATCCCCTCTCTCGCTTCAATAACATCCCAGGATACACCATGACACCCCCATGGAATTTATCGACAATTATACATATCATGACCTCCAACACCTTCTCCTTCATAATGTTGATATGCCCTGAGATATTACTGTTCTCTGTAGTCTTTGTCTTTCTCCATGCTAAATACAGACACAATGTATTCATTTAAGACCTTACCCATTTCCTACAGTTCCACACATATATTTCCACATTGACTTTGAAGAGGACCTACTCTTTCCCTATCCGTACTGTTTCTAATCTACTGAAAGAACCTTTTTAGGATTCTTCTTTATCTTGTTTTGAAGGATATCAGATGGTCCCTCCTAATTCCATTTTAAAGTATATTCCTAAAGTTGTTTAACATCTCAATGGTCTTGCTTGGTCCCAGCTGTGTCTACCTGACATATGCCTCCTCCCTTTTCTTGACCAGACCTTTAATTTCTCTCATCAATCAGAGTTCCCTAATTTTGCCAGGTTGCCCTTCCTTTACACTCCAGAGAGTAGAGGCTCAGTCTACTTACCACCTCCTCATAGGGCAATCCCCCATCACAGAAATTGACCATGTGAACCTTTGTTTCAATCCCTGCATTATAATTGTATATTTCATTATTTAGCCTCTAATCTACATTTTTGATCATTGAGATCCAAATTTAAAATGCTGCCAAGAAGGCCACCAACTCCTCTATTTTCTCAAGAGATTGAGGGAAGTTAGCATGTTTCCAATTACTCATGAAATCTACAGATGCACCGTGGAAAACATACTGTCGGGATGCATCACACCTTGAATTGGGAAGAGCTCTGCCCAAGAAATTGCAGAGATTTGTGGATATAACCCAATCCATCACCCAGATCAGACTCCCCACCATTGACTCCATCTACTCTTCACACGGCCTCAGAAAAGCACCCAACATAATCAAAGACTTATCCCACTCTGTCATTCTTTCTTCTGTCCAGTCATGTTGGGCAGAAGATGCAGAAGCTTGAATGTGCCCACCGCCTGACTCCGGAAGAGCTTCTTACCCTGTTATGAGACTTGTGAATGGTCATTCCATGAGCTAGGGTCCTATCCAATTCACCTTTACCCCATTGCAAACATTGGACTCTATCTATAGAATTGGTACACTGCAATGCTGAGAACAATGTTCTACACTCTGTATCGTCCCCTTTTCTCTACTAATTGTACTTGTACTTGAGTTTGATGATGCATTTATGCACTTGATGCACTGTACACGTGCCAATAATAAGCCTAAACTAAATACAGCTCTTGAAGTGTTTTCTAAAAATAAGACAAGGAGAAGCAGACGTTTTCTCCTTTTCCTATTAGCATTTTATTTCCTTTTCCCTCATATGTCAATTACGTACAAAGTATTTATCAATGAGCTCAATTTAACTTCGTTGACATAGAGAATAGATAATCTAATTTATGCCTCATCATCCGTCAATAAATTATAATCTAGCTCTGCTGGTATTATTTCACCACAAGTGATAGAAACCTTGTAAATGCATTGAACCCAGGCTGTAAATTTTAATGGCAGCTCCCAAAAGGGCAATCCCATCAGTCCCATTCCACCAGCTTTTTTTCCCCGTACCCCTGCAGTTTACACTCTCTGTCACATATCCATCAACTCCTCTTAGATCCTTTTGCCACTTACCTATGCCACATTTACTAATTAACCTGCCAACATGTCTTTCAGATATGGGAGTAAATTAGACCACCCATCACAAAAAGAGAACATGCAAACTCCACAGTCAGCATCCGAGGTTGGGATTATGCCCAGGTCCGGTCAGTGGTCAAACTGCTGCATCACTGTACCACCCAACCATTTTTATACCTTGACCCTGACTGACCACATCAAAGATTTGAATAGCTGGATATATTCACAATGAGCATAATTGGAGGTCTTCACTAGGGACATATAAGTTGATTTGAAGACAATTAAGAAAAACAGAGGTAATTGTGGGTAGTGTAAGAACCTTTAATATTCCTTTGTAGGATTTGGTTAACATTCCTGTTCCTTCTTGCCTACAAGGAACCTGCCTGAAAACATAAAATTCACCTACCTTGTCTCTCTGGTGGCCAGCTCTTAGTGCCCGGTTCCATCAGTGAAATGCAAGTTAGTGATAACAAACCTAAAGCAAGCTTAAATGACAATGTAATATTAGACCCTCCATTGATGGCTTTGCCTGACCATGGCACATTAATAAAAGGATGTGACAGATTTAGTGTTGATATTTTAAACTGCCATGTGCATCTTTCTCATCAGGTAAGCAAAGGTAATATTCGGGCTTTTTTTTTGCAGATTTTGAAATTGGGGATCAAGAGTTTTGCTTCTTCGGACCCGTTCTAAATCTGTCACATTTAAAACTTGTAATTCAACAAACATATCGGTACTCACCATCTTTGCATGATAAAGGGCATGGTGTCCAGTCACTATAAGATGTGACAATGCAGTCTTTCCTGCAAGGCAGGAGACAAGGTCGCACAGTATCTGGCCGAAGACTCTCAGGGCACCTGAGACAAACAACAAATATTTTACTATGTATTCATTGGCGGCAAAGTAGTTTTTTTTAAATTCATTGGCAGCAACGGTTTTTTAAAACAGTTTAGAAACATATATTTTTCCACACATTTTTATTTGAACCTTCTGAACCTTCTGAATTTTGTAGTCAGCAGGGCAGTACTCTGCATATCGCCAACTTGGACAATTTTACATTTTTATCAAGCCACTTAATCAAGCCAATTAACCCTCAAACCTGTACATCTTTGGAGTATGGGAGGAAACCGAAGATCTCGGAGAAAACCCACGCAGATCACGGGGAGAAAGTACAAACTCCATACAGACAGCACCCGTAGTCGGGATCGAACCCGGGTCTCTGGTGCTGCATTTTTGCTGTAAGGCAGCAACTCTACCGCTGTGCCACCGTGACTATTTCAAATTTGGTGTAAAATGTAGACCAACGTAGATTTTTACAAAGAAAATGTATAATTTATGTTCAAAAGATCCATTGAAGAAGCAGTGCAAAGTTGAAGCATTATCTTGCTATCATTTCTCACCCCTAACTGTGAAAGTTTCTACCCACATGAAAAGATACACAGAAAAGTTTATTCTCATATTGGAAATTAAAGCAGCAGAATTAACACTGTATAACAGACCATCAATTTTCCATCAAAGTAATGCCACTGTCCCACTTAGGAAACATGAACGGAAACCTCTGGTGACCTTGCGCCCCCACCCAAGTTTCCATGAGTCGCCAGGGGTTTTGGTCACTCACCTGGAAAGCCTCGACAGAAGCGTGAGCTGCATCGACTGACCAAAGATCCTATAGGATCTTTGTTACCGACCGTACACAAACACATCGTGAAGGTGGGGGCCAGGGACAGCGGAGGAGCGCTGTCTGCGCGATGAAGAGGAAGGTAAACGCTGCCACAGAGCACGGTAAGTCCTTTAGAGAGCGCGGGAGGGGGGAATGAAGGGGGGAGAAGGGGAGAGAAGGACAGAGAAGGGGAGAGAGAAGGGGAAGAGAAGGGGAGAGAGAAGGGGGAGAAGGGGAGAAAAGGGGAGAGAAGGGGGAGAAAAGGGGGGAGAAGGGGAGAGAAGGGGGGGGAGGAGAAGGTGTGGAGACAGTTTTAAGAAGTTTAATAAAGTTAGCGGGCATATTAGCTTCCGGCGGTTCTTCTAGGTCCTGAAAACCAAAGATCCTACAGGATCTTTGCTGAAAACTCCAATGAGCCAATCAAAATGGCCAGTCAGCGAAGGAGATTGCCTTCGACTGCCTGTAAGTAAATAGCGACCCCACTCCACAGGCTTCGACCAAACGGCAACCTATTTTTAGTCGAGGCCGGTTTTGATTTTGTTCAAATATACGTAGGAACATAGAAGAAGCCTCGACTACGCGGAAACCACTTTAGACCATTAGGGAGAGTGACCAAATCCTTCGGGAACGTCATGGAAACCTTGGGTGGGGCGCAAGGTCACCAGAGGTTTCTGTTCAGGTTTCCTAAGTGGGACAGGGGCATAATAAAAAAAGTCCTTTGTTTCATGCAGATTAAATAGCTTCCATTAACTTTTATTAACATTTTTAGGTATAGGAAGGAACTGCAGATGCTGGTTTACACTGAAGATAGACACAAAATGCTGGAGTAACTCAGCAGGACAGGCAGCATCTCTGGATAGGAATGGCAGACCTGAGGAAGGGTCTCAACCTGAAACATCACCCATTGCTTCTATCCTGAGATGCTATCTGTCCCACTGAGTTACTTCAGCATTTTGTGTCTAACAATCTTATGTAGTTTTATTGTAATTAACCTACATAATAATGTACACAGTGATAGCTGAATCTGTGTTTACGAATAAAACTTTATGCCATGCATGATTGATTGGGAGGAAATGGTGTCCCTTCACTAAAAGAAAACTAATATATATCCGGTGAATTCTTTGCATTCCACACAAGGCAGATAAGGAAAGGTGAACAAATATTTCAAATGCTGCGCATTGTTCATGTGACAAGCTATTTGTAATCTTGTCAGTTGTAGAGAAGAGGCTTTGAACTGCCAAAGAGTTGTTGTTCTATGAGATTAGACATTCTTTTGGCCCTTTCTCATGAGAGCCCTGCACACATTTAAATTTAATTTTGAAGGTTCCTGCTTGTGTATAAATTAATTAGGCATTTTACTGGACCTTGTTTATCTCATTATTTTAATTCTATTACAAAAGTGAGAAAGACATCAGAGCAAAACACAACATTCTAGTCAGCTACGCTTCATTCAGTTGAAATTATACATAACATTAATAAATATTTTAAGTAAAGCATCCAATATATTTTAGAACTATTTTGTAAATCTTGTGCTGCATTCAGCCAATAAATGTAGACTGTTTATTTTTATAAATTAACATTAACATTAAACATTTGCAATTCATGAGTTGATGGGATCTGTTTTATAATTGAAAATGTGTATTTTTCGAAGAAATATGTATTTAAGATTAAAAAGACTCATGTTACATTCATCTATCTTGTTTTGATGGATAAGGTAATGTTCAGATCAAATAGATTGATGTCTCAAAATGCTCCCAGGCATTTTCCTTCTGACGAGAGTGTAGAAATGTATTGCTGTTTAATATTTATGTTAAACAATTTAATGATGGAATTGAGAGAGCACATAAAGGAATTGTACAATAATTGTTGAACTAAAATAGATTAATTATCTTCGTGTTTAATAAGCAAATAAAAAATTAAATGATTATGGCCATCCAGAAGATAAATATTGTCAATGACCAAATATTTTAATTGTGTTATGTGGAATGAAAACATTATTCTGACCATCATTCAATACAGAAAAGCATGCAAACATGAAGCACAATGATATACTTCATTGTAAAATAATATCTAGCTTTCAATTTTCAGTGAGATTCACTCAATCTCCAACTGTATTATTCAGTAGTAAATTAATGGAGCATCCTAGAGAAACATGGTTCATGGAGTTTTCATCCTTTCACAATGTTTTGAGGGGAAATCTGACAATAACTATCTCTATTCCTTCAAAACATGAAGTACGTTTGCAAAGATAGTGCTGCTCACATCATGAAAACAATTCAATCAAAGATTTTTTTCCCTCTCAGTTTGATGTAGAAATCTAAGCCAGTGGCTCATTGAAAGTTTTGAAGTGGAATATTGATTTCTTTGTGATGCGCTGAAGGTCAGATTGAAATCAAATGATGTGAAATAAAGTGTTTTTCCAACAGAGATGGTGATGCTGGATAAGCCCTATACCGTTCTTTTATTGATCTGATTATACAATGATAATCGCTATTTATCAGTAAGGTACAAGAAGCCTCATCTTTCATATGGAGTGTCTGTTTAATCCACAATGTTTAGAAAGGAAAACTCATTCTCAGTTACATTCAGGATCAAGATACAGTTATAGTGCTAATTCTTATAAAAACCTAAACTTTGGTTCCTCCTTCCAGAAGTAATCTATTTGATGCTTGTTAAAGATTACAGGGTATTACATCCTTTTGAGAACCGGAACAGCATGTGCCCGGTGTCATTTAAAACTAATCTTGCATGAATAGAGAAAATGTCACCAATGATGGATTTATAGTTTGTATTCCTATTCAGAAATGATAAGCCCATTAACTATAATGGGACTATATTGAATTGGATTGAATTGAATACATTTTATTAGTCAAGTATGTATACATACAAGGAATTTGGCTTTGTGCTTTGCTCACAGGTAACAACACAACATACAGTAAACAATTTTGTGCCTTTTTGACTGTGGAGTCAATGGTGGCTCCCCATTTAAGGTCCCTGGAGATGATGGTTCCAAGGAACTTAAATGATTCCACAGATGTGACTGTGGTGTTGTTGATGGTGAGTGGGGGGAGGAGAGGGGGATCTCTGCTAAAGTCTACAATCAATTCCACTGTCTTAAGAGCATTGAGCTCTAGGTTGTTGCTGTGGCACCAGGATGCCAGCTGTGTCACTTCCTGTCATTAGGCAGATTCCACCCCATCCTGGATCAGCCCAATCAGGGTTGTGTCATTCGCAAACTTGAGAAATTTGACAGAGGAGTCTGTGGAGGTGCAGTTGTTGGTGTAGCGAGAGTAAATGAGAGGGGACAGTACGCAGCCTTGCAGTGCTCCTATGCTGAGGGTCAGCGGGTCAGAGATATGCTTTCCCAGCCTCACATGCTGCTTTCTGTTTGTCTGGAAGTTGGTGATCCACTGACAGAGGGGTTCAGGCACAGTCAACTGGGAGAGTTTGGAGTGTAGTAGCTCTGGCACAATGTTGTAGAATGCAGAACTAAAATCCATAAACAAAATCCTTGCATAGGTCCCCTGGCGGTCCAGGTGCTGGAGGATGAAATGCAGGCTTAGGTTGATCGTCATCCACTGATTGGCCCGATATGCAAACTGCAGGGGGGTCCTGCAGAGGGTTTATGCTATTTTTCAGCTGGGCCAGCACAAGTCTTTCAAGGATCTTTATGATTACAGACGTCAGTGCGACAGGCCTTTTGTCATTAAGACCAGTAATCCTTGGCTTTTTGGGTACAGGAACAATAGTGAAGATTTTGAAGTAGGCAGGGACAGTGCAGGTTTGCAGGGACTGGTTGAAAATGTCTGTGTAGACTGGTGCCAGTTGTTCGGCACAAAGCTTGTGGGTAGAAGGGGAAACATTATCCGGTCCTGGAGATTTCCAACTTTTCTGTCTCCTGAATAGCTTTTCCACCTCCTCAATTTCTATTGTTAGTGATGGAAAAGTGGCCAGACTGATGTTGGGCAGCAAGGAGGGGGTTGGTAGTGGATGATGGCCCAGTCTTTGCAGACTGAAGTCAGGCTGTAAGTGGGTGTGAAGTGGTAATTGGGGAGGAGTGGGTGGGGAAGAGTCCAATCTGCAAAGACTGGAGTCAGGCTGTGAGTAGGTGTGAAATGGTGATTGGGGAGAAGTGGGTGGGGGAGGGTGGTAGGGGTACCGGGATTATGTTTCTGTCTATCGAACCTGCAGTAGAACTCGTTCAGGTCGTTGGTCAGTTGATGAGAGAACGTAGATTTGCAAGGAACATACTCGGGAGCGGTGTGAGTATTCCTCGTCGCCGGAGTTGGGGGAGTGCTCCAGAGCTCTTCCCCCCCCCCCGAGTCCTCCTCCATCTCAAGAGCTTGAACACAACCACAGCCCTGCTAACAAGTATGTCCAAATAATTCAGCGAGTGAGAGAAATCCAGAACAATGTTTGGAGGTACCATATATCTGATGTTAATGAGTACCTCTCTTATGAAAGTGATCTTTGTGGGATTTTCACAGACGACACAAATAAACAAGCACAGACAAAACATCGAGGAGCAGTACACCATGGCAGCCATTGTCAGCGCCAGTCACAGTAAACAATCAGAGTGGTTAGGGACGAAAAGAAAATCTAGTACCTAGTTTTCATAAGTGCAAATATTTTTATGTTATACACTTTATAATGGGTTATTCACATTATAACATATGGAGGAAATAAAATTGAAAGTCAGTAAAACAAACTGAACTACCTTGTACTATGGGCATGTATGTTTGTGTAGAAGTTTGTATTCAGTTTTAGTTATTGATATTAAATATAAATTCTTGTGGAATTGATTTCCTCCACGGAGTAATAATTATTTGCTATCCCTCTGGTGAATGGAACAATGAAATTCTTACTTGCTGCAGCTTAACATGCCCATTAATGTAATAACATGTGATAAATATACAATAATCAATAATGCAATAAATTGGTAATTCTAGGCAATTAGCCCAAAATAGTGCAAAGCGGAAGTCCATAAAGCAACTAAAATGAAGTCCACAGCAGATCAGTGTTGCTGAGATGGGGTTGTGGTTCGTGTTGTGCAGTTCAAGAGCCTGATGTTTGTTAGGAAGAAGCTGTGATTGAACTTGGAGGCCATTGTCTCTGGCTCATGTACCTTCTTCCCAATGGAAGTAGCAAGATGAGAGCGTGGCCATCTTGGTGTAGGTCTTTGATTATATAAGCTGCATTCTTGAGGCAGCACTTCATGTTGATCCCTTCAATGGTAAGAATCTGATGGTACTGACCCATGATGGACTAGAAAATATCTACCCCTTTCTGTGGCCTCCTTCATTCCTGGGTGTTTGACTTACCGAACCAGGCCATGAAGCTACCAGTATGCTCTCTACCGTTCGTCAAATCTCCTCAACCTTTCAGGGAATTAGATGTTAGTAATCTTTCTTTGTGGTTGCATTGATATGCTGGGTTTAGGACATATCTACAGAGATAAGCACGCCCAGGAACTGGAAGCTCTTCACTCTCTCCACTAATGTCACATCAATGAAGCCACATCTGTGGATCCCTGGCTCCTGAAGTCAATAATCAGCTCCTTGGTCTTGCTAACATTAATAGCCCTGTCCCACGGTACGAGTTCATTCCAAGAGCTCTCCCGAGTTTGCCCTGATTCGAACTCGGAGATTTACGGTAATGGCCACTCGTCGGTACTCGGGGCTCTCGTGTACATTTTTCAACGTGTTGAAAAATCTTCATGAGTCTTCCCATGCTTACCTGCCATTAGCGAGTCTTCCCGTGCTTACCTGCCATTAGCGAGTCTTCCCGAGTACCCCCTGTTAGCGTTACGAGCCGCTAAGTGACGTCCCCGAGCTCCGACGTACCTGCTACGTTCATTCTCCGTGCTTACCACGAGTTTGATTTTTTTTCAACTCGGGAGAGGTCTTGGAATGAACTCGTACTGTGGGACAGGGCTATAATGGTTAGATTAGAACATAGAACAGAACAGCACATGATGCCCAGGTGAACTGATCTATTTGCCTGTACATGATCTTTATCCCACTATTCCCTCCACTTACATGTGCCTATCTGAAAGCATCCTTAGCACCTTTATCATATCTGCTTCCACCCCTGGCAATGCGTTCAAGGCCCCCACCACCCTCTGTGGGGAAAAAACTTGCCCCACACATACTTTTTTGATACTTCTATCAAGTCTCCCCTCAACCTCTGACACTCCAGAGAAAACAATCTAAGTCTATCCAACCTCTCCCTGCAGTTGAAACCCTCTAATCCAGGCAGCATTCTGGTAAACCTTCTCTGCACCCTCACCAAAGCTTCCATTCATTTCTTGTAAAGAGCTACCAGAACTGCACGTAATACTTCAAAATGTGACCTAACCATAGTCCTATAGAGCAGCATCATGACTTCCTGAATCCTATATTCAATGCCCCTAGCAATAAAGGCAACCATATCATAAGCCTTCTTTACCACCCTATCTACTTAAGCTACACCCTTCAGTGAGCTATGAACTTGGACTCTAAGATCACTCTGCACATCGATGTTATTAAGGGTCTCGCCATTAACTGTATACTCTTTCCTTACATTCAAAATGCCATATTGCAACACCTTGTTCTTGCTTGGGATAAACTCCATCTGCCATTTCTCAGTCCATTTCTTTAGCTGACATATATATATATTCTGCTGATGTTCTGACAGCCTTCTTCACTGTATTCTACTCCTCCAATTTTAGTGTCGTCTACAAACCTACTCACCAACCCATCTCCATTTACGTCTAGGTCATTTATATCAATCACAAATAGCAGAGGTCCCAGCACAAATCCCTGTGGAACTCCACTGAACACAGACCTCCAGCCAGAATATCTACCTTCCACCACAACCCACTGCCTATTTGTTTTGTTTAGTTAAGTTATGTTTTCTAAGGGTTCATCCTCAAAGGATCTTCTGACATTGCCCTCGTTGACTGAGATTACATGGTCACAGGGGCTGTAGTGGCCCGAAAAGTGATATCAATGTTCTTCTTTTTGAAGCGAGCATAGATGAACCGTGAGGTACATTCCCATGTGTAGGCCAAGACTACTGTGTACGTCAACTGATCCAGGGCAGTATAAGAAAGCTTGCTACGATCTTCACAAAGCCATCAGGAATGCCAAGAGAACAATACCGGGACAAACTTGAGTCCCAGTATAATCATTCAGACACACACAGACTGCGCAAGGCCTGAATACTAAAACTGGCTGCAAAGCAAAGTCAGGCAGCATCGCTGGTGATAGTGCGACCTTACCTGATAAACCTAATGCATTCTCTGCTCGCTTTGAGCAAAAGACACTTTGAGATGACACCCATCTCAACGGACTCGAGTGTGCCTTTCCCTAGTGTCACTGTTGCAGAAGTTAGATCGGGTGACGGCGAGGATGAACCCATGGAGAGCAACTAGTCCAAACAGAATCCCTGGCCATGTCCTTAGTAGCTGTGCGGACCAGCTAGTGGGAGTATTCGCTGACATCTTTAATCTCTCCCTACTCCGTTCTGAGGTGCCCACCTGCCTCAAGAAGATCACTATCAAGAAGTCAAGAAAATCCTGATCTCATGCCTTAAATGACTACCCACCAGTAGCATTGACATCCACTATGATGAAGTGCTTTGAGAGGTTGCTTCTGGAACACATTAAATCCAGTCTACCAAGCAACCTTGACCCACTGCAGTTTGCCTACCGCCACAACAGTTCACGGCTGATAACATCACCCTGGCTCTACACTCATCCCAGGAATGAGCTGGATAATAAACAAACCTAGGGCAGACTTTTTTTCATAGACTACAGCTCTAATTACAATATCATTATCCCATCCAAGCTCATCTCCAAACTTGTGGAATTTCGTCAGCGCTTCCCTCTGCAGTTCGTTTCAAATGTTCAAATTCTGTTTATTGTCACGTTTACCAATTGAGGTACAGTGAAACTTGATTACCATACAGCCATACTAAAAAAAAGAACAAGACACACAACTACATAAATGTTAACATAAACATCCACCACAGCGGATTCCCCACATTCCTCACTGTGATGTAAGGCAATAAAGTCTAATCTTCTTCCCACTTTATTCTGTCGGGGTTGGGAGAGTCGAACCATCCGCAGTCGGGGCGATCGAAGCTCCCGCAGCCGGTGATCGAAGCCCCCGTGTCGGGGCGATCGAAGCTCCCGTGATCGGGGCGATCGAAGCTCCTGCGGCTTGGAGCTCCCGAAGGTGGTCCCTAACCAGGGACCGTAAGCTCCACGATGTTAAGTCCGCAGGCTCCCGCGGTTGGAGCCCCCAAAGTCGGTCGCCAGCAGACACGCAAGCTCCACGAGTTAGGCCGCAGTGCGGATGGAGATACGATATGGAAAAAGTCGTATCTCCATCGAGGTAAGAGATTAGAAAAAGATTCCCCCAACCCCTCTCCCCCATCCCCCCCCCCCCAAAAAAAAACAAGCTAAAGAACATTAAAGCATAGTACTTTATCATTAAATATACAAAACATTCCAAAATCTTCAATAAATAATTTAAATATAATCTATTGTGCATTAGACAGCTTAGAAAAGGTTTGTACAAATACATACGAAAAAACAACAAAGAATGAAAAGGATGAGAGAGACTGTTGGCGAGGCAGCCATTGCGGACGCCACCCGGTCGAAATTGGATTCTCAATTTTCTGACCAACAGACCACAATCACTGAGGGTAAGTGACAAATCATCCTCTACAATCCTCAACCCTGGTGCCCCACAGGGATACTTTCTCAGCCTCTTTCCATACTCCTATACACTCATGACTGTGCAGCAAATACCAATCTACCTTAATGTACAAAATTGCAGAAAACACCACCAATAGTGGGCCAGATAGCAAAGAATGACGAGAGAGATACAGGAAGGAGACTGAGAACGTCGTGCTATAACAACAACTTCTCCCTCAATAACTGCAAGGCAAAAGAGATTATGATTGAATTCAGGAAGCAAAGCGACACACATACCCCGGTATATATTGATGGTGCCAAAGTAGAAATGGTTGAAAGCTTCAAGTTCTTAGGAATAAATATCACCAGCAATTTTCCCTGGACCATCCACATCGAAGCAATGGCCAATAAAACACACCAACGGCTCTACTTCCTTAGAAGGCTTAGGAAGTTTGGCATGTCCTCAACAACATCACCAACTTCAACAGATGCGCCTTAGAAAGCATTTTCTCAGATGCATCACAGCATGGTTTGAGAACAGCTCCATTCAAGACCCTGCGAAATTGCAGAGAGTTGTGGGTATCGCCCAGTCCATAGCGCAAATCATCTACACCACACTGCTTCAGCAAGGCCGTCAGCATAACCAAGGACCAGTCTCGCCTCCGTAATTAACACTTCTCCCCTCTCCCCTCTAGGCAAGTTTGAAAATGCAGATTCACGGACAGTTTCTTCCTAGCTGTTATCAAGCAACTGAACTGTCCTCTCATCAACTAGAGAACATCTACCTGTTGGAGACCTTCGAACTATCTTTATTCAGACTTTACTTGACTTTATCTTGCATGAAACGTTGTGCTCTTTAAGATGTATCTGTACCCTGTGGATTGCTTGATTGTAATCATGCATAGTCTTTACGCTGACTGGATAGCAAGCAACAAAAAAGCTTTTCACTCTATCTTGGTACACTTGATGGTAATAATAAACTAAACTAAACTAAAACATTGAGTTGACCGGGATCGATGCATCACTGAAACTTCAGAATATTTCAAGAAATTACAACTACTGCCAAGGGAACTGAACTAATTTTTATTGCAATTTCAGTGCTCTTTTGCTGGTATTTTCTTTCAGTAATTCATTTATCTTCTAAGTGCTGCCCCTTTGTTGTATTCTATCGTCAAGAAGAGAACAGCTTCAGGCGATTACAATTCCCTGTCTGCAGTAATCTGTTGAATATCACTTAAGCAATACCACCAAATTCTCTTTGAAATTGCAGATTCACGGAAAAGCAGAATTTTGCATATCAACAAAATAATATCTTAAGTTATAAAAAGTAAAAGCATGAAGCACAAAATTAGCAGATAAACTCCACACAGCTATGTACTTTGAGCTTACTGTTCTCTGAGGTATTATTAAAGCTTAGGCCAGTCCCGAGTTGAAAAGTTCCCAGCTGTTATCAAGCAACTCTCATGCACCTTGCATCTCAACACATAAAAGGCACGGCATTCATATCCATCAGAATGTTTCATTATAATTATTGTAAACCTTTGAATGTGAAATGTTAAATGATAAGAAAAGAATGAACTATCAGAAAAGCTATATACATAATAAGGACTGAAAATTATGAATAAGATGGAAATGGACACAAAGCATTGGGATAATTTAGCGGGTCCGGGGAGCGTCTCTAGGGAACACTGGTAGGTGATGTTTCAGGTCGGGATCTGCTGAGTTACTCCAGCACTTTGTACCCTTTTGTGTACTAACCAGCAACAGCAATTCTTTGTTTCTACAATAAGATTGAAATGCTTAATGTTTAATGAAAAAGTACAGGAGAATGCAGTTGGAAACACAGAACGGACAAAATGGTTTCATATATAAGCTTCACAACTGCTTGCGTTTTAAGATTAATAACATTGTGCTCCAGGGAATAGCTGCCAGAATACACTCCCAAATGTCTTTCTCCACAGAAACAGATTTAATAATTTGGAATCCGTCATTGTAACTTTTTTCTTCATGATATTCAATAACCTATTTAATGAGGTATGAATCTATTTAGAAAGCCAAATATACCAGGCTCATAGGAGTAATTCCGAATCATAGAATTAGCATAAACTCCACACAGCTATGTACTTTGAGCTTACTGTTCTCTGAGGTATTATTAAAGCTTAGGCCAGTCCCGAGTTGAAAAGTTCCATGAGATTCCAAATTGCTGATTTTTTTAAAACAAAATACATAAACATATTCTGTTTCCTGTTTGCAATAATTAATATTCTGCTTTCATCTTCTTTGAAGCTTAAGCACCATTTCACGGAAAGATGAATCATAAAAAAACATATGTTCTAAGATGGAAACCTACTGATAGTGGCTGACAGAGGAAGTCTTGATATTATAGATCACAGAGGATTGATTTTTATTCCTCACAGTTCCTTCTGGGCTAGATCAGGCAAAAGTTGGACCTTCTCTCCTCATCAGAATGATCAGGTGAAAAGTAGATAATTTTGACAGGGGGAAGGTAACCTCTTTATCCCTGAGAGGTCTCCTCAAAATTTTGCTTTTCTTAACTTCTGGATTTTGAAGCTATTTGTTACTAATTTGGAAATCACCAATTTAACAACTAATGCTACATCCCCTATTTCCTGTGGCGAAACTAAACTTTGCCCTAGAATTCTGCTTTTTGTAACTTGAATGGGCATCTTTTTCCAATGACTACTTAATCTTTCACCTTACTCTCTTCAAACCAATCTCATCTATGAGACCCCTTTGTAATTGTTTGATACATATCCACTTCATTGCTATCCACCTGCCAGCCATTCCTGAAATTTGCACATTTAAAGATTGGCAACGGTTCACATCAGCATCAGTCTCCAGCCAATCTAGATCAGTTGCAGGTAAAACATGTCTCTGGAGGATGCCACGTCCCTTGCATCACTTTCACACTGGATAACCTTGACACAAAGCACGACTATCAGGATGCACTATGAAAAGTATTTTGATGTGATGCATCTCAGCCTGTTATGGTAATTGCTCTCCTCTTGACTGCCTGAACCTGCAGAGTATGATGAACACAGCCCAGTCCATCAAAGTATTGTCACTTCAATCATTCCAGTCAATCTTCATGGCAAGTTGCATCAGGAAGGCTGGAAAAATCATCAAGGATGAATGCCACTCTGGCCATTCTCTTTTCTCTCTTCTACCTTCTGGGAGAAGATACAGGAGCTTGAGGTTCCAGATGTCCAGACTTGAGAACAGCTATCTCCCTACTGCTACCAGATGCCTCTACCAATTACCCTTTTCACAACCCCTTCCCAGATGTGCTCACTCTACCTCATTTGGTTATTCTGTTTTTGCAGTTTAGCACTACTTCAAATAACACTACAATATTCGAAGCACTGTGCTGTTTTGCACTAATTGTATTTATCATTACTGCATGTAAACTGTTTACTATATGCACTTCAAGTGAACAAACAATTTATTTGCACCCTGGTATGTGTGAAAATAAATTAATCTGAATCTGAATCAGTCACAACTTTAGATTTTTGCAGTGAACACTCTGGAATAAAATGCAAGAACTCAATAAATAATCAACTGATCTATAATTAATCTAATTATACTTTGCAGAACTACATTGGAAATGGGAGAAGAAACTCCCTGTCAGAACATCTAGATCATCTTGCAATCTAAATCCAGAATGAATCTAATGGATTTCCCTGACATTATACTTTGTGAGTACTTTAGTTACTAACTGTTACCTCTAGGTTCAACAACAGCTTCTTCTCATCAACCATCAACCATGAACAGTACTGGATAAAACCACAACCCTACCTCAACAACAAACCTTTGTGGACTTTGCGTAGGTTGCACTATGCACTGAGTTTTCACTCTAACAGTCTGCTTACCTAGTATTACCAATAATTTATTGTATTATCGATTATGGTATAATTATTTGTTGTGTGTTGTGTTATCGTGTCTGTTAATGTGCAAGTAAGAATATTATTGTTTCGTTCCTGGTGCATATGACAATTAAACACGCTTGACTATTGTGTTCAGTTCTGGGCACCATGTTATGGGAAAGATATTGTCAAGCTAGAAAGGGCACAGAGAAGATTTACAAAGATGTTACCTGGGCAAGAGAGTCTGAGCTATAGGGAGAGGTTGAGTGGGCTGAGACTCTATTCTTTAGAGCGCAGGAAGATGAGGAGTGATCTTAAAGAGGTGTATAAGATCATGAGAGGAATAGATCGGGTAGATGCACACAGTCTCTTGCCCAGAGTAGGGGAATCGAGGACCAGAGGACATAGGTTCAAGGTGAAGAGGAAAAGATTTAATGGGAATCTGAGGGGTAACTTTTTCACACAAAGGGTGGTGGGTGTATGGAACAAGCTGCCAGAGGAGGTAGTTGAGGCTGGGACTATCCCAACATTTAAGAAACAGTTAGACAGGTACATGGATAGGACAGATTTGGAGTGAAAGGGTCCAAATGTGGGCTGGTCGGACTAGTGTGGCTGAGATATGTTGGCTGGTGTGGGCAAGTTGGGCTGGAGGACCTGTTTCCACACTGTATTACTCCATGATTCTATGACTAGTCAGTGGAATGGAAGTTACATCACTTTAGATAGTTTACTTTCATGCAGAGCAAATATTATTACAGGTTTAATAAGCGATCTCTGTTGTTTTTACTTTTTTGGTCCGACTTGTCCCACGTTGACTCTCACACAAATAACCTTTCTAGTTTGCATTCCCACGGCACAGGTTGCCTCACCACTCCAGCTGGTGCTCGAGTTAAGACCAGCTACGGACAAATCTTCGATACACAGGCCCCAAGGACCAGTCTGCCAGTGATGGATAACACAAGGATGCTCGTTGCAGCTGCGTACTTCCTGTAAGGCACTGATGTTTGGGCACTGCGCTGCTCCTATTGAAAAATAAAAGAAATAAGAATAGCAGGTGTTTGACTTTGAAAACATTGTTAGCTCACTTGGTGATGAAATAACATGTCATGATGTATTTTTTATGGTCATGAACAAGGTATGAAGCTGCATGTCACCATTTAACACGGTTTAATAAAATACCACTTTTAATAAGGCATGGGTGTTCTCACTCTAATATCACATAAATAATACAAAGTCTTTGTATGTGTCTTTAATTTCAAACCAATTTTGTGAAAAGTTATGCATGGTTTCACTGTAGTATTAAAAAACCCCAGAAGAAAGCAACCAGGGTGACATATAGTTAGGCATTGAACTTCTTGAAAAGCATTCATGCTTAATGGTCTATTATGGAACAGGTGTTTTATTGCTAAAGGCTTCACATTATGTGATGCACAGTCTTTTAATTATCAACCCAATTATTCCTTCATGAGGAAAATAACATCAAATGATTCACAATTGATTGGGAGCAGCTATAGTATGTAATAGGTAGTTTAGCTTGGAGATGCAACGAGGAAACAGGCCCTTCGGCCTAACGAATCCGCACCACCCAGAGATCACCGTGTACATTAACACTATCCTACAAACTAGGGACAATTCAACTGAAGCCAATTAACCTAAAAACCAGTACGTCTTTGGAGTGTGGGCGGAATCCGGAGCACCCGGAGAAAGCCCATGTGATCAAAGGGAGAACGGACAAACCTACGCACAGACAGCGCCCGTAGTCAGGATCAAACCTGGGTCTCTAGTGCTGTAAGGCAACAACTCTACCGCTGCGCCACTGTGCCACCCCTGTCTGGGAGTCTGGGTTCTGGGGCCTCCACTCATTTGCTTGGTATGAGCTACCAAGGAACCATCACCTATCACATTCCATGGTTGATGAAGCATGAAAAGCAAATGGGGTCAGTGACATCAATCCCGTTAAATCATGAGATGGGCTGAAGGACCTATTTCTGTGCTGGATTACTCTATGATTCTATGATATGCCTTGGATAATGTTTGCAAAAGAACAAATTTGCTAATAAAATGTAGAACAACAGCATCTAGACATTAGGTTAAAAAGATGATCACCTACCACAGTCAGGGAGATAATAATTGGACATGTGTCAATACATTTATAATCAGATGCATATAAATTGAAGTATTCTCAGAATTAAACTAAATAAAAATTACAGTTTGTGAAGTTTTTATTTGCTAATTGCATGAATCCCTGGAGATCCTTTTCTTTGTTGATAGCAATATACCCCAGTCACCAGATTGAATCCCCTCAATAAGCAAACATTAATACGATAACAAGTGGTTTGCGTATATAAAGATGATGCTGGTTATTATCTTAGTTACAAAATCCATTAATAATTTGTGCTTTTTACTGTTACTGTTATGTGAGAGCTAGACCCGTTTCATTGATTGAAAATCATACCTTCTTCTGCATATGCCAGAATTGAACGTGCACGCATCTGTTTACCCTCAGTGGTTTTGCCAGAACAGGTATAAGAGCACGATGACCACCCAGACCATTTACTAAGGACACAGTCTTTCGGACAAGGTACTTCACACGATACTGGCACAGGATAGATGGCTTCGTTGCACAGATTTCTGTCTACAACTTCTCCAGGGGAAAGAAAAAAATCAACCAAAATAAAATCATCAATCTAGATTGAAAATAAATCACATGATTAAAAAATATAAACATTTCAGAAAATGTAAAAGATCAATACACCAATGACCACAGTATTTTTTTATGCTAATATGCTATTTCAATTGTAAATGTTGCTTCGTTCAAAGAATAAAATCTATTGCATTCTAATATCAAAATGTGGTCATAATATCCCATATGCAGTTAAATCCCCAAAAGTCAATTACAATCATATTTATTTATATAAACATGTAAAATATGTTATGATGGTGATGGGGATTTGTAACATTTGAAATGTTTGCTAATGTTGCTAGCATTTTTATTTGTGGTAAGCCTGCCTTCTTAGGGAAGTAAATTAAGAAATTGGAATTAAATAGCACATTTAAGAAATATCAAACACACTTCACAATCATTAAAGTATTTTTTAAATATGTCACTGTTGTAATGTGGGAAACACTAATAAAGCCATTCTTTTTTATAAGTAAAATGAATTGAGATACATTTTGGCCAGAATAACAGGAATGACTTGCCAATTCTTCTTCAAACTAATGGCTTCAGCACGAGAGCAGAGACTGCAGTCTGATGTCCCATCTTAAATAAAGCGGCACCAGCAGTGCAATACTGTAGATCAGTGTCACTCATATTATAGACAATAGACAATAAACAATAGGTGCAGGAGTAGGCCATTCAGCCCTTCGAGCCAGCACCGCCATTCAATGTGATCATGGCTGATCATCCCCAATCAGTACCCCGTTCCTGCCTTCTCCCCGTATCCCCTGACTCCGCTATCTTTAAGAGCCCTATCTAGCTCTCTCTTGAAAGTATCCAGAGAACCGGCCTGCACCACCCTCTGAGATTATGAGTCATACTTTGTAGCTAATCCCACTAGTTTAACTGAAAGCTTCTCTGCCCTTTCCCCCTCACTTTTGGAGTTACGTGCTAAGAGGAAGTTACCTATGCTGTAACGTTAATAAAGTCTTTGGATCTTAATCACTATGTGTGACTTAAGTTATCCCAACAGCAGAAGCTCAACATGGTGTCAGAAATGGGATACGAACCCACGCCTCCAATAGGAGACCAGCCTGTGATTGAGCCAGCTCGACCTCCGTATTATCCAGACCGTACAAGTGTACTTCCATCTGTGTCCAGCGGCATTGAACCACCTACACCAGCACAACAACCCATTTCTGGAACGGCTGCTTTGCCAGTGGTGACGGCCTCTCCACCTGTGCCACAGTGCCCTGTTTCATCACCGGGAAGGCTGGTTCAATCTCCATCACCTGTGAAGCCACCGGCTCCATCCCCAGTGGGGAAAAACGGAGATGATCTTTATTGCACATGTGCTGGTCGTGTTTGCAAGCCCACCGTGAAGTACCCGGGCTATGTTTGACTTTCCTCCAGCTTATTATCAACTGCTATGTTTGCCTTATTTAGTCAATGGTTTTGTCCTGACATTTAATTCTTTAAGAGGGAGGATGTAGATCAGTGTCACTCATGTTATGAGTTATACTTTGTAACTACGCCCACTAGTTTAACCGAAAGCTTCTCTGTCCTTTCTCCCTCACTTTTTGAGTTACATGCTAAGATGAAGTTACCTATGCTGTAACTTTAATAAAGTCTTTGGATCTTAATGACTGTGTGTGACCTAAGTTATTCCAACAGCAGAAGCTCAACAAATACTACCTCAGCACGGAACATAAGTGTTAGTTTGATTTTTCTTATCCTTAATGGCGCATATTAATAATTATTGTGTGCACCATTTATTAAATGTACTACATTTACTCACGCAGGCTTCTTAGAAATTAGAATTTCTACAGGTGTGCCGTGGAGAGCACGCTGACTGGTTGCAACACGGCCTGGTTCAGTGACTCGAATGCCCAGGAATGATGGTGGCTGCAGAAAGTGGTGGACATTGCCCAGTCCATCACAGATATTGTCCACCCCACCATTGAAGGGATTTTCAGGAAGCGTTGCTTCAAAAAGGCAGTTGATATCATTAAAGATCCACCAACCTGGCCATGCTCTCATCTCACTATTACCATTGGGAAAAAGGTACATGAGCTTGAGAACTGTGACCATCAAGGACAGCTTCTTCCCAGCAACTATCAGGTCCCTTAACCACAACCCTACCTCAGCAACGGTCTGCTATGGTGTTTGATTTGGTTGCATCATGTACTTCAACTTGTGTTATTATGATCTGGTTATCTTGTATTAATGATAATTTATTGTATTATTATTTATTGTATATTTATTTGCTGCATTGTTGCATTCATGTTCTGCTCCCGAGTCAACACTCTTGGCAATATCACTCAAATCTGCACCCTCTATCTTCAAGAACACCACATCCCACAGTTCCCCTCCAAATCACACGTCATCCTGATTTGGAGACTGATCACTAGTTTTTCAATGGCACAGACTTTAATTCCTAGAACTCCCTACCCAACAGCAAGCATTGTGGGCTACCTATACCTGAAGGGCAACAGCATTTTAAACACACAACTTATCAAAGGTAATTAGGGATGGGCTATAAATGCTGATCTTGCCATTAATCGACAGAAAATAAAACATATCACTTGAGGTTTTGGAAAATTGATGTTGCAGACTGTGTGCGGCACGATGGCATAGCGGTAGAGTTGCTGTCTTAGAGCGTCCGGGACCCGGGTTGAATCCTGACTATGGGTGCTTGTCTGTATGGAATTTGTATGTTCCCCCTGTGATCTGCGAGGGTTTTCTTCAGGATCTCCGGTTTCCTCCCGCACTCCAAAGATCTACAGGTTTGTATGTTAATTGGCTTGGTCTAATTGTAATTTGTCCCTAGTGTGTGTAGGATAGTGTTAGTGTGCGGGGATCGCTGTTCGGCACGAACTCGGTGAGCCAAAGGGCTTGTTTCTGTGCTGTATCTCTAAACTAAACTAAACTAGATAGAATTGTTTACTGTCATTTATTGCCATGCCGCTTCAACAAGAATATGGTTTAAAATGGCTGAATTCAAATTAATTTATACTGTTGTGAGACAGAGGGAAGTATAGTTCTACTCATTAATATACCTAAGTCTATTGCAGTTTTGTGGTACATTGGTCCCATTAGACAATAACAATCCAGTGGCAGTATTGCAGTACTGATTCTGTTTTCCCCACACCCTTACCTTTCTTGCCCCAGCTTCCGTGTTCTAATTAAAGCAATGGCTACACATCAAAGTCACTGACTGTAAAATGCTTTGGGATATCTTGAGATATATAACAAATTCTACATTAATGTAAGTCTCTCTCTGAAGAGGTGCTGGGCAATGAATACTGATTAAGTCTTTCCTTGTAAAGTGAAGTTAAAATCAAAAGCCCTAGGCACAGATCATTGACTCGTTCTCTTTTAAAAGCTTTGGTCACGAACAGAGAGGGGAATAACAGACAGATTGTCATCGTCCCTATGAATCTTTGGAATGAATAAATCTAGTTTAACATTCAACATAAAATGTAAAACACTCCTTAAATAATAAGGATTTTAACTACAGTGCGAGAGACAAAAACTGATTATTGTGTCAAGAGAAATATTCATGATGAGTATTTTTGCAATTGAGATCTATTATTATAAATCATTACATCGATCTCTGTCAGAGAAATATTCTATATAGGAAAATAAAAGGAAGGAAACACATTTTGATTAGGATATTTCAACAATTAGCAGGCAGCCTAATGTTTATCCGAATAAAACAATGGACGTTTCCTTTCTGAAAGTATTTTTACAAACTTTAGGAAATCCAAAATGTGATTTGGAATAAGTTCCATGAAAGGGCTCACTAAAAAATGTCCCAAATTTTCTGTAATCCTTAAATGTAAAGTCAGAGGTCAAAAGCCTATATGTTCTCAAAATATTCAACAAATGAGGCTACAAAATTAACTTCCCTTAACTTGATTGTGATGCACACAAACTCAATTAAAGCACTTGAACTACAAGTAAATCAAAGGAAATAACAGACTGTCAGAAGAAGGATCTCAACTCGAAACGTCATCTATTCCTTTTCTCCAGAGATGCTGCCTGACCCACTGAGTTACTCCAGCATTTGGTGTCTATTAAAGGAAATACGATATGGTTGAAGCTGAGAGCTACATTGCTTCAAATGAAGCCAGCAAGCGGCAATTTACAAGTTTCCAGCTTTGATTGAAAACAACAGGAACAATCTTTCAGATGTGCAAACATGATGTTTCCACAGCAAAAATAGAGTTGAGTTGGCCCAAGTCACAGGCTTCCCTGAATAGTGATTTTTAGAACTTAAAACAGCACATGAACAGACTATTTGGCCCACAATGTCCATGCTGAACTTGATGTCAAGTTGAACTGAACTTCTCTTCGTGCACTTGATCCATATCGCGCCATCCCCGGCATATTCATGTGCCTATCCAAAAGCCTCTTAAATGCCACTGCTGTATCTGCCTGATCCCTGGCAGCTCGTTACAAGCACCCATCACTCCCTGTCCTTCTTACCTTAAAGTTATGCCTTCTAGTCCAACTTCTTATATCTAATACCATCTTATCCTGTCAGCATTCTGGTACACCTCTTCTGCACTCTCTCCAAAGCCTCCAAATTCTTAACATAATGGGGTGACGAGAACTGTACAGAATATTCCAAATGCGGCCTAACCAAAATCCTACAAAGATGCAGTATGACTTTCTGACTTTTATACTCAATGCCCTGACCGATGAAAGCAAGTGTACAGTATGCCTTCTTGTCATTCTATCTACTTGTGTTGCCACTTTCAGGGAGCTTGCCACTCATCTGGGATTCAAAGAGTGACACCAAGGAAGCTGGTAACTTGAACTAGCTCTGCATTATGATCAGATTTTCTACAGCGTTGACATGTTTCACATATCCTTTATCCTGGCATGGACTGAAAGATTTGGGTTTATTATTATCATGTGTACCAAGGTACAATAAAAAGCTTTGCTCTGGATGCTACCCAAACAGATCAGATAATACTACACATAAATACAATCAAGTCAAACTCAAGTAGAATAGAGCAAAGGGGGGCGGGTGGGAAATTGCAATCTTCACATGGTCCGCCCTGTTTCAATGAATACAATCAACCTGCCGTGTACAATCAAATAAGTTCAAGTAGAACAAGTTGTCCTACATGTTTAGGCTGTGCACACCATACGCAAGATGAAGAAGAAGCAAAGGGGAAACTACAGAGTACAAAATATAGTTCTCAGCATTATAGTGCATCAGTTCCATAGACAAAATCCAATGTCCGCAATGGGGTAAAGCTGAATTGCTCAGTACTCGAATTTATGGGCAGCAATTAAAGAGTGCACCCCAGAGGTGAGGACAGTACAGAGCTGGTCGGGGGGGGGGGGGGGGGGGGGGGGGTGTAGACTGGGAAATGTTCCAGGATTCGGCAACGGACTTGAACGAATACACAACAGTCGTTACAGACTTCATTAAGAAATGTGTGGAGGACTGCATCCCCATCAAAACCTTCCGAGTGTTTCCCAATCAGAAACCTTGGATGAACTTTGAGATCTGCACTCTTCTGAAGACCAGACACCGGGCATTCATGTCAGATGATACAGTGGTCTACAAGAAGTCCAGATACGACCTTGGTAAGGCCATCAAAAAGGCTAAAAGGGACTTCTGCTCCAAGCTGGAGGATGAGACAGATGTTCGGCAGCTGTGGCAGGGCTTGAATGCCATCACCTCCTACAAGGCGAAACCAGGAGGCAGCTCGAATGTCGGCGAAACATCACTCCCTGACGAGCTCAATGCGTTTTACGCACGCTTTGATAGGGAGAATACTGATGTGCCTTCCAGAGCCCCCATTCGCTGTGATGGTATTTCAGTCTCAGTCACAGAGGCCGACGTCAGGAAATCCTTCAGAGGGGTGAACCCCCGAAAAGCACCTGATGGAATACCCGGTCATGTTCTAAAAACCTGTGTGGACCAACTGGCTGGAGTTTTTACGGACATTTTCAACCTGTCACTACTGAGGTCTGAGGTTCCCACATGCTTCAAAAGGGCATCAATTATACCAGTGCCCAAGAAAAGTAAGGTGACGTGCCTCAATGACTGTGGTGATGAAGTGCTTTGAGAGGTTGATCATGGCGAAAATCAACTCCTACCTCGACAAAAACCTGGACCCACTGCAGTTTGCTTACCGCCACAACAGATCAACGGTGGATGCGATCTCGCTGGCCCTCCACTCCACTCTGAACCACTTGGACAACAAAAACTCATATGTCAGGCTGTTATTCATTGATTACAGCTCGGCAGTTAATACTATCATCCCCTCCAAGCTGGTTACCAAACTCGCATAACTGGGCCTCTGCGCATCGCTCTGCAATTGGATCCTCGACTTCCTCATCCACAGACCACAGTCTGCTCGTATTGGTGGTAATGTGTCAGACTCGATAACAATCAGCACGGGAGCACCTCAAGGCTGCGTGCTCAGCCCCCTGCTGTCCTCACTCTATACTCATGATTGCGTAGCCGGTCATAGTGCGAACTCCATCATCAAGTTCGCTGACGACACCACTGTTGTGCGATGTATCACTGATGGGGATGAGTCCGAGTATAGAAGAGAGATTGAGCAACTGTCCATATGGTGCCAGCACAATAACCTGGCCCTCAACACCAGCAAAACCAAGGAACCGATTGTGGACTTTGGAAGGAGTAGGATGGGGACCCACAGTCCCGTTTATATCAATGGTTGAAAGGGTCAAGAGCTTCAAATTCCTGGGCGTGCACATCTCTGATGATCTTTCCTGGTTCGAGAACACTGATGCAATTATCAATAAAGCACATCAGCGCCTCTACTTCCTGAGAAGATTACGGAGAGTCGGTTTGTCAAGGAGGACTCTCTCTAACTTCTACAGGTGCACAGTAGAGAGCATGCTGACCGCTTGCATCGTGGCTTGGTTCGGCAACGAGCGCCCTGGAGAGGAAGAGACTACAAAAAGTAGTAAACACTGCCCAGTCCATCATCGGCTCTGACCTCCCTTCCATCGAGGGGATTTATCGAAGTCGCTGCCTCAAAAAGGCTGGCAGTATCATCAAAGACCCACACCATCCTGGCCACACACTCATCTCCCTGCTACCTTCAGGTAGAAGGTACAGGAGCCTGAAGACTGCAACGACCAGGTTCAGGAATAGCTACTTCCCTACAGCCATCAGGCTATTAAACCTGGCTCGGCCAAAACTCTGAACTCTGAACATTATTAACCCATTATTTGTTATTTGCACTTTATCAGTTTATTTATTCATGTGTTTTGTAGTCAATGCCTATTATGTTCTGTGTGCTGAAGCAAAGCAATAATTTCATTGTCCTATCAGGGACACATGACAATAAACTTGAACTTGAACTTATGGAAGGAACATTCAGAAGCCTGATAACAGAGGAGAAGCTGTTCCTGAGTCCGGCACTACACACTTTCAAGCTTCCGTACCTTTTGCTCAACGGGAGCAGAAGGAGGAGGAATGATTGGGGTGGGACATGTCTTTGATTATGTTGGCTGCCTTTCTGAGGCAACACGAGGTGTAGATAGAGTCAATGGTGGAGAGTCTGGTCTGTATTATGGACTAGGCTACATCTACAACTCTGCGATTTCCTAGAATTTCTAGGAAATCTTAGAAAGTCTCAGGATTTGTCCTTGTCTTGTTATATACAATGACGTGTCAAGAGTTAGAAGCAGGAATTGGTTATCAGTGTGCAAAAGTTGTAAAAGAAAAGGAAATAGATTTAATCTTTTTTTGGTCATCTAAACATTCATTTAGACCCCTGTAAATAGCAAGAAATTGGCTAAAACTATCTTCTGTTTTTGTGGTTGCTGTGTGGCTGTAGAGGGCTCCACCTACCTCCTAAGTAGAAAATGAGGACACATGGCAGGAGGAATAGGAAAATCATGGAGGATCAAGAAGAGTCAAAGGAGGCAGTGGAAGATGACCAGGAGAAGAGGGACAATGTGATGACAATGAAGAGTGTTTTGTTGCATCCGAAACCCCACAGTGCCATTTCAACGATTAATGATGCAAGTGATGAGCAGTTAGAGGGGCACAGGTCACTTGGAGAGATACCATTAGTTGGCTTCAGTCCGAGGCATGGTGTCGAAACTTGGATTGATTACTCAGCAGGATGTCCAACATGCACTGTCCCAAAGGATTCAAATGAGGACCACAAATAGAATGGTCACAAGATAAGGCTGATATGGATAAACAACATAAAGGCTAGAGAGTTGTCAAGCTTGCCTCTCAAAATTCAACACTTTGATTGATGGATTGGTTGGTTGAAAGATACTGCATGGAAACAGACCCTTTGGTCCACCGAGCCCACGACGGCCATCGTTCACCTGTTCATACTAGCTCTGAGTTATCTCACTTTTCAAACCACTCCCCACTCAGGAGAAGCAAATTACAGAGGCCAATTCAGAGGCCAATTTACCTACAAACCTGCACATCTTTGGGATGTGGGAGAAAAGCGGAGTACCCAGAGGAAACTCACACGGTCACAGGGAGAATATGCAAACTCCGCACAGACAGCTCCTGAGGTCAGGATCGAACCTGGGACTTTAGCACTGTGAGGCAGTGACTCTTTCTGCTGCCCACCCCTGATAAGAAGCTTGGCTGAATTAGGAGAGTATGACATGTCACGTACACCTCTGCCGGAGTTTGGCGATGGTCTACAGAGGTCAGTTCTCTACCAAGCAGAGATGCTCGAGCCTCTACAGGACCAGAGTGATATGCCATCAGGGAACAGCTTGAATGCTCATTAATCAGCAAAGTGCCATCTGTGAGAAGATCATTGCTCTAATTTGGCACTGGGATGAAAACAACTAAAACAGATTGCAGTTCCTTGGGAGGAAATGGATGCTGCATTTGAGCAGCAAGCAGTCCTGTAATGAAGATGGTGGATGGTGGACATTGGCAAATGCGTTCATTGAAAGGTGGCAGGCCTGAGCATAGGTCCATCCTACAGAAAGAGAGATATGGAACATGGGAAGTCCCCTCTCTTCTGCAAGAGCAAAAACATGATCCTGATGGAGACATAAGGAATTGCAGATGTTGGAATCTTGATCAAAACACAAAGTGCTCGAGGAACTTAGTGGGTCGGGCACCATCAAACCAAGCTCCCAACGTGGAATATGAGGTGCTGGTCCCATACCAACTTTTCTGTCCATGACCTCCTCCAATGCTAGAGTGAGGCTACATGCAAACTGGTACAGCGCCTCATATTCCACATTCAGGACTGCTATCATCTTTAAATACCCAGTAGCAATTAATCTCCTCTGCATGGCACGAGATGATATTTACATTATACATTAACTTCCTTCACCTTGATAATGATTTCCTCTCAATTACAGTTTTCATTTTAAAACCATTTCATAGTGTCATGTACGCATGTATATAATATTGACACCTCATTCGTACCATCTAATATTAGGCTGCACAAACGCAATCATAATGCACTTTTTTCTAACCAAGTAATGCAAGTTCTTTTCAGCTTTCCAAAAATGAATGCACTAACTGTGATATTTTACCAGCTAATTCCATTTTGAAGTTTCTCATAGTAAGTACAAATGTACTTCAGTTGAACACGATGCATTAAAGCAGCGCACTTAGTCCTCTTTTATGTTCTGCAGCGTGTTACCTCTCACGAGCCTGTCACTTTTTGATTTTTTGCCATTTATGCACACTAATGGGCAATTTACAACAGCTACCACACAATTTACAACCTACCACACATCCATGGGATGTGGGAGGAAACTAGAGAACCTGTTGTAAAGCCGTATGAATACAGGGAGAACGAGAAAACTCCACACATAGAGCCAAACCCGAGATCCCCAGAAATGTGAGCATTTCTGTTCCTGCTATACTTATATTTCCTTATTCTACACATTAGGACTTACTTTTTATGCATGTGTTTTTGCCATTTAATCAACATTTTGACCACCTTTCTGACATATCTCTCATTAAACTAATGAACTGCTTCTAACTTCCCATTGATATTCCCATAGCTAATCTGCTGGACACAATATTCTCTCTGATTACTCTTTGCCCACAGAGACAAGATTGTTTGTGCTCAATGTTGTTAAGAACTATGTTGGAGCTTCAGAAAAAGCCAGAGTCTGTGCTCCTCAGTACTGAACTTATCCTTGTGAAGCAAAGAACTGCGGATGCTGGTTTAAATCGAAGGTAGACACAAAATGCTGGACAGGCAGCATCTCTGGAGAGAAGGAATGGGTGATGTTTCGGGTCGAGTCCCATCTTCAGACTTATTGGTAGTCTTAGTTCATAGTTCATCGGTAGTCAGATTAGTCTGAAAAAGGGTCTCGACCTGAAACGTCAGCCATTCCTTCTCTCCAGAGGTACTGCCTGTCCCGCTGAGTTACTCCAGCACCTTGTGTCTACCCTGAACTTATCCATGTCATCTTTCAATGCCACTTTGATTCTCACAATAGAAACCAATTCAAAATATGTCAACAAGTTATCTACACTACATTTTATTAGAGAATTTCATTTTAAAAATAATGTTCTAAAAGTTAAGATTTTTCCAGATAATATGTAAACATTGCATGATAAAAATAGCAATTTGTTTAAGGAAAATTATAACCCAAGGATTCTTTGTATTTTATTTGCCAAAAAAAAGCTATACCAAGGGACAAAGGATTATTGATTAAATGTGAAGAAAAGCCCACTTTAAAAAAAATCAGTTTAATCAAGTATCATCTTAGCACAAACAAAGTGCATTTGATGACAAGCAAGAACTCCCACAGGAAGAAAAATCAATTTTCATTCCATGATCATAGAAGATTGATCCACGTGAACTAAAACTGAGTGTGGAGAGAAAAGGGTCATCGAGTTAAAGTGTTGGAAATATTGACATACCACTATACATTTTAGATTTGATAAAGCAACAATCTCACAACACAAATTACTGTTTGAATAAAACAACATCAATTAAAAAACAAATTGCCACTGAATCTCATTGAATTGGTATTAAATAACATCTGGGAAAGATATCCATGTACATATTGACTCTTTATTACCAATGCATTTGTCAATAATTGAAATTTATAAAGTCTACACATGCACTTAAATTATTATTCTGCAGTTTGGAGTATATTAATGTTGGTAAAGTTGACATAAGCTTACAATAGTATTTTTATTTAATTGTGCTTTGGGATATTCTGTGGATGGGAAAGGTGCTCTATTATTTATGAATATTTTTTATAACTTACATATTTGGCAGAATAATTTAAACTAGAGTTAACAGTTAAACAATAAGAGTTAAACAGGAATAAAATGTTTCTATACTAGCGTAGCCAGTCTGTTATCTTCCGTAGTCTAACACAATTTTTCAGAAAGATTTAGACATAAGGAACTGTAGATGCTGGTTTACCAAAAAGAACAGAGTGCTGGAGTAACTCATCAGCTTAGGCAGCATCTCTGGAGAACGAAGATAAGCAAAGTTTCAGGTTGAAACTTTAAAATGGACAAGGGAGAGCCAGTGGATGTAGTGTACCTGGACTTTCAGAAAGCCTTTGATAAGGTCCCACACAGGAGATTAGTGGGCAAAATTAGAGCACATAGTATTGAGGATAGGGTATTGACATGGATAGAAAATTGGTTGGCAGACAGGAAACAAAGAGTAGGGATTAACGGGTTCCTTTCAGAATGGTAGGCAGTGACTAGTGGGGTGCCGCAAGGCTCGGTGCTGGAAACGCAGCTATATACAATATACATTAATGATTTAGATGAAGGAATTAAAAGTAACATTAGCAAATTTGACACAAAGATGACAAAGCTGGGTAGAAGTGTGAACTGTGAAGAGGATGCTATGAGGATGCAGGGTGATTTGGACAGGTTGGGTGAGTGGGCAGATGCATGGCAGATGCGGTATAATGTGGATTATACAATTCAGCTTGTTTATTTATGTACAATCAATTCAGCTTGTTTATTTATGTATTGTATTTATTTACCTTTCTTGTACATCAGTGGAGCTGCACACTAAATCTCGTTGCACTGACGTGCAATGACAATAAAAGATATATTATTATTATTATTATTATTATAAATGTGAGGTTGTCCACTTTGGTGGCAAGAACAGGAAGGTAGATTTTATCTGGTGTCAGGTTAGGAAAAGGGGAAGTACAACAAGACCTGGGTGTCCTTGTACATCAGTCACTGAAATTAAGCATGCAGGTACAGCAGACAGTGAAGAAAGTTAATGCCATGTTGGCCTTCATAATGAGAGGAGTTGAGTAGAGGAGCACAGAGGTCCTTCTGCCGTTGTACAGGGTCATGGTGAGACCACACCTGGAGTATTGTGTGCAGTTTTGGTTTCTTAATTTGAGGAAGGACATACTTGCTGTTGAGGGAGTGCAGCGTAGGTTCACAAGGTTAATTCCTAGGATGGCGGGACTGTCACGTGATGAAAGAATGGAACGACTGGGCTTCTATTCACTGGAATTTAGAAGGATGAGAGGGTATCTTATAGAAACATGTAAAATTATTAAGGGATTGGACACGCTAGATGCAGGAAACATGTTCCCGATGTTGGGGCAGTCCAGAACCAGGGGCCATAGTTTAAGAATAAGGGGTAGGCCATTTGATCTGGAATGGGGGAAAACGTTTTCACACAGAGAGTTGTGAATTAGTGGAATTCTCTGCCTCAGAAGGCAGTGGAGGCCGGTTCACTGGATGCATTCAAAAGAGAATTAGATAGAACTCCGAGGGCTAGCAGAATCAAGGGGTATGGGGAGAAGGCAGGAACAGGGTACTGATTGTGGATGATCAACCATAATCACATTGAATGGTGGTGCTGGCTCAAAGGACACAATGGCCTACTCCTGCACCTATGTATCTATGAAACCAAACCAGAAACATCACCTATCCATTGAGTATAGGAGCATGGAGGTTCTACTGCAGTTGTACAGGGTCTTGGTGAGACCACACCTGGAGTATTGCGTACAGTTTTGGTCTCCAAATCTGAGGAAGGACATTATTGCCATGGAGGGAGTGCAAAGAAGGTTCACCAGACTGATTCCTGGGATGTCAGGACTGTCTTATGAAGAAAGACTAGATAGACTTGGTTTATACTCTCTAGAATTTAGGAGATTGAGAGGGGATCTTATAGAAACTTACAAAATTCTTAAGGGGTTGGACAGGCTAGATGCAGGAAGATTGTTCCCGATGTTGGGGAAGTCCAGGACAAGGGGTCACAGCTTAAGGATAAGGGGGAAATCCTTTAAAACCGAGATGAGAAAAACTTTTTTCACACAGAGAGTGATGAATCTCTGGAACTCTCTGCCACAGAGGGTAGTTGAGGCCAGTTCATTGGCTATATTTAAGAGGGAGTTAGATGTGGCCCTTGTGGCTAAGGGGATCAGCGGGTATGGAGAGAAGGCAGGTACGGGATACTGAGTTGGATGATCAGCCATGATCATATTGAATGGCGGTGCAGGCTCGAAGGGCCGAATGGCCTACTCCTGCACCTATTTTCTATGTTTCTATGTTTCTCCAGAAATGCTGCCTGACCCATTGTGCATCAGCATTTTGTGTCCTTTTCTAGAAACATTAATTGCTAAAGTACAACTCAAGAATCTTCAAAAAAGAAAATTGTGATAATCTTGTGATTTTTTTTCCGAAAAATAACCAATGTATTGTGGCGGGTAATTCTGGAGCAGATATATTCTATAATGAAATCTGAGGCCAAATGTCCTGATGTAATACTTAAATAAAATGAAAACACATTATTATAATTGATGAGGTTATACTTTATAAGAATATATTTGAAAACTAAAAGTTTTATTAGTTTCTGAGATGACATTTATGGGTAGTTAGAATGTCACTCTCTAATATATTAAAACCTTTACCGTAAGAATTACAGCTGAAGTATCAGAGGCCATGGAGACACAAGAAACTGCAGAATTGCTGGAATATTGAGCAAAAAAAAGGGCCAGGTCCTTTTTCCAGACTCCAGGCTAAAAAAGGGACCTGACCCTAAAGAAAGGACCCGACCTGAAGCATTGGATAGTCCCGATCCATTCCCTCAATAAGATACTGCCTGACCTGCTGGGTTCCTCCAGCACTTTGTTTTCTTTCACTATAGGCCATCATCTATATGGCGCCAGATAATCACAATATTGGTGTATCCAATGAGCAATATCAATTTTAGGGTAAGGTGGTTTCTTTCTCATACTTAAATAATTCCAAATTTATTTTTAAAGAATTTAAATCGGGAGAGGCAAAGTGGTTTTTTTTTAATGACATAATATGTTTTGAGAATCACAAGAGACTTTTGCACCAGGAGGCACGGCATCAAACTGTAGTCTATATATCCAGCACTATAATATTCAAACTATCTGCTGCTATTTTCGTAAGCCAAAAGTTAAAATAAAGATAATGGCTGAGCCATATGTAAGTCTAAAGTAATTTGATTCTTGTATTTACTCAGTTCTATATGCAGGCTACTGATGCCAAAATGAGAATAATTAAGGAGAGGTAGTAAAGGTACAGCAAATATTTTTCTTTTCTGATGTTACTATGTTTCTACGTTTCTACTCATTAGTTTTTTTCCACAAGGACTCCTGCATAACATAAATTGAAAGGACTTTCATTCAATTAATGTAGCGCTTCATAATCATTGCTATTTATCTAACCTTCTGGCTTCTGCAATGAAAGACCATGACAGTAATGCTGAGTGTACACAAATAACAAGAAAATACAGCACCTTCTTGGCATTTGAAAGACCTACATATCTCCGAGGAGAGGAAAAACTCAAAATTCAAAATTCTATTATGCATCATTGACAAACAAATTCTCAGACTGTTGCTACAAATATTAATAAAAACCATTAATGCTATCTTCTAAAAGTCTGCCTCAGCCATTGCACAGCTCCAGACAGTGCATTTGAAGTGCTCCAGGGATACCAATTAGAGTTGACAAGTGCAATTAAAAACTAGGCACTGAAAATATGATTTCAGTGAATGTTATAAGTTCATAATTGGCAATATAAAGGTGATAATATACAACAGGTAACTCTGAAAAAATATTATCTCTGGGTCTTTAAGAATTTCATGATGAAATGGGTTAATTGTTTTAATTCAAATTCAAAAATAGCTCTCTTGACGTTAAGGTGGAAGGCTATGGGTTTCAATACTACTCTAGAGAATTGAGCACATAATTGACATTGAAGTACCATTGTTCTTTTGTGAGAATAATAGTAATTGCTGCCTTTTGGATGAGATCCCTTTATCTGTTCTCTATGGGTCCAAGCCAATATTTATCTCATAACCAAATCAATAAATAGATTGATTATCTTGTCCCAGTTAATGGGATAATGCTTGGAAACTGACTGTTGTGTTTCCTCCATTACAACATTGAGCACTACTTAATCGGCTGTTAATTGTTTTAGGTCATTCAAAGTTACGAAGGACAATATATAAAGGTGAACTCTTTCTGACCATCAAAACAGTCACATCAGCTAAGCAGAAGAAGGTAGACAAAATGCTGGAGAAACTCAGCAGGTGAGGCAGCATCTATGGAGCGAAGGAAATAGGTAACGTTTCGGGCCAAAACCCTTCTTTAGTCTTCCTCACCCGCTGAGTTTCTCCAGCATTTTTGTCTACCTTCGAATTTAGAAACATAGAAAATAGGTGCAGGAGTAGGCCATTCGGCCCTTCGAGCCTGCACCGCCATTCAATATGATCATGGCTGATCATCCAACTCAGTATCCTGTACCTGCCTTCTCTCCATACCCCCTGATCCCTTTAGCCACAAGGGCCACATCTAACTCCCTCTTAAATATAGCCAATGAACTGGCCTCAACTACCTTCTGCGGGAGAGAATTCCAGAGATTCACCACTCTCTGTGTGAAAAAAGTTTTCCTCATCTCGGTCCTAAAAGATTTCCCCCTTATCCTTAAACTGTGACCCCTTGTTCTGGACTTCCCCAACATCGGGAACAATCTTCCTGCATCTAGCCTGTCCAACCCCATAAGAATTTTGTAAGTTTCTATAAGATCCCCCCTCAATCTTCTAAAGTCCAGCGAGTACAAACCGAGTCTATCCAGTCTTTCTTCATATGAAAGTCCTGATATCCCAGGAATCAGTCTGGTGAACCTTCTCTGTACTCCCTCCATGGCAAGAATGTCTTTCCTCAGATTAGGAGACCAAAACTGTACGCAATACTCCAGGTGTGGTCTCATCAAGACCCTGTACAACTGCAGTAGAACCTCCCTGCTCCTATACTCAAATCCTTTTGCTATGAATGCTAACATACCATTCGCCTTCTTCACTGTCTGCTGCGCCTGCATGCCTACTTTTAATGACTGGTGTACCATGACACCCAGGTCAAAGGTATCAAAGGTATTTTATTGGTCACATTCACATACACCTAGGTGTAGTGAAGTGAAATGCTTCTTGCCATTTTGCAGCACATAAAGAAGGAATACAGACATAACAATAATAAGAGCTTTAAACATAAAGAACATCCCCCCACAATGGTTCCCATTATGAGGGAAGGCACAAAGTCCAGTCCCCAACCCCAGTTCACCTATAGTCGTGCCTATTGAGGCCTCCACAGTTGCCTCTACGGAGGCCCGATGTTCCTGGCCGTTCTCGCCGGGTGATGTTGCTCCGGCGTCGGGAGGGTCCTCTCTGCGGCTTGGGAACCCTGGAACGGCCGCTTCCGTACTGGAGGCCGCGGCTTCCAAAGCCAACAAGGCCGCGCCGGTTGGAGCTCCACAACTGGCGATCTCATCTAGAGATCCCAGGCTCCCGGTGTAAAGTCAGCACCGCCGCCCGCAGCTGATCGCTCCACAGTCCCGCAGCTCCGTGATGTTTTCCTCAGCGATCTTCAGCTCACCGGAGCTCCAGCGCGGCGACCCGGGCAAGGCATCGCCCGCTCCGCGATAGCGCTCCAGCGCTGTGCCGCCGCCGAAGCCGAGGTTCTAGGCGGTCCCCGACAGGAAACGCCGCTCCAGGCCCGCTGGTAGGCCGCGAGGACAGGTCGAAGCTGCAGCCCGGAGAAAAGCTGCCTCTCCGACCTGGTAGGGAACCTGAAAGGTAGTTTCCCCCCCCCCCCCCCCCCCCCCCCCCACCGCCCACATAAAAAAGTCTAGACCTCCAAACAAAACACTTAACTAACTAAAATAAAAAATAAAAAGATGAAGAGACAGACAGCTGCTGGCTGGGCAGCCGTGCACAGGACAGTGCCCTCGTTGCATCTCCCCCTTTCCTAATCGGCCACCATTCAGATAATAATCTACTTTCCTGTTTTTGCCACCAAAGTGGATAACCTCACATTTATCCACATTATACTGCATCTGCCATGCATTTGCCCACTCACCCAGCCTATCCAAGTCACCTTGCAGCCTCCTAGCATCCTCCTCACAGCTAACACTGCCCCCCAGCTTCGTGTCATCCGCAAACATGGATTTTCCAGCATCTGCAGTTCCTTCTTAAACAGCTAAACAAAAAACAAAATAGTTGGTTGTTGATCTAAGCAAGTGTACGGGTGAACATAACAAAGCTGCTGTATAGAAGGTTGATAGCCTCATGGCTTGGCATCCATACCACCAGCAAACTAACTTGATCCCTTCATATTGATGTGGTGATCAAGAAAGTGCTTCAGTGTATTTATTTTTTTGGCACCTGAGAAAGTTTTGCATGTCCACAATGATTCTCTCAAATTTCTATGGATGAGCTACACAGCCCAGTTCATCACAGGCTCATTATTTGCATCCATGCAATCCATCTTGAAGGTTTGTTGCATCAGGAAAACTGTAACTATTAGCAAGGACCCCTGCCACCCTGGTCACTCCATTTACTTTTTTCTACGCTCTTAGTGAAGACTACTATCCAGATCCTAAAGCAATCACCTTCTTTACATTCCCTTCCAGGAAATGCTGTCACATATTCTTACTCATAATTTATTGTTGTTGTATTATCATGTATATTGTTAACTCCTTGAGCTTTGTGAAAAAAATAATTTCATTGCATTCTCTTGTACATGACAACAAGCTAATCACAATTGGCATGCATCTAAAATATCAAAACCCAGAAATGTATTAAATTGAGAGAGATTAAAGATATAAGAATAACTACAATTAAAAAAAGCTCTTAACTTTTTCATCAAAACACATCTGCCTCTTAGCTTGGTACATTTGTAATCCACTATTGGTCCTAGTGCTGAGATCAATGGCACAGTTGGATGTCAGATGTGCTGGCATCTGACTTTCAATCAGCTCGCTCTTGACTTTCACCAGCAGATGTAAAAACCAGGAAAGAGCAGCATTGCAGTTTAGCAATAGTTCCCTATGCACCCACTGGCATAAAGTGACACAGGTTTACAATGGTTCAATGCTGCTTTATTTGTCACATATGCAACTGCACAGTGAAATTCTTTTTGCACATATTACACATGCAGGCGTTGCCATTTTTGGCACCATAATTCAAAGTCCATGAGGAACCATTCACAGTTTATATTTCACAACATTTATATTGCATTAATAAAGTGGCATTACAGGTAGATCAAGACGCTTTAGATACATTAGACGTCATCAGTTAGGGTATGGAGTATAGGTTGGGATGATATGTTACAATTATGCAACATCCATTTGGTGTATTGTGCTCTGTTTTGGTCACACTTCTGTAGGAAGAATGTCATTAAGTTGCAAAGAGTGCAGAAGGATTTAACAGGACATTGCCAGGACTGAGCTATAGGGGAAAGTCAGGCAGGCTAGGACTTTATTGTTTGGAGCACAGGAGCTTAAGGGGCGATCTTATAAATGTTTTTTTAGATCACTTTTTCACACAGAGGGTGGTGGGTATATGAAATGAGCTGCCAGAGGAAGTATTTGAGGCAGGGACCATACAATATTTAAAATACATTTGCACGGGTACATGGATAAGGGATATGAGCAAAGCACAGGCAAGGGAGACTAGTGTAAATGGGACATCTTGAAGAGCGTTATGGGCTGTTTCTGTTCTGTATGACTCTATGACACACATTTTAATACTCTTATTATTTTAAAGGATCTGGATTAAGTCTTATTTCAATATTTTATTTTTAAATAAGCTATTCATAGTATTAGCGAACACTGCAATTTAAAGTCTTTAATGTCCTCTTACTATTGTCTCTTTCAAACTCATTATATAATGTCTGCCTCAGCTATTTGGAAAACAGTGTAAAAAAAGACCATCCCTGGAAAATCCCTGATAATTTCTCTCTCTGTGCTCAAAGCAAAACAATCTTTTTATCTACGCTCTCTATTTTTTCCACCCCAAAAAATCCAATTTAATCTGTACAATTTGTCATTAATTATGACTAATTTGAGGGATTGTTAAAATTTCTGAGTATGTAATATCATAAGAAAATTGCAGTAAAATCTATTCACTTTATTACTACAGCTGTTGACCCAATTACCTTTTCAAAAAAAATCCAATAGATTGATGAGGTGTTACTTCTTGCTTTGAAATTCCCTTCTGACTACAACTTGTGACCTCAGTGCTGTTTCGATTAATATTGATAGCACTTTGTAAAACAAATGGACCCAGTAGGTTGTAGTTCATACTGTAAGTGGACAAATGTCTAACCTTAATGACATTCTAGCTTATCGTACAAAGATGTTTTTACAGAATTGTTTAACTTGCCTACACACTTGCTTGGCTGAAGTAGACATCAGTGTTCTGGGATTTCATATATTTTGGCACAGATAACTATTGCAACATACTAAATCGTAAATGTTTTGAATTTATAATCAGAAAGTTTAACATATTTTGGGAATTCCCGCACATTATGTCAGAAGAATCGCATGCTTTTCTGTTCATTACTGATGGATACATCTATGGGACTGTCCTGCCTTTATACAAGTTGCTGTGATATATACCAGTGATGGACCAAAATTCGCACCAGAGTCAGATACATATGATAGACGATAAGTCAAGCTGTCTTAACAGCTTTCCCGCCTAGTCTCAAGTCTCCACATATTTCTTCTCCTGGTCAGCTCTGAATCTTCTCCTCTCCAATTCCTCAACCATCTAATGGATGACCAACTGTTCCATTTACCCCAATGCAATTAAATTTCAGATAACCTAAATATGTTTCCTTTCCACGATGCTTAGACATGATAAATTTCCCCAGGCACTGTGCCCCTACTCTTTCAAAGTTGCCATCACACCTTCTTAAAAACTGTTTTTGCATTCAGTGTCCTCTGCTACTACATCATTACTCCACATACAACCCCTATTTCTTTACAAGAATTTTGAATACTTTCCCATCAACATTTCCCAGAATATTGCTTTCCCCCCTTCCCCACTTCTTCAAGCAAGATCCCTTGCTGGTGGTTATATCTTCTTCATATGTACTCTCTCTTGGTTACATCATATGACACCATGTAGCAGGGCACAAGAAAATTGGACCATGAATAGGCCACCTGCCCCATTGTTCAATATGATCATGGCTGATCTATGCTGGCCTCAACTCCTCTTCTGTGCCAACATCCCATCGGCCTCAATTTGCCCACCTTCCATGTATTTTCACCTTAAAGATTTAAGGTGAGGAGGGAGAAGATTTAAGGCAAACTTGAGGGGCAACCTTTATATAAACGTTTGTAGGTATGGGACGAGCTGCCAGAGAAAGTAGATGAGACAGGTACTTTCACAATGTTTAAAAAACATTTGGACAGGTACATGAATAGGATACGTTTCGAGGGATATGGGCCAAACGCAGGCAGGTGGGACTAGAGCAGGTGGGGCATGTTAGTCGGCATGTGCATGTCAGGAGAATATGGATAGGTGATGTTTTAGGTCGGGTTCCTTCTTCAGATCTGACCCAAAAGATTGCTTATCCATGTTCTTCAGAGATGCTGTCTGACCTGCTGAGTTACTCCAGCACTTTGTGTCTTTTTATTGTAAACCAGCATTTGCAGTTCCTTTTTTCTACATTCCACAAATTTCAGTTCACAGTTAAAAACAGTACGTTCCATCTTTGTCTTCATACAAGTCCTGCTCACCTTTCACATTATTGCATGGCTCCTATTCTGCCAAAAATTAAACAATTTAAATTCTCATTTATGTTTTGCTGCATCTAGTTAAGATCTCACTTTTCACCCAATGCATTTTGTTCATCTGCTTCCTGTCTCTCAAATACCTTTCACGCACTAATGGCAGTGTTAGCCTTCAGACAATCAATCCCCATATTCTGGACTCGGTCTTTAAATAACGTCTTTAAAATCTCTTTCAAAGGCCTGTCCTAAAAATCTTTAGTAGCTTTTCATAATTTGTTTCTTCTTTGGTTTTGCATCTATTGTCCTGTTGCTTCGGATGTTATTCTAGGGTTCAAGTGCTAATTTTTGCTTTTGCCATAATAACAGAATTTTTTAAAGAATTTGATATGATTGACGAGTATAGCAGGCAGGGAAATGACAATGGAGTGGACAAAAATAGCAGACGACCAAATGCCGGCACAAATTCCTTCTGTGTTGTAAATACTATGATTGTATGAACCTATACTGGAAAGTATATTTGTGGGTATAACACAGCCAATTAAGCCCTCGACTCCATGGTCAAATACATATGTTGACAGCAGTCCAATGTGAAAAATGACTACTAGAGCACAATTTTCCAGACTTGTGGTTGCTTAAACATTAAATCAATAAAAGATAATTAAGTCAAAGAAGGTGGAAACCATAAACAAAAAAAAAACTAGAGGTAAGTTAAGAACATTTTGGTGATAAAACAATTAAACAATTAAACAATAAAACAAATGGAATAGTGTGGTGCAATTAACTCAAATAAAATGTCCCTTCTTAAAACTTGAGGAGCGATTTAAACAAGTTACTTACTAACCATCACCCTATTTATTATCTCACAAAGTGAATATCATTTAGCTTTTTGCTAGGTCACCCTGCAAAACCCGCATGTGGTGAAGAGATTCATCTGACACCAATAAGACATGGATTGGCTGACACCTCACATCTCTGAAAAGCATCTTCAGTCAAATTTAATTTTAACTGCTCAGTGTGTAATTTTGGACAATTTGATAATATAATGAATGATGTCCATATGTGTGATTTCTCAAAAATCCCATTAATTGTTCAGAGACAACCAAAAAGTTTGATAGGGTAAATTATCATTTTTAATTAATTCTTCTGCTGGCTCATCTAAACTTAGATATGATGATTTTAAATGAGCTTACATTCCCAGACATATGATTCGCTCATTAAAAATGCACACATACAATTTGGAATTTCATTCCCAGCAATTTTCCATTGGTTAAAATAACTAGCTTGAAAAATGACTGAGGTAAGAACCCTAATTTACCAATATGTTCAACTGAGCTTGAAATACAAAAAAAAAACCCGAATAGTGTGATATCAGTTATTGCTGTCTTTTAATCTGTTGAAACTCAATAAATCCTGTCATTTGAGAACAATTAGAATGATCTTGACTTATCTTGTGATATTAAAACAGGTGATGGTGGGTAATTAACCTGTTTACAGACCTCCTAAAATTTATTTGCACTGAAATCAACATTAAAGATGGGCAGGTACACAATAAATGCTGGAGAAACTCAGTGGGTGCAGCAGCATCTACGGAGCGAAGGAAATAGGCAACGTTTCGGGCCGAAACCCTTTTCCCCTTAAAGATGGGCAGTTATGTAAAATGGGCAATTGCAAATGCTATCGTACATGTTGCACTTTCGCACAATGGGAAAATTCACCGGCAAATAACCTAGTAGTATAACCTCACCTGAGTTAGCACTGCTGGAACATAAAGAAAAGTATGATGACAAAAATCTGAAGACTCTTTGATGTGGCTGCTCACTGAGGCAAATAACAGACAGATACCAACAAAACAATTTTTACTGAAGGCAGCCGATTACCAACAGCAGTAAATACCTGTCCTGTAGCCTTGACCTAAAATGTCAACTGTCCACTTCCCTTTACAGATGCAGCCTGATTCACTGAGTTCTACAGCAGACTGTTCTGTACCAACAGTCCTGGCACACAATGAATCAAAGCCATATTGTATGTTCAGTTCTTAAAGCTCCGTTTTTTTTGTTTTAGAGCTACAACATGGAAACAGGCACTTCGACCCTCTCAGTCCATGCTGAAAATTGCACATCAACAGTGAATGGCTGCATATTTACCATATGATGGAAGGAAGGTAATTGATAACGCAATTCGAAGATGATTGGGTCTAGGACACAGTCATAGAGTCATAGAGTGATATAGTATGACACCATGTAGCATCATAACAGGCACTTTGCCCCAACTTACCCACACTGACCAATATGTCCCAGCTACACTAGACCCACCTGCCTGTGATTGGTCCATATCCCTCCAAACCTGTCCTATCCATGTACCTGTATCAGATTCAGAATCAGAATCAGAATCAGAATCACACTTTATTCGGCAAGTATGTTTTGCAACATACGAGGAATTCCATTGGCCGGATCAGTCATACAATTAAAAGTAACAAATCACTGAAAAACACATTATAACATGGACATCCACCACAGTGACTCCTACACATTCCTCACTCTGATGGAAGGCAAAATAAAGTTCAAGTCTCTTCCCTTTGTTCTTCCTCGATCGTGGGCCTCGAGCCCCTGTTGACGGGATGATCTTGACTCCCGTAGCTGGCGGCGTTTGGGCCCTCCGTGTCGAGGCGATCAGCTCCCGCATTGGGGGGATGTCAGCTCTCCCTCGCCGGGTGATCGAACATCGCGTCGGGGCTGGTCGAACCTTCCGCGGCGTTGGAGCTTCCCGACTAGCCTCTCCCGAGACTGCAAGCTCTTGATGGTAAGTCCGCAGGCCATGGTTGGAGCGATCCCAGGCAAGGGATAAGCTCCGATGTTAAGTCCACGCCCCGCGGTGGGGCTCACGACAGTCCGTGGGAGCTTCCAGCTCCATCGATGGTAGGCCGCAGAGCGCCCGGAGAATGTGATCCAAAAATCAATCACATCACCGGGAAGGTAAGAGCTTGAATTAAAAGTTTCCCCCGATCCCCTCCCTCCTCCCCTCACATCAAACAAACCAAAGAACATTAAAACAAACTTTTATCGTACTAAAAAATAACAAAAAGAAAGAAAAAACAAATAGACTGCCAGCAGGCGGCCATCTCCCCGGCGCCCCTGGTGGTCTATATGGATAGTGATTATACACTATGATTGGTCTATCATAGGAAAGTGATTATACACTGACAAATCTATAATAAGTAACCAGTTGTATTTTTTGTTATTGTTGGCTGTGCTGCTTTTTTTTTTTACATTGGCTGCTTGTAGGCATTGGATTAGCTCCTGTAACAGTGGGATTCTGCTTTAACATAATTTGTATTCGATTCCTTTGTAAATCAGTAGACTATAATATGAAGAATCATTTAACTTCCATTTTAAGCCCTTATATTGTGTACAACATTGTACAACATTGATTTTTTTTGTGGCTTGGTTGAACTATTTTGGGTCATATTTCATCCTTTCAGTAACTAAGATCCAATGCTGTGCTTGAAATGGAAACCTGGAGTTGTGCAATTTGTTGAATTTAAATTTGCTGCAAAGAATTGGCAAAAATAGTGCACAAATGCTCTTAATCAAAACAGCCATCCAATGCCCTCAATGTGTTTTCTTTGTTGTTGCCTGCAGTTTTGATATCTCCAAATCAATTGAAAAGTAAGAACCAATTTTCACTAATGATGACAACTAACACTTTGGAAAAATGGCGACATAAATGAAACACATAAATGGTATCTACCAATTTGATTATGAGATAGACACACACACCATCTCACTAAAATCATTGTCAACAAAGGAGTAATTTAAGAACATTGAGTAAGGAATCAGGAGTGGAAAGATTTAAATATTTTCAGTTTGTTTAGGCAGGCTCATGGTTCCTTGTTCTGTTACTGCTGAAAGACTCATGTACAGTGTACACACGGTATAAAATCATGGGAGGAATAGATCAGGTAGATGCACAGAGTATCTTGCCCAGAGTAGGTGAATCGAGGACCATGTAAAGGGTAAAAGATTTAATAGGAATCTGCTCGGTAACTTTTTCACACTAGTGTAGCTGGGACATGTTGGCTGGTGTGGGCAAGTTATAATAATAATAATACATTTTATTTATGGTGCCTTTCAAGAGTCTCAAGGACACCTTACAAAAATTTAGCAAGTAGAGGAAAAACATGTAAGCGGAATGAAATAAATAATAGAGACATGACTAGTACACAAATTAAAGACAGAATTAAATTCAAAACACAATATGAGGCAATTCAAGCACAGATGAAAAGGGAGGGGGACGTGGGGCTAAGGATAGGCAGAGGTGAAGAGATGGGTCTTTAGGCGGGACTGGAAGATGGTGAGGGACACGGAATTGCGGATCAGTTGGGGGAGGGAGTTCCAGAGCCTGGGAGCTGCCCTGGAGAAGGTTCTGTCCCCAAAACTGCAGAGGTTGGACTTGTGGATGGAGAGGAGATCGGCTGATGTGGATCTGAGGGACCGTGAGGGTTGGTAGGGGGAGAGGATGTCAGTGAGATATGGGGGGGGGGGCAGATGGTAGAGGGCTTTGTAGGTGAGGACCAGGATTTTGTAGGTGATCCGGTGGGAGATGGGAAGCCAGTGAAGTTGTTTGAGGACTGGAGTGATGTGATGCCAGGATTTGGTGTGGGTGATGAGTCGGGCGGCTGCGTTCTGGACCAGTTGGAGTCGGTTGATGTAGGTGGAGCTGATGCCAAGGAGAAGTGAGTTGCAGTAGTCCAGTCGGGAGGAGATGAAGGCATGGATGAGTCTTTCAGCAGCGGGAGGTGTGAGAGAGGGTCTGATTTTGGCGATGTTGCGGAGGTGAAAGAAGGAGGTTTTAATGACATGGCAGATGTGAGGCTCAAGGGAGAGGGTGGAATCAAAGATCACGCCAAGGTTGCGGGCCTTGGGAGATGGGGAGACAGTGGTGCCGTCGATGGTGAGAGTGGGGTTATTGATTTTGCTGAGTGTGGATTTGGAGCCTATGAGGAGGAATTCTGTTTTATCGCTGTTGAGCTTGAGGAAGTTATGTTGCATCCAGGATTTTATAGCTGACAAACAGGAGTTGATATGGGAGGTGGGGGGGGGGGGGGGGGTGTGGGGGGATTTGGTGCCGAGGTAGATCTGGGTGTCATCGGCGTAACAGTGGAAGTCCAGGTTGAAGTGGCGGAGTATCTGACCAAGGGGGAGGATGTAGATGATGAAGAGGAGGGGGCCGAGTACGGAGCCTTGGGGAACACCTTGAGTGACTGTGGCTGTAGCAGAGGTGTGGTTATGGAGAGAGATGAAGTGGGATCTGTTGGAAAGGTAGGAACGGAGCCAGCTGAGTGCAGAACCTTCAATGCCGAGGTCTTTGAGTCTGGTGAGCAGGATGTTATGGTTCACTGTATCGAAGGCTGCGCTCAGGTCGAGGAGGATGAGGATGTTGAGGGAACCAGTGTCAGCAGAGGTGAGGAGGTCATTGAGGACTTTGAGGAGAGCAGTTTCTGTGCTATGGAGGGGGCGAAAGCCAGATTGGAGGGGTTCAAGTAGGTTATACGCAAGGAGGTGGAAATGAAGTTGTGACGCAACGATACGCTCCAGGGTTTTTGAAAGAAAGGGGAGGTTTGAGATTGGGCGGTAGTTAATGAGAGAGGAGGGATCAAGACCAGGTTTCTTTAAGATTGGTGTGACAGCAGCAGTTTTGAAAGCGGAGGGGACAATTCCTTGGGACAATGAGGAGTTGAAGAGATTAGTGAGGTAGGGGCAGAGAACGGGGAGGCAGGACTTCAGCAGGGGAGTGGGGAGAGGGTCGAGGGAGCAGGTAGTGGGTTTGGAAGAGCTGATGAGTTTGGAGATTTCAGTAGGGGTGACCAGGTCAAACTGGGAGAGGAAGCAGTGTGGAGGAGGGGTAAGGAGGTCAGTGGAGATGTTGAAAGGAGGGGCCTTGGTAGGTGGTGGAGTAGATGCTGGGGAGTCGGGTACAGGGGATAAAGATTGATAGATGGTGCTGATTTTATCAGCGAAAAAGTGGAGGAATGAGTTGCAGAGATCCGGAGTAGAGGTAGGGAGAGTGTTGGCTCGAGGCTTGAGGAGGTTGCCCACTGTGGAGAAGAGGGTTCTGTGGTTTAGGCAGGGGTCGGTGAATATGGAGGAGAGGTAGGCAGATTTTGCAGCAATGAGGGCATCTTTGTAGTCAGTGAGGTGGAGTTTGTAAGCTTCAAGGTGGACTGTGAGAGATGATTTCTTTGTGAGTCGTTCAAGTCGGCGACCAGTCTGTTTCAGTTTACGAAGTGCAGGTGTGTACCAGGGTGAAGATGTGTTGAAAGTTATGGTTCTTGTTTTGAGGGGGGCCAGAGTGTTGAGGGAGGTAGACAAGGTGGAGTTGAGATGGTTTGTGAGATTATCAGGTGAGATATGGGTTGAGTCCAGGGGGAGAGTGGTGGAGAGCAGGTCAGAGAGATGGTGGGGATCGATGGATTTTAGATTACGGAAGGTGATTTCTCGGAGGAAGCGGGGGCGAGGTGTCGGAGAAGGGATGGTGAACCGTATAAGCTTATGATCAGAGAGGGGGAAGAGGCATGGATGGAGGTCGAGTACCGGTTGATTTGTGGAGCAGACCAGGTCAAGGATGTGACCTTCGTCATGGGTGGGAAAGGTGACGTGCTGAGTGAGAGAGAAGTTGTCAAGTAAAAAGGCGAATTCAGATGCGAGCTTGCAGGTGGGGGAGTCCATAAGAATATTTAAGTCACCAAGTAGCAGCAGACATGGGGAGAGGGATGAGGCAAGTGTGAGGAGTTCAGTGAAGTCAGAAAGGAAGGAGGGGTTTGGTTTAGGTGGCCGGTAAATGAGGATGACTGTCATGGAGGAAAGGTCTTTGAAGGCGAGGAAATCAAATGATGCTACTGGGGGGGAGGGCGAGTTCAGTGATCCGAAAGTTCTGGTTGAAAATAACAGCGAGGCCACCGCCATGGCGGGAGGGGCGGGGTTTGGAAATGTAATTAAATCCAGGTGGGGATGCTTGATTGAGGGAGAAGAAGACATTGGGTTGTTGCCAGGTCTCAGTGAGCAGAAGGAAGTCCAGAGTGTTGTCAAGGATTAGTTCATGGAGGGCAAGGGCTTTGTTGTTGAGCGACCTGGTGTTGAGGAGGGCAAAGTTGGCATTGTGAGAGGGTGGAGGGATGGGGGCAGGCTGGAGAGATCTGAAGTTGTCCCAGTTGACAGTGCGTGCAGTCAGCTGGGATGGGGGGGTGACGCGGTTGAGGGGGGGGCAGAGCGTGGTAGTGAGCAGATGGATGGAATGGAATGTCCGTGGTTGAAGTAAACAAGCTTGCGTCGAGAGCCTCTGTGGATGAAACGGGGTCGACGTAGAAGTCTAAGCTGTTTAATGACTTGGATGCAGGATGGGATGTGGTTGTTGAAGAGACCAATCAGTTGCAGAGTTGAGTATTTGAGCATGATGAGGAGCCCGAGCAGCTGCAGGAAGCAGCAGAGAGGTTGTCTCTGAGGGTGAGGGTGCAGAGAGGTGTCCAGCAGAGAAGGTGAAGAGGGGTGTCCAGCAGTGAGGGTGCAGAGAGGTGTCTGCAGAGAAGTTGGGCCGAAGGGCCTGTTTCCACGCTGTATCACTCTATGACTATGACTCTACAGTTCATGTGCACTTAAAATCAGTGCTTGCTAGAACATCATTGACATAGATAGTTACAAAAGAAGATAATGCTTAATTTGTAGTGAAAACACTAATGAGCCTTCAATCTGTTGATGGGAACTTTACTGATCAAAATAATAATAATCCCAATTTAAAATGCTGAAAGAGCTTAAAATTAAATATATTTTACATATTTGAGGCTCTGGTCAAGAATAAGGAGGAATGGGGCAGGTATAGACAGGTGGAAACAAGTGTAACACTGGAGGCGTTTTGGGGAACAGGTGCATGGTAAAAAAGGAATCCAGGAGGGCAAAAAAGAGTCAGGAGATAGCTCTGAGATAATATTAAGGATAACCCCAAGAGATTTAATAAGTACATTAAGGGAAAAGGTTAATAAGAGACAGAATAGGGCCCCTCAACAAAGTAAGATAATGCTTAAAATGTAGAGAAAATATTAATGAGCCATCAATATGTTGATGGGAACTTTACTGATTTCAAAATAATAATTATCCCAATTTTAAACGCTGAAAGAGTTTAAAATTAAATATATTTTGCATATTTGTGTAACTGGGTGCAACAAAGCCTATGGGACCAGACTAACAGGCCATCTGTGGTAATGAGGATTTGCACTCCAGAATTAACTACTCCTCCAGCCTAGCTGCTCCAGTGCTGTTACCATACTGGATCTGCTCAATAATGTGGACTGCAATAATAACAAAGACTGCAAAAAGTTGTAAACACTGCCCAGGCCATCACCGGCTCTGACCTTCCCACCATTGAAGAGATCTATCGGTCGCTGCCTCAAAAAGGCAGCCGACATCATCAAAGACCCACACCATCCTGGCCACACACTTATCTCACCAGGCACGGAAATCGCTATGAAAATATGGAGGGGACACAATTTCTTGGCGGCTGCGTGCGCATGCGCACACACGCACACACACACACACACTAATACGTCTCCTCTCAACAATCAGCATAGTCATAGATGTTATCATCAAACGGGCTACTAAGCAGCATTTATGCACAACTCCCTAGAGTGAAGGGCAAGGCAGGTGGGCATAAGGATGCTTGGACGATGAGCGAAATTGAAGCTCTGGTCAAGAATAAGAAGGAGACATGCGGCAGGTATAGACTGCCGGGATCAAGTAGGTGAATTGAGGACCAGTGGACATAGATTTAAGGTGAAGGGGAAAAGATTTAATAGGAATATGAGGGGTAACTTTTTCATACAAAGGTTTGGATAAATGAAACAAGTTGCCAGAGGAGGTAGTTGAGGCAGGAGCCTTCCAAACATTTAAGAAACAGTTATAGAGTTATAATGACTACCAAGGGTGCCGGGGAGATGGCTGCCCTGCCGGCAGTCTGTTCGGCTTTTCACTCTTTTTGTTATTTTTTAGTTTGTTAAAAGTTTCTGTTTTAATGTTCTTCGGTGTGTTTTATGTGGGGGAGGGGCGAAGGGATCGGCAGCCTACCATCGATGAAGGCTCTGCGGCCTACCATCGATAGAGCTGGAAGCCTCCTCGGACTGTCGTAAGCCCCACCGCGGGGCGCGGACTTAACATCGGAGCTGATCCCTTGCCTGGGGTCGCTCCCACCGCAGAATCACCATCAAGGGCTCGCAGTCTCGGGTGAGGCTAGTCGGGAGCTCCAACGTCACGGAAAGCTCGACCAGCCCCGACGCACGGTTCGATCGCCTGGCGCGGGGGAGCTGACATCCCTCCGATGCGGGAGCTTGATCGCCCCGACGCGGAGGGCCCGAACTCCACCGGCTAGGGGAGTCAAGATCATCCCGTCAACGGGGGCTCGAGGCCCACGACGAAGAACAAAAGGAAGAGACTTGAACTTTATCACAATGAGGAATGTGTAGGAGTCACTGTGAATGGATGTTCATGCTAAAATGTGTTTTTTTGAGTGATCTGTTGCTTTTAATTGTATGACTGACCTGGCCAATGAAATTCCTTGTATATTGCAAAACGTACTTGGCGAATAAATGTGATTCTGATTCTGATTCTGATTCTGATGATCTTAAGGAATTAAAACTTTAACCAATTTCCAAGCGGACAGTAGTCCACAATTTTGCTCTACTTTTAGATATGTACTGCTTGGAACAGATTATAACCATGAGTGATGGTGTAAAATGAGGATTTTTTTTCCTTTCCACTTCTGCACGTGACGGTTCAGCCCTTGAATATTTTGAGCATTTAAATCCAGTTGTTTAGATCACTAGTGGGATCATGGTTAGATTGGAATGCTTGGCTTTTATGCCTGGATCTTCGGCCTGGATCGCCTCAGCGCAGAGGGAAAACGAGGAGGGAAGAGACAGAGACTAAGACCATCACAGTGAGGAGGTGCTTGGTGAACTCACTGTGGTGGATGTTAATTTGTGTTTATTGTATGTTTTGTTATTTATTATTATTGTGTATGACTGCAGGCAACGAAATTTCGTTCAGACCGAAAGGTCTGAATGACAATAAAGGAATCAAATTCAAATTCAAATTCAAATGTTGCCAAGTGCTCTCGATCACCTTGGCTGCACTCAACAAGGAGCTGCTTTCAATGGTAAAGCTAAAGAAATAAAATAGTACCTGAAGTAAGTACTCAGGGGATGCAAGGCTGGAAGAGATGGATAGAATAGGAAAGGTGAAGACCATAAAGGGATTTGAGTACAAGTACCGAGGAATTATTTTAGTTTTGTTTAGTTTATTGTCACGTGTACCGAGTTACAATGAAAAGCTTTTGATGCGTGATAACCAGTCAGCGGAAAGTGGAATTTAATAGCATTAAATAGCATTTCTTGGTTCACCTTACAGTTAATGTCCAAGATGCAAATTTATTTGATGTGACTTCATTTGAGTGTTTCCCTGTTGCATATGTAAATATGTGTTTCCTGGAAAAAAGCAAATTATATCAGATTTTATGCATTTACTGTGCGGAAATCCACTATAATTAAAAATTTGAACTGCCTACAATAAATTATGATCCTCAGTCAATTTCTTTCTACAATTTTTTCCAGTGTTTTTCATTAAATTTACCAGTTGGTTACCATGTTGCTGGTTGACATGATTTGTTTACTTAGATATTAAAACTGTGCAAATAATCATCATGCCACTTTGTATAAATAGTCCCAATGTGAATCTGCTTGATTTAGCCCACAAACATTGCAGTTCTATCTTCACAATCGTTCATTTTAATGAAACAAATCTGGGCATACTGTTCTCTATTCAATCGAATTCCCTACATGCTTACATTAAATCCATTATTCCAGACTGTTATTGCTTATTGGAAACTTGCAAACCATGGAACAAAATTGCGTAGGAGCAGTCTTTTGTTTTTTTACTCACTTTCACTAAAGCTTTATTGAAGCTATGATTTATGTACTTACTAAGGTAGCAACCTTTCAACAGCAACCCTCCATCCACCCAGTTTTACAAGAAAACAGTAAATAGCCTTAATCATGTAAATATATACTCAGCCAACCCTTTTGACTAAAAATAAACTGTGAATGTGTGAAAGTTTTCTCAGCTTCAGAAAAACAATTGCTGGTTGTTTTTTCCCCAAAATTTAAATGCATTGCTGACTTGCTGCTGGGCTGAATAGAATTGTTTTTAAATTATTTGCATCACTGCTCTAACAAAAACATAGTCAGGATCCGACTTATTCCACATGATTTCCAATTTAAATTCTTCCCTACATTCTTGGAGCCACCAGAACAGTATAAGCCTCTCTGGTCATTGACCTGCGAGGCTTACACTGTTTTTCTCTCCGCAAAATCTGCCTGAGTATTTCTGGCATTCTTTTTGTTTTCTTGCAACTTGTCTGTTGGAAGTCAGATCAACTTTCCTTTCCTTGGCATTGTCAAGATCAAACATTTTCAGACGAGAATCCATTATCATTATTTCAAAGTTCTAACAGATCACTTTGTTAAGGTGAACCATAAGATTTGGCACCAAAACTCTGTAAGATATCATTATTGTTTACCTGAAGATACATTAAATCATTCCAATCAACATTTGGATTTTAATTTTAATAACCCCAGCAGCAATCAGCATATTATTTAATTTACAATTTCCAGCAGAAGCAAAGTCAGTTTACAGCCCCGACTTGGCTTCCTGACACAATATTCTTCTCTTGCAATGACAAGTTCCCAGTACAATCTGAATAAAGGCAATAATGACCAAAAGCAAAGTCTTGTGATGCAAAAGTGGTTCCCTCTCTTCATTTGTTGTGGATTCATGGCTTTTCTTTAAACATGTTTTTTTTTAGACTTTGGTCGGGGCCAAATTAAGTCTTTCACTTTCCTCCAGGGATTACCGCTCCTGCTGCAAAAATGACCTAGTAGGACTAGTCGGATGACCTAGTAGAGAGAGTTAGATTTAGCTCTTAGGGCTAACGGAATCAAGGGATATGGGGAGAAAGCAGGAACAGGGTACTGATTCTGGATGATCAGTCATGATCATATTGAATGGTGGTGCTGGCTCAAAGGGCCGAATGGCCTACTCCTGCACATCTATATTACTAAAAGTCTGATCTTGACTACTTCCTGTTGTTCCGTCTATTGATTTTAGAAAACACGCTGCCACATACGGCTGTGATTTTTGGCCATCTTACTCAAAGTCCCCCTCCACTGCGCAGGACAAGAGGATTTTTCCCATCGATGAAAAATAAAAGAGTTATTAGTGTTTGAAAAATGTTGGTATTCTCTCTCCTGAAGGCCACGCCCCTTCCGGAGGGACTATTAAACCTGGAAATGTTGAGTGCCTCAGTCAGTCTCTGCCAGATGGGGGAGTGAGAGGGTCACGACTCTCAGTCTGAGCTGTGAATAACACTGAACACATGTCTACTAAACTGTGAGTGGTTTTACTGACCTGTCAGTGCCCTTAATGTGGTTTGAAAATATAGTTTGGAAATGCTAAAGCTGTGTTGCCTTTCGTTTGGAAATGCTAAAGCTGTGTTGCCTTTGGTTTGGAAATGCTAAAGCTGTGTTGCTTTTGGTTTGGAAATGCTAAAGCTCTGTTGCCTTTGGTTTGGAAATGCTAAAGCTGTGTTGCCTTTGGTTTGGAAATGCTAAAGCTGTGTTGCCCTTGGATTGGAAATGCTAAAGCTGTGTTGCCTTCGGTTTGGAAATGCTAAAGCTGTGGTGTCTAATTAAAGTTGCCTTGCCTAATTAAAGTTGCCTTGCTTTCTATATAATTAAAAGTCTAATCTTGACCACTTCCTGTTTGCGCTTGATATTGATTTTAGAAAAAGAAACGCTACCACGTTCAGCTGTGATTTTTGGCCAAATTACTCAGAGTCCCCCTCCGCTCATCAGGTGCTGAGGATTTTTCCCATCGATTAAAAATATAAGAGTTATTAGTGTTTAAAAAATGTTGAGATTCTCTCTCCTGTCAATCACGCCATGAAGGCCATGCCCCTTCTGATGGTGGGGGGGGGGGAGGACTATAAAACCCAGAAGTGAGGGTGTGGCTCAGTCTCTGCAAGATGGAGGAGGGAGAGGTCACGACTCGCTGTCTTTTGTGGCCTTGCACCCTGCTTGAAATGGTATGAAACTGCACTTGAATTTGGTGGCCTTGCACCCTGCTTGAAGTGGTAAGAAACTGCACTTGAATTTGGTGGCCTTGCACCCTGCTTGAAATGGAATTTCAAGGAATAGCCGTGAGTCAACTGCCAGCCCACCAGCCGTGAGTGAGCTGCCAGCACAACAGGCTTGAGTGACTGAGCCGCCAGCCCAATAATCTATTTGGCCCATAATGTCCATACTAGCCCTCTGGAAATCAGTCCCTTCAGCCCACAACACCCATACTAGTGCTCCAGAAACCCCCCCCTCCCGTACCCCCACCACTGGGCACCAATATTGGAATTGGTAGAGAGGTGGAATATTGCATTGGGGACCAGCCCTCCCGTGTGATGCTGGGACCCAACAGGTCCCACTTAGTATTTTCTCTGTTTCTATGTTTCTATCAATGCAGATATTGCTGTTCCGTGGTGGTTCTCCTGCTGTGAATCTGTTCTGCTTCTATATGGTGCAACAAGCCAATATTAGAAACAATCAAACTGAGGGATGCTAGTGCTGGAGAGTGCAGTATCTGAAAATGCTAGAATGACTCAATAAGCACTCAGTAGTTCAACAGTTGCTCAAAGTTGCACTGAAATGCGAGTGTATATTATCTGCGAGTGCAGATTGTTGCAGTTGGAATTAAACCAATAGCTTCTTAGCCAGAGTTTTGAAATTAACACTGAGCCAAGCCTAAAATCAATGAGAGATGAATAACTATTCAATAATGTATTAATCTAATTTTAATGCTCAATCATATTGCATTTCTTCGTGAAATGGCAAAAAGTAAAGCAAAATTCAGGGTTTTTTTGTACATTATACATTAATAGGTTATGTGTTTTATTCAGTGATCTATAGAGAAAGGTCTCAATAACCTTGTATGGTTTCTCCAGTGGGAAGCAGTGTGAGAAGCCAAAGTCAAAGAATAGATCTTGCATGGCAACAGGGTCTTACATCAATTGAAAGCCATTATGTGATGGACGAAAGGGAACTTGCATAAAGACTGAAAAGGCTTTAATACAATGCATCCTAACTTGGCCAGCTGTCAAATCTATTCAAGACTTTGAATGTTTGAATTGAAATTGTTGAGAATAGTTAAAATATTCAAAATATGTAAATTAACTAAAAAATAGAAATCAATGGACAAGAACTTCCTGTGTTTGTTCTAACCTGGCTTAGGATAAATCACCAGGAAGTCAAAAGTTATGGGAAGAGAATAAACAAAGTTGTGCTCAGGTCAAGATTGATTCAGCCATTGTTGCTTTAATGGCAGAACAAGCTTGATTGCTTTCTCATACTCTAACTTATTGTGTTTTTATGTTTAAGCACATTTCCAACCATATGTCATTGTGAACTTCGCCAACTTTGTGCTCTCACAATGGACTAGTGTTGGAAAGCTGTAAAAATAATCTAGAGCTACCAGGAACTTCAGGGCTGAAGAATGCTCATAAGGTTATCCAATCACTTCCAGCTGCATCGGAAGTAAGGCACAGTTGCATTAGTAACTACAAATATTTCCCTATAAATTCTGTATCTACACGCTACACTTTTAGCTTGAGGTTAGCAGGTTATTGGGCTCTCTGAGGATCAAACGGGAGGCAGAAGGTGTCATAGACTGAAGTTTAAGGGAGGTGGTGACACCACGGGTTTAGCCAGATACACTGGTAGCTGCCAGGAGGAGCAAGCAGGAAGATCAGGAGTGGCTATTCCCCTCTCTGACATGTATATCTGATACGGTGAGCGATAAGGAAAAAGCTACAACAGTAGCAAGTAGCCACATAGAAACATAGAAAATAGGTGCAGGAGTAGGCCATTCGGCCCTTCGAGCCTGCACCGCCATTCAATATGATCATGGCTGATCATCCAACTCAGTATCCTGTACCTGCCTTCTCTCCATACCCCCTGATCCCTTTAGCCACAAGGGCCACATCTAACTCCCTCTTAAATATAGCCAATGAACTGGCCTCAACTACCTTCTGTGGCATCAGTGACATCAACAGCTGACTCTGCCTTACGGCAGGGTACATCAAAGCCTAGGTGAACAGTAGTGACAGGGACGCAAGAGATAGCAGATGCTGAAATCTTGATCTGAAAACAGCTCAAGTGCTGGAGGAACATGGCAGCCAAGCAGCATCTGTGGAGGGAATAGACATGTAATTTCAGGTTGGGACTCTTCTTCAGACTGATGGAGTAGTGGGGAGAAAGCTGGAAAAGAGAGTCATGATTGTGGTAAAGCATAGTAAGTAAGACAAAGGTAACTTGTTATTGGAGGTAGACAAAAATGCTGGAGAAACTCAGCGGATGAGGCAGCATCTATGGAGCGAATGAATAGGTGACGTTTCGGGTCGAGAGATGGATGGTGATAGTGACAAAAGCTGGAGGTGAAAAGTAGACAAATAGCCAGGGGCACAGGTGGGTAGTTCTGTGGTCATGAGTGAGTCTCCAGGATGGTATGGTGCTTCTCTGGTGTCAGGGTCAAGGATATCACAATGTGGGTGCAGGACATTCTGAAAGGGGAGAGTGAGCAACCAAAGACTATGGTCCATATTGTTACTAACAACAGTTAGGAATTGAGATGAGGTTCTGTATCGAGAATTTAGGGAGTTAGGTCGAAATTTAAAGTGTTATATATTAAGCAGATATAGTGCCCAGCCTTCTGTAAAAGAACTGCATTTGTCTTCATACTTCTATTTTCTCATTACTTTTGCCATGTTAATTTTTATGCCCGTAGCAGGAGATACTAATGTCCCCAAGAGGAATGCAGATGACAGTTCAAAGAATACTAATTATTTTTATCACCCTAAAGTTAGCAGCATGCAAGTGGGAGTCATTCTATACTCTCTGTGATCTAGTTTAATAAAATGGCATGTTCTAACAAATTAGATGTCTTGAAGGGCTATAAGCTGCATGTCATAGAGACACTTGTGACTCAAGAGTTATGCCTAAAAGTCACAGTTTTAAACCCAATGACATGCCTCAGCCCCAACCTCAGATGGATACCTCCAATATACATTGTAACACTGTTCAATTTTCTACACCAATAATTAGGGCGGTACATTGGCACAGCTAATGGCGTAGCGCTCTAGCCTTAAGGACCTGTCCCACTTGGCAATTTTTTTGCCGACTGCCGGCGTCATTGACTGACGTATCAGGGTCGCTGGTACACAAAAATGCTGGAGAAACTCAGCAGGTGCAGCAGCATCTATGGAGCGAAGGAAATAGGCAACGTTTCGGGCCGAAACCCTTCTTCAGACTCTATCAGGGTCGCCAAAAGATTTTGAACATTTCAAAATCCAGCGGCGACAAAAAAAATGTTGCGATATTTGAGGAAACACCGAGTGTCAATACGTCACCGTCGCGTCACGCCGCATCACACCGTGACTTTTACGGTGACCTGATATGTCAGTCAATTATGCCGGCAGCCGCCGAAAAAATCGCCAAGTGGGACAGGCCCTTTACAGCGCCAAAGACCTGGGTTCGATCCTGACTATAGGTGCTGTCTGTATGAAGTTTGTATATTCTCCCCATGACCCGTGGGGGTTTTCTTCAGAAGCTATAGTTTCCTCCCACACTCCAAACATGTACAGGTTTGTAAGTTGATTGGCTTGGTAAAAATTATAAATTGTTCCCAGTGTGTGTAGGACAGTGTTAGTGTGCATGAATTGCCGGTTATCGAAGACACGGTGGGACCTGTTTATGTACTGCATCTCTAAACTGATTATATATCTACTCTGCATGAGGTTACCAGTTTACTGTCATTGTTGTAGCAGTTTGACTGTTTTTTCCAGTTATTCTTTGAGGCAGAATGGAGGGAACCCTAACTTCAGTCACACAGCATGCTTAATACCACCTGACAAGATGCATTTATCCCATCAGTATGGGAATCATTTGGATACAACTCCCACAGCCACAATTAACACAGTTCCCAGCAACCAATCTAAAGTAAAGTGTAAATACACAGAGAGTGAAATCAGATGCTGTATGTACACATCAAAAACAAAAACACATCATGCAGGTGCCAACTATTATCGATTTTAAATATTAATCTATGTAAATAATTTACAGAAACAGTGACAGAAGCCGAAGGAGATTTCAGTCAGAGAATTAAGACATTCCCATGCAACAGCAGAGGCAGCTATAAAGGAGAAGCTCAGTCCACCATGTAATCTTCCTGGTAGATGAAAAAGTCGTGCTTCATCAATCAAGTGAAAACACAACTTTGGAGGTTCATTTATAAAATAGGTGAAACAGACTTACTGATGCTGTTGACACATTGAACTTCTGGCGTTTGGATTCCTGGTCCACATTCACTGCCATTGTCAGGTAAGCATTCACCCAATTTCACAATCTGCCAGCTATAACAGGATGGGTCATCACAAAGGATAGCTTCATGTAAGTGTGGACAGTTCCCAATCCCACCAGTGGGCTCATTGGTAATTTGTCGTTTCCGCAATTTAAATCCTATAAGAAGGCATAAATTTACATTTCACTTTTCTGTTCACAAAATGTAAAGCAGTCATGAGAAAGAGACTAATATATATCTAGTCTAAGCAATGGCTTGTGTACATTTTCTTTTAAACTCAATGCCCAAGGAAAGCCTTCAACAGGATCAGTAATTCAACAGCCTCATAAAGGGGAATATTTTCAAATGAACGGGTTTACTTAGTTTTAGTCAGTAATTTAAACTCAAAACATCTGCACTGATTAACCTAAATGTTGCCTGGGTAGATTTGCTTTTATTAGAATTTCATCAATGCATTCAATTGCATTATGTTAAAATTAACACAAAGATAGTGTTCTTTAAAAACAACCTGGAAACAACAAGTTTGAAGACAGGTACCAACCCAAAACATCACCTGTTAATGTGCTCCAGAAATGTTGACTGGCCTGCTGAATTACTTCAGAACTTTGTGTCTTTTTCTGAATAGAATACTTACTTTATTTGTAATTTAACTCTTCTATTACTCCTACCTCAGAAAATGTTTACAATGCAGGTTCCAAAATAGGAGGAGATTTCCTCCGTGTACCAGCTGATTGGACATTTTTAATTTATAAATGTGCATGAATTTACCAAATGAGATCTACCATGAAATTGAAAAAAATAGTAAAGAGAATAACAATACAGAAAAAGCCCTAAATATATATTTGAAAACTACTGTTTCATATCCAACCTTTATATTCCCCAATATGCAATTAAAATTCTTACAAACAATGCCTGAAATGCTTGTAGCAATTGAGACACATGAGGCTGGAATCTAGACCAAAAAAAACAATCACAGGGGGAATGCAACAGATCAGATGACATCAGTGAAGGCAAAAGGATATTCAACATTTTGAGTCGATACCCTGCATCTGCTGTGATGCAGGGTTACGACCTGAAGCACCAACTAGCCCTTTGTCCCCACCTAATGCTGCCCAATCCACTGAGTACCTCCAGCAGTTTTTTTTTTGCCTTTTGTTAAAATTATAGATTCAACTTGCCTTTTTTTCCTTGTGGATCCTGACAGCTTTCATAGGTACATGGGCCCCAAGCAGTCCAAGGTGATACTTCACATTCAATGGGGCAGATTATTTGACACATTTGTGTGGTGCTTGGTGTGGGTCCAGTGCACATCTTGTTATCAACAGGTTTTGAAGCTGGCAATATAAATAAAATGAAATGTATGTTAATTTTTACATTAGATATAACAAGTAAAATGGCTCTTTTAATAACCTGAATTTATCAACAACAAAAAATTTTCTTTAAGTGTACTTTGAATGGTGAGTAGTAACTTGATCTTGTGAGTGGAACTGTTTATTTGCTTTTGGAACGATTGATTTGCAAAAATTCCCATTAAAGTAATTACCTATGACCACTATAGTTCACTGCTAAAAATCTAATAAAGAAGACTTTGGCATTGATGATGCTCTTGGATAGGCATATGGATATGCAGGGAATAGAGGGATGTGGATTATGTGCAGGCAGTGAAGAATTGATCTTGTCATCATGTTCAGCACAGACATTGTGGGCTGAAGGACATGCTCTTGTGCTGTACTGTTCAATGGTCATTTGCATCAGTGCAATAATTATAATGTTCATCTATCTGATCATTTTGCTTTCATTAAGTTTTAGTTATTCCTCAACACAGTCAACAATTGCAAACATTCTCCACATCCTTGCATATAAAAAAATGTCTCAGGTTTCCTGAAGGTGGAGGGGGATGCTTCTTAATATCCTTTCAACAATGCTCAGGATAAGTGGCATGTGGTGACAGGAGAGAAAGAGGCTTTTGGATGATCTTCCACTACTTTTTCTCTCCACCTCTCCATAGAATTCACTGTATGATTCCCCTCTTTATAGGTATGAAAATCCTCAACAAGGCTTAAAACATACTATAAACATAATCATAATCATACTTTATTAGCCAAGTATGTTTTGCAACATATGAGGAATTTGATTTGGCATACAGGCATACCAATAAAAAGCAATAAGACACACAAAATACATTTTAACATAAAAAACCACCACAGTGACACCTCCACATTACTCACCGTGGTGGAAAGCGATAAAAAAAAGTTCAATCTCTTCCCTTCTTTGTCCTCCTGTAGTCGGGGGCCTCGAGCCTTCTGTTGAAGGGACAATCTTGGCTCCCGTAGCCGGCGGTTGGGCCCTCCGCATCGGGGTGATCAAGCTCCCGCATCGGGGGGATCTCAGCTCCCTCCGGGCAATCGGACCTCGGGTCAGGGCTGGTCGAATCTTTTGCGACTTTGGAGCTTCCCAACAACAGTCTCCAGCCGAGACTGCAAGCTGCTCGATGGTGAAATCCGCAGGCCGTGGTTGGTGCGTTGATCCGAGACAAGGGATCACAGGCTCCGATGGTAAGTCCACGGCTCCGCGGTGGGGCTCGAAGTCAGTCTCGAGCAAGGCCGCAGGCTCCATGATGTTAGGCCATGGAGCGACCGGAGTAACAATCCGGAAAACAATTGCATCTCCGGCAAGGTAAAAGATTGAAAAAAAGTTTCCCCCGACCCCCTTCCCCACCCCCCACATAAAACAAACGGAACATTAACACATACTTTTAAAACACACTAAAAATAACAAAAAAGACAGACCGTTGGCGAGGCTGCCATCGCTGACGGCGCCACCCGGTGTTCTTTAACGAGCTAAAATTTGCAAAAAAACATTATAATAATGACTATATACCAAAGATGTGAAGCACTTCAGCAATGGATGTGAAAGCATTAAGTGCAAGACTTCCTAAAGATGTTTTGAGGCCTTGAAAAGCTTAAAATCTGTATTAATATAATGAAATTCAACTTGAATGGGTAAATTACATTGGTTATTGACAGAGGAACTCCAATTGCAATCAAAGATTAAAAACAATCTTCTTTGGGGAAACAGAATGTCATGTCGAGCAACACAAACCTCCGGGAACAGATCCAGCTTTTTTTTGTCGATTACAGGTGTTGGCAACTCACCCTGGTTGTAAATAGAGTTAAGCATGAATGGTACATTCATATTATCAGTGTTTGAAATTTTGCTGCAGGAAACATGAAGATCTAAGAGAGTAAAATATTGTTGCCAATACCAAAGTCAAGGTAGGATGTTTTACCGTGCACTGAATATCACAAAAGTAATTGGCCAAGGCATTGCATGCACTGTTACCTACGAGCAACTTCCAAATGAGTAGATACCTTGCATTAAATAAATATAATCCTTAAATGTAATGATGTACATTTAAGGAATGCTGAATTGGTCTTAAATTATTGATAATGTTGCCTCCACAACCATAATGTAGCAGAGACGTTCTATAGACTCATGGCCTAAGATACTTATGTAAATGTTACACTATTGCAAGATTTCCTTGGCCAAGTGTGCTGATCTGATGGAACCATTGCTGAAGCTACAAAAAAACTGATATTGTAAAATCAACCCCATTGGGACAACAGGGACCTGCAATATGCCAGGGTAGAAAGGTAACATAGGAATTAATGGCATCATGTACATAGTTAGAGAAAACATTTGTACTGTAATATATACATACCCACACCACCCAAACACACACGCACACACACACACACACACACACACACACACACACACACACACACACACACACATACTAGACCAAGTGCAGACCCGTTGGGTCTGTTCCCGCAACGCGCGGTTGCAAGGGTGGGGCGGCCTGACGTCATCGCGCAATGCCACGAGCTAGGCGTACGCCGTCAAGACGCTGCGTACGACATCAAGGCGCTGCGTACGACGTCAAGGAAGGATTTTATTAAAAAATGTGTACAGAAAAATGTCTAAATGTAATGAGGAGTTGATTAGTGAATGTAAAAGCTAAATCGCTAGCTAAATGGAAAAAATCTTGGGGTTTTTGCGTGTGGTTTTGGAGGACCAAGGAATCGAAGGCCAAATCTGACACCCGCAAACAAACACACACACACACAGAGTTTTAAAAGTATATAGATAGATATTAATCATACTATTCAACATTAACTAGTTGGTGATCTTATTTAACCATAATACTCAATCGACATTAACTAGTTAATAAAAGCCCCAATGGTTTGGGTACCACATGACAAAAGTTAATAATGTGCTCTTTAGCCTCCACACACCTCAAATTACTCAAGTACTGCACAACAAAAATACATAATAATTCACAATCTAATGATGCAAATAAGATAGCAAATTCTAATAATTCATCATCTTATTATTCGGAAATCCTGATGGCTGCACATGTTGGTCACCCGGTGACATTTTTCACACTCTTTCTAAACTTACTGGAGTCCCATTTCCAAGCTCTTTTTAAACTTACGAATATCCCATTATCCCTGCTTCCTTTAAACTTGTTTACTGTGCTGCCTTCATACTCACCGGCGTCCTGTTTCCTGTCCTTTTTTAACTTACCACATTCACAGGAAAACCTGTTATGTTACTGTGTAACATTAAAAAAAATGATTAATTAAAAACCTGCGGGAGTAATAATAGGAGTAATATCCAAAAGTATGCAAATTTGCAAGGCCTGGCACCGTAGATCCAAGCTTGCATGAATTCAGAGGCCCTATAGCAGAAACGCCCACATCGCGGGGCTGGAAACTGGAAGTATCCCAAGCTAATTCTGCTACCACCATCATCTATTGCCAAAAGTGATGGCTCCCACTGATTGTCGCCAGAAACTTGCGTTCTTTTCAGGATGGACGATGACAGCGATGTCAACATTTGAAACATGGAAGATGGACACGAAAGAAGAGGAAGGAATTCTGAATTTTACTGTATTGTTACTGTATTATTTATGTGACAAATTTATCAAAGATAAATGCAGATGAGAATCACTGTGAATTGAGGAGAGAAAACATAAGTAAAGACCTCCATGGTTTTCAGGCAAGAAAAAGAATTGGAGAATCAATGAAAATGTTCAGGTGAATTCGAAGTGGAAAAGAAGCAGAATGCAAAACAGTGTTAAGAGAGCACAAGGGATTTCAGAGAAGTTGCAAGGAGCAATAGAACAAACTGCTGGACAAAATCAATGGGTCAGGCAGCATCTGTGGGCAGATCTCAGCTCTCGACCCAAAATGGCGACTGTGACTTTGCTTCCACAGATACAGGCTGACCCACTGAGACCCACCTTTATTTTCTACCAGGTCCCAGCACCTGCTGTGTCTTGATTCTCCACAGATGGTGAAGTAGGGAGGGAGGAGGGAAGAAACATAGAAGAGAAGACAGAGCAATACTCGTATAATGTGAGGAAATCTGCATCACTTTGAACTGTTTAAAATAATTTAATAAATGTGATTTAGGAACAGATGGGGAGCATTTAACTTTGTGTAACAGTGTTACAAAAAAGAAAGCAAATATTCTGACTTCAATGGAAACAGTCAGAAAAAACACAAAATAGTTGATGATTCATTATCACCTATTTTACATAATGCTCAGTCAATTTGATCTATTCCAACGTGTGATTAATCCTAAATGGCACTGCAGGTTCTCAATAAATTAATATATGCCAGTGGGTGCTCCAGGAGCCAAGCCGTGATAGGTTCTAGAATATCAACTATATCCCAATGGATAAGATTCTTCAGACTAAAGGTCCAGGAAGTGTCATGAAAAAACTGCAACACCCATATTTACAACTCCAATACCTACAAATCTTCATAAGAACATAAGCGATAGGAGTAGAATTAGGCCATTCAGCCTATCTAGTCTATGCCATTCAATCATGGCTGATCTATCTCTCCTAACACCATTCTCCTGCCATCTTCCCATAACCTCTGATACCCTCATATTAATCAAGAATCTATCTATCTACGCTTTAAATATATCCATTGACTTTACCTCACCAGCCTTCTGTGGCAAAGAATTGCACAAATTCACCACCCTCTGACTAAAGAATCTTATGTTGCAATAGAGAGGGCAATGGAGTACAATTGCTCAATCTATGTAACACAGAAATGTGTAGCATAGAAATCTATTATAGCATCTTCACTCTGAAATCTTAACTGTTTCTCTTTCCACAGATGCTGCCTGATCTGCTGAGTTTTTCTAGCATTTTCTGCAGGTTCAATAATTTTTAACATATCAGGCAGATTATCAGCATCTGGACTTTTTTTTTGATTCACAACCTCGAAATAACACAACTGTTTTAAAATAATGTTTACAAAAAAAAATCTGCCATCTTTGGAACCTTCAAAAATAAATATGCTATAGATTATGCATTCCAAAGTGATTGACAGAAGTGGTGCAATACCAGGTTTCCACTGCTTCTGACAGAATCTCTGAAATAACGTAATCAATACTATGTAAATTCCTGGATAGAGATATAAAGCCTTTTCCAAACAGCATTTGCTATTGAACAATGTGAAGTCTGAAAGTGAGGGAAATTATTCAGTGCAAGCAATTTATTTGGTTTTATTCTGTAAAACCAAGAACCAATAGCTCTGAAATTATCTTGGTTCGTGATTAGAAAACCTATCCAGTGCATATATGTATTCAGTTTCATGGTCACGATTTTAACAGACATAATTAACCTTTAATAAAATAACAGAAATATTACATTGATGCCTGTGGTTTGCGTGAGTCTCTTTACTCAGGATAATTTAAAGGACAGTGTATTGTTCATAGAATTAACTATGCCTGCCAGCAGCAGAATGTGATGTGACATCCAAGCCATTTATAAATTGGTGGCAAGGGGCAATGGAGCATCCTTTAATAAAATTTTAAAAACCCAGGAGGGCTTTTTTATTTATAAATGAACTTTAACAGTCTGAACTATCGAAGCAGAAAATCTTGCCCGTGCTCAAGTTGTATTGTAAGAGTTGTCTCTTTAAAAACATATATATCATGGAACAATACAGCTTGGAACAGAACATTCAGCCTGCTGACACCACATTGACTATCAACTACCATTTACAGTAATCCTACATTTTCTTAAATTGCCCGCATTCTTATCACCCTTAGCAAAATTCTGCCATTCACCTGCACACAGCAGTTAATTCACACATCTTTGGATGTGGAAGGATGTCAGAACATCCAGAGGAAGCCTGTGCAGTTACAGAAAATGTGGAAACACCTAACAGACAGGACCCAAGGTCAGGATGCTGTAGCTAGGTCTCTGGGGGTGACCCTACTAGCAGTGCCACAGTTTTGCACATGTTGCAATACAATATCACCCACTTCTGGTAGAAGTCATGTCCAATGGAAAATTAATATGAGCATGTACAGGGGTGATTCACTTTGGCATGGATGGAATCATTTGTGCATGGGATGACAACATTAAAACCTACCTTAACATTAACACTCTGCCTTGCTGATAGAAATTTTGGGGAAAATATGCAATTTTCAATCTTTGTTTCTAACACAAATGAAACAAGAAGTAAACCCTAAGCAGGTGAATGCGGAGAGATGAGGTAACTCTCAATAGAAACAGCAGGGCTCGAAATTAGCGGTTGCCCGGGTGCCAATGACCACCAAAAGTGCCGCCGGGCAACCTAAACGCCAAGTCATTTTGCCCGGCTTGGCACTGCAGATCACAAACGGAAGATCAAATAGAACAAGTTGTCCAACAACTTTAGGAGGAGGAGGAGGATAAGAAGAAGAAGGAGAAGGAGAAGGAGGAGGAGAAGGAGAAGGAGAAGGAGAAGGAGAAGGAGAAGGAGAAGGAGAAGGAGAAGGAGAAGGAGAAGGAGAAGACGACGACGACGACACTGCAGATACTGGTTTATACCGAAGATAGACACAAAAAACTGGAGTAACTCAATGGGTCAGGCAGCATCTCTGAACGTTTCGTGTTGGCGACGGCTGTAGTGCAGGACAAAGATACTAGGTGCGGGGTGACGAAAGGTCGGAGCGAATGGCGTGCCCCGCACAGCAGCAGCAGTGACCGCAACAGCGGCTCCACTACCTCCTCCCGCACCCTGCCCGTCCTGATAGCGGCTGCTGCTTGCAAATCCGCTAATGGCGATAACCGCTTTCAAAACAAACCCTCTCGCACGCCGAGGCCGGGAGGAGGGAGAGAGGGAGAGGCCTCCTTCCGCTGTCTGAAGCAGCTGCACCAACGGTCCTATAGCTATAGGATCTTTGAGCTGCACCGCTCGGCCCTCCACCTTGCTGTCGGCTGGCGGAGGAGGGGAGGCGGTGGCGACGAGATCCCAACCGCTTCCCCTTTGACGGTGGCACTTGGCGATGAACAGGGACGGCCAAGGCAGCGGGGCGATGTTGACCGAGGAGCGGTGATCTTCCTTCCTCCCCACCTCGCCCCCCCTCTCTCTCTCTCCTGTATGCCCCCCTCCACCCCCTTATCCTGAGACCCCTCCTCTCCATCCCGCACTGATCTCTATTCAGATCTCTATTCACTGATCCTGCCTCTATTCAGTCCCCACTGACATCCCCTGAGCTCCTCTCCCAATCTACCCCCCCCCCCCCCACAATCTATTCATCCTGCGCTGATCACCCTATCCACCTCGCATTGATTCTCCTGCCACCCCCCATCCATCCTACACTGGTCCCCCAATTCACCCTGTATTGATCCCCCTTCCCATCCATCCTGTACTGATCCCACCATTCATCCTGTACTGACCCACACTCCATTTATCCTGCACCAACCCCCCCCAATCCATCCTGTAGTGACCCCCCCATTCATCCTTTACTGATTCTCCCATTCATCCTGTACTGATCCCCCATTCATCCTATACTGATCCCCTCATTCATCCTGTACTGAACCCCCCATTCATCCTATACTGATCCCCTCATTCATCCTGTACTGATCCCCTCATTCATCCTGTACTGACCCCCCATTCATCTTTTACTGATCCTCCTTCATCCTGTACTGATCCCCTCATTCATCCAGTAGTGAACTCCCATTCATCCTGCACAGACCATCCGATCCACACTGTACTGACCCCCCACCCCCCCCCATTCACCCTGTACTGATCCGCCCATTCATCCTGCGCTGACCTCCCCCCCCCCCATCCATCCTGTACTGATCCCCCCATTCAAGAAGAATGGGGGGGACAGTCTGAAGAAGGGTCTCGACCCGAAACGTTGCCGATTTCTTTCGCTCCATAGATGCTGCCTCACCCGCTGAGTTTCTCCAGCAGTTTTGTCTACCCCATCCATCCCGTACTGATCCATCCATTCATCCTGTACTGATCCCCTCATTCATCCTGTACTGATCCCCTTATCCATCCTGTACTGATCCCCCCATTCAAGAAGAATGGGGGGAACAGTCTGAAGAAGGGTCTCGACCCGAAACGTTGCCTATTTCCTTCGCTCCATAGATGCTTCCTCACCCGCTGAGTTTCTCCAGCATTTTTGTCTACCGCCATTCATCCTGTACTGAACCCCCCCATCAATCCTGTAATGATTCCCCCATTCAACACCACTGACATCCCCCGTGCTCTTCCCTCACAATTTTACATACTCCAACCAACACGTACTAATTAATCTGCCTCAATCCATCCATTCCGCACCGATTGCCTTCTCAACACCCCACCCCCCCCCTGCCATCTATCCACACCGCACTGATACACACAACCCCCCTCCCTGACCCTATTGTGCTGGAAATGTCTTCAGAGCAAACATTGACTATGTTTGAAAACGGAATGCAATCAAATGTGTATTCATTCCCAATGTTATTATTTGTTTTAGTCCATAAAGATGGATTAATTAAATTGTGAACACATGAAACATTAAAACTGCAGTGTTTGATTGTCATTGCTACCGTTGACACGTTATTACAGAATTCATTTTAACGGCAAATCAATGCTCTTAATATGGAGTATCAGTACTGTAGTTATTTAATGACTATACGTTGGATTTATCCAGGTTTTACTTCTACAGTCGGTCATATACATCACAAATTTGGTCAGGAGATATTTCAGTTGAAATTTTAACGTTAATTCTGAAGTGGGAATGATGGAAACAGCGTTTATCAATAATTTTTTTTTAAATCTGGTGCGTACAAACTGGGTATCTTCATTGCTGTTCACAACACATACATCTAATCTGAATGTCCGGTAATGTGGCGTTTTGACACCTTTAAACAAATTAGCAAAAGAACATTTGCTGCAGTTATGTCCTTTGGCCATCTCTTGTCAGTTAGTGTAACATTTAACCTGTCAGATGGGTATAGTCGGTTTTAACAGCTATTATCATAAAATGCCTTTAGAAATTCCCATGCAACCTGTATATTTTGTTATGGATAAATTATGTGGGAAGCGAGAGTGTTTCTGTACCAATAGCAATAACGACCCATGCTATGGCCATGTCATGGTAATTTTCGGTCCTTCACAGAAAACATGCTTGCATCAATCTGTAGGGTGCATGGTTAAGCATATATGTTACCATGGTTCAGGATTTATTGACACAGGTTGATCATACGCTGAATAATCCAACCACATTTTTGTTTGGAAGTGGAAAGAACTAATAGAAATTGCATTAATTGCAATGTGTAAAAAGAGTTGAGATACTGTATTGTAATTTTGTTGCATGTCATTGTCGTATATATCATGTCTTGATTGGTGAATATGTTTAGTTTGTGACTTTATTTGAAGCAGAAATAATATGTGAATGCTTCATTGAGCATAATTCCGACTGGTAACTACGCACTTCGTCCGAGCACATTATCGCACACGTCATGCAAACCGTCTTAAATGACCACCTAAACTGTCATTTGGCAACCTAAAAAGCTGCCTAGGTTGCCCGGCTGGCAACAGGGAAAAAAAGTTAAGTGAGAGCCCTGATTACAGTGATGTTGCTGTGTGCAGCGCACAATTGTGACTTAGTTCCTGTGCCGCACAGTACATATTATCGATTTTTGGAATCATGCATTGTACCAATATGCTCCAATCTCTGACTATGTAATTTAGCTTCTGCTTTGCCATGGTAAATGGATGCTTATGCCACAGGACTCAATCTGTGAGATTGTTTACATTGAAAATATGGTCCGAAACATGCTGAAAATAATGTCACCCAGCCCCTGTATTTATTGCACCTTTCACCAGCTTTTTATACTGCTGGAGATGGCTGTGACTGGTTTCCCATGTTTCCACAGGCAAAAATAAAGCTGAAGAATGTTGGCATAATGGACTGCACAGGTCTCAGACCGATTACTTTAATACAGAGACATTTCTATAATTTTGTGATGCAAGAGAGAAAATGGAGAGGTAAAAATGGGGAGGGGGTTTGCAACATAAAATTTGAGAATTCAATGTTCAAACTGTTGGGTTGTAAGTAAGGTACGGTTCCTTCACTTTGCATGGAACCTCACCCTGGCAATGGAGGAGGCCCCAACAGGAAGATGGGTATGGGAAGGGGATCTAAAATGACCAGCAATCGGGATACCCAGCAGGCCAAGGTGGACTAAGTGCAAATATTCAGCAAAACAGTCACCAAATCTACACTTGTTCTCATCTCTTCCCCCCACCTTTACCTCTGTCCCACCTTGGTGTGCACCCATTTCTCCGAATTTTCCCTCCCTTTTCACTTTCCCCCATCATCTTCCACCTCTATCTCTCTCTCTGGCTTCACATTTCACAACATTTTCTCCTTATCTTACACCCTTTTATCTTCTTTCTAGCACTAACCTTTGTCCACCCATCTGCCAATCAACCCCCTAACTCCCACACCTATATCCACCCATTGCTTGCCAGGATTGTCCCACCCCCATCTCTTTTCCAGCTTTGTCCCACTGACTGTAATCAGTCTAAACAAGGGTCACGACAGAAATGTTGCATTTCCATGTCCTCCAGAGATGCTGCCTGATCTGCTGAGTTACTTCAACACTTTGTTTTTGTTTTGTAAACCAGCATCTGCAGTTCTCCGTGCCTCCATTAAACGTCAAAACAGCATACACTGCCCTATGTGAATGTTTTTCAATGGAGAGAGAACGTCATAGTCATAGAGTGATACAGTGTGGAAACAGGCCCTTCGGCCCAACTCGTCCACACCGGCCAACAATGTCCCAGCTACACTAGTCCCACTTGCCTGCGCTTGGTCCATATCCTTCCAAATTTGTCCTATCCATGTACCTGTCTAACTGTTTATTAAACGATGGGGTAGTCCCAGCCTCAACTACCTCCTCTGGCAGCTTGTTCCATACACCCACCATACAAAAGATGTGAACAAGTTACCCTTCGGATTTCTATTACATTTTTTCCCCTTCACCTTGAAACTATGTACTCTAATCCTCGATTCCCCTATTCTGGGCAAAATACTATATATCAACCTGATCTATTCCTCTCATGATTTTGCATACCTCCATAAGATCTCCCCTCATCCTCCTGCGCTCCATACAACAGAGACCCAGTCTACTCAACCTTTCCCTATAGCTCACACCCTCTAGTCCTGGCAACATCCTTGTAAATCTACTCTGAACCTTTTCAAGCTTGACAATATCTTTCCTATAACATGGTGTCCAGAACTGAACATAATATTCTAAATGCTCTCACCAACGTCTTATACAACTGCAACATGACCTCCCAACTTCTATACTCAATACTCTGACTGATGAAGGCCAAAGTGCCAAAAGCCTTTTTGACCACCTTATATACCTGCGACTTGACGTACAAGGAACCATGTACCTGTACTCCTAGATCCCTCTGTGCTACAACACTACCCAGAGGCCTACCATTTACTGTGTAGGTCCTGCCTGTGTTCAACGTCCCAAAATGCAACATGTCACACTTCTTTGTATTCAATTCCATCAACCATTCCTCAGCCCACCTGGCCAATCGATCCAGATCCTGCTGCAATCGTTCACAACCATCTTCACTATCTGCAAAACCACTAACTTTTGTATCATCAGCAAACTTATGAGAGAGGGAGAGGGAGAGGGAGAGGGAGAGGGAGAGGGAGAGGGAGAGGGAGAGGGAGAGGGAGAGGGAGAGGGAGAGGGAGAGGGAGAGGGAGAGGGAGAGGGAGAGGGAGAGGGAGAGGGAGAGGGAGAGGGAGAGGGAGGGTGGGAGAGGGAAAGAGAGGGAGGGAGAGGGAGGGAGTGGGAGGGAGTGTTCTAGAAAACATTCTGTATCTTAATTTTGCCTGATGTGAAGCCACGTCAAGAAACAAGAGTTTAAAAGAAAACATTTTGTTTAATTATTTACTTTTTTCACCTTTTTTCACTAAATTCCTTGAGAGCAATTTTCATTTTATATCTCAAATGTTTGGGTAGAGATTTGTGAATTCAAGGAGGGCGAATATTTGTTTTCCGAATGGCTGTAACATGTGCCTGTGATTATATTACACTTGGATTTGATTATTATTAATTCACAAAACTGAGGGAAAAATATCAAATAGTTAATGTAATTGATATAATTAACATTGTTTGGAAAAATGAAGTGGGTTAATTGGAATGGCTCAGTGGAACTAGGATACTGCAATGAACCGAACTGACATTTAAATCTTGCCTGCAGGGGATAAATATGATGGGTCACATTGTAGATCAAACATGGGCCATTACCTTCCTTTTCCTTCAGAGTGTTCAGATAAGATAAGAGGTTTTCATTAGCTTGCACACAGTAAAATTCTCGGGTTTGAATTCCCCCACCGCAGAGCGCCGTTTGATTTCCACGTCTTCTATCTTGCTGGTTGAGAAGTGAGTCAACACGACATTCGCTCCATTCTGTTGTCCTCCACAAATACCTGCAGCAAGCAGTTCATGAACAATTGAGCAAATATAAAACAATTTCATTTCATGAAGAATCACTTCACAATTCCACACGGACTGCAGTGGTTCAAGAAAGTTTGCCGACAATGCCTCAAGGGTGACCATTCAAGGGCGATAAATTAACAACAACCAAATCTCAAACAGGAATTGAAAACAAGAGAGCAATTTTTTAAAAGAAATGCTTCTGGAGGACTGCTACTGACATGACTGCCTTTGTTTTACTGGACTTCTGATGCTCTTAAGTGATAATGGATTCTTCATTATAAAGCATGCAATCCAAATCATGTCCCCTATATACAATGGAGGTATTTGATAGTGCACATCAGAGTACATAAATGGCATTGTAATTGCAAGTGTTAGTTAAAAGAGGATTTTGGTCTGATCTCTGTTAAAAAAGAAATAAGACTTGCAATTATAGCTCAGGATGTCCCATAGTATTTCACAGCCAATGAAGCCCTAAAGGGCCTGTCCACTTGGGCGATTTTTCATCGGACTGCTGGCGACTGTCAAGCTCGCGGCACTCGCTGAAAAACCGGGAACTGGAACGGCGAGTGTCAGAGTGGAACACACACACACACACACACACACACACACACACACACACACACACACACACACACACACACACACACACACACACACACACACACACACACACACACACACACAAACACATTGCAAAGGCGGGGGCCAGGGAAAGCGGGGGAGCGCTGTCTGAAATTCACATGGTGCAACGCCAGGGTGATACAGACACACACCGCAATGAACAGGAAGGTTAAGACGGCTAGCACAGTGTAGAACTTAGACAGCTCCGACGGTATAAAGAGGAGGCCTACAGGAGCGGGGATGCAGACCTCTACAGGCAGGCCAAGTACAAGCTGAGAAGAGGAATCAGAGCTGCCAAGGAAAAGTACTCTGAGAGGTTGAGGAGCAAGTTCTCAGCTAGTGACTCTTCTTCAGTTTGGAAGTGCTTGCAAGAAATTACCAGCTACAAGAGGAAAGCCCCCCGCTCTTTGGACAATCGTCAGCTGACCAACGACCTGAATGAGTTTTACTGATGGTTTGAAAATCAGAAACATAACCCTGGTACCCCCTCCACCCTCCCCCCCCCTCCCCAACCAACACAGCCAGACCCCAGTCTACAAAGAATGGACCCTGCACCCTCTCCTTCCCATTCACCACTTCACACCTACTGAAGGCAAGGCTCCAGTACAAAAAGACTGGACCATTTCCCATCCCAACCAACACTTCACACCCACTCACAGCCAGACCTCAGTCTGCAAAGACTGGGCCCTTCTACACCCACCCCCCTCTAATCACCACTTCACACCCAATCACCCACACCATCTGTGCTGCACAACATCACTTATCCAATATCAACAATAAAAATAGAGGAGGCGTAGAGGCTTTTCAGAAGACAAAAAAGCCGGAAATCTCCCTGGACCTGACAATGTTTCCCCCTCTACTCTTAAGCTCTGTGCCAAACAGCTGGCACCAGTCTATACAGACATTTTTAACCAGTCCCTGCAAACATGTACTGTCCCTGCCTGCTTCAAAGTCTCCACTATTGTCCCTGTACCCAAAAAGGCAAGGATTACTTGTCTTAATAACTACAGGCCTGTTGCACTGACCTCTGTAGTCATGAAGACACTCGAAAGGCTTGTGCTGGCCAAGCTGAAAAATACCAAGATCCCCCTGCTGGATCCTATGCAGTTTGCATATCGGGCCAATAGATTTGTGGATGATGCAGTCAAACTGGGCCTGCACTTCATCCTACAGCACCTAGACCGCCAGGGGACCTATGCGAGGATCCTGTTTGTTGATTTTAGCTCTGCATTCAACACCATTGTGCTAGAGCTACTACAATCCAAACTTTCCGAGTTGACTGTGCCTGAACCCCTTCACCAGCTTCTTGACAGACAGGAATCAGCATGTGAGGCTGGGAAAGCACATCTCGGACCTGCAAACGCTCAGCATAGGAGCACCGCAAGACTGCGTACTCTCACTCTCCCCTCTCCTCTACTCTCTCTACACCAATGACTGCACCTCCACAGACACCTCTGTCAAGCTTCTCAAGTTTACGGATGACACAACCCTGATTGGACTGATCCAGGATGGGGAGGAATCTGCCTACAGACAGGAAGTGTCACAGCTGGTGTCCTGGTGCCATTGCAACAACCTAGAGCTCAATGCTCTTAAGACAGTGGAATTGATTGTAGACTTTAGGAGAGTTCCCCTCCACTCACCCCACTCACCATCAACAACACCACAGTCACATCTGTGGAGTCTTTTAAGTTCCTGGGAACCATCATCTCCAAGGACCTTAAGTGGGGGGCTACCATCGACTCCACAATCAAAAAGGCACAACAGAGGATGTACTTCCTACGGCAGCTGAGGAAGCACAATCTGCCACAGGCAATGATGGTCCAATTCTACACGGCCATTGTAGAGTCTGTTCTCACGTTCTCCATCATGGTCTGGTTTGGCTCAGCCACCTAGCATGACATCCGGAGGCTGCAGCGAATCGTCCAATCAGCAGAGAAGGTTATTGGCTGCAACCTTCCCTCCATTGATGAACTGTACACTGCAAGGGCCAGGAAGCGAGCGGGCAAAATCATATCTGACCCTTCTCACCCTGGCCACAAACTCTTTGAATCACTTCCCTCTGGAAGGCGACTCCAGACAGTCAAAGCTGCCACAGCCAGACATAAAAACAGTTTTTATCCACGAGTAGTTGCTCTACTCAACAGCCAAAAATCTGTAGCCTCCCTTTGATCTGGTATTTTGTTGGTTCACATGCTTGATCAATGGTGTTTTATCATTAATGTTTTATTATTATTAATGTTTAGTGTTTTCTGAGTCATTCGTAACTGTCACTGTATGTCATGTTGTTACTTGTGGGTGGAGCAACAAGGCAAATTCCTTGTATGTGAATACTTGGCAAACAAACAAACAAACAAACAAACAAACAAACAAACAAACAAACAAACAAACAAACAAACAAACAAACAAACAAACAAACAAACAGACAAACAAACAAACAAACAAACAAACTTACTTACTTACTTACTTACTTACTTACTTACTTACTTACTTACTTACTTACTTACTTACTTACTTACTTACTTACTTACTTACTTACTTACTTACTTACTTACTTACTTACTTACTTACTTACTTACTTACTTACTTACTTACTTACTTACTTACTTACTTACTTACTTACTTACTTACTTACTTACTTACTTACTTACTTACTTACTTACTTACTTACTTACTTACTTACTTACTTACTTACTTACTTACTTACTTACTTACTTACTTACTTACTTACTTACTTACTTACTTACTTACTTACTTACTTACTTACTTACTTACTTACTTACTTACTTACTTACTTACTTACTTACTTACTTACTTACTTACTTACTTACTTACTTACTTACTTACTTACTTACTTACTTACTTACTTACTTACTTACTTACTTACTTACTTACTTACTTACTTACTTACTTACTTACTTACTTACTTACTTACTTACTTACTTACTTAGTCGCCTAAGTGGGACAGGCCCTTAATGCTGTAATGTAGGAAAGATGGGCTTCATTCTGGCATTGAACTGCTACGTCTAGAGCAGAAGGCACATAATTTCTTGTTCCCAGTTACATTGTTAAATATTTCAATGAGAACACTCTGCCACTGTAGTACCAAACGAGGAATTCCATCAGCACAATAACTAAGATTGAAAGGAAATTAAACTTATTTTCCAGCCAACCATTGTATAAATACTTAGTTGTGCCACATTGTTAACGAGGACACACAATTAGAGATATAAGAGAGCAGATTGAATAAAATAAATATTCAAGCATGCTTTACAGCACTTTATTGCTATTTTCTGTTCTCATAGATTGTCTTAGCTCACATTTGCAGAAGTCCCCCCCCCCCCCACCCCGCACCTCCCTCAATTTCTCTTTGGTTTCCTGTGTAATGTAGTCACTTGTCAGTGGCTTGTTATGACTATTTTAAATAAATACATCAAATATTTGAAGCTGTCTTCTTCCAATTACTTTACTTTCATCTCTTCACCAGTTACCTATTGTTGCTGGCATATGTATTAGCTGGAAGTAAATATCCTAGCCAGCAGACAAACGTCTAAAAGTATGAAAGTCTTTGATAAATTAGCACATAAACATACAACTTACTGAAACAGACAGCCCTGAATCTTTTTGAGGACTTTGTACTTTGCATCAAAATTTGGAATAACAATTAGCAGCATTCGGAACATTTCATTTTCACAGAGATTGTTGTGATTTTTGCTTGGAGCTGAACTTTTCTTGAAATACTTCAGAACAAAAACATAAAGGAATTTTTCAAGTCATTTCTAAAGCATCTGTGCATCCTAACACTTCAAAGGAAATTCTAGACTCCTAGAGTTAATACATATACCTGTATAAGGAAAGAGAGCTTTTAAAGTCAGATTTCAGATGTTCCTTGCTTAAAAATTTAATGAAGCAGCTGGGCCATATTTTAGATCTATGTTTTCGAAGACATTGCTGTCAGAATTTCTATATCCATTGCAGAAAAATATTTTATGAGGCAACAACAAGCAAAGCATTTCAAACCGATAAGCAGAGACTGCCACATGTCTCCGTTGTAAACAGACATAAAAATATTCAGTGGTAATTTGGATGGAAGCTAACAATGAATATGAAAACATATTATTCCGCAAGGTCAGGGTTTTTCAGGAATTTGACTGGGGAGATTATTACTTAATTGTGTCTTGTCAGCTTTAGAAATGCTAATGTTTGAAATGTAGGTGTAGAAGGTAGTTAATCTCAGCCTGGGAATCGGGTAGAACATGGTAGCTTGACTGTACAGTCCAAGCTAAGAAAAGGAAGTTAGCCAAGGTGCTTACTTTGAATGGAGGCACAGTGAACTGCAGATGCTGGAATCTCTAGCAAAACACAATGTGCCGGAGTAACTCAGCCCACCAGGTAGTACCTGTGGAGGGAATGGAAAGGTGAAATTTTGGGCCAGGACCTTACTTCAAGGGCGGGAGAAAGCGGGAAAAGAGCTGGGGCGGGACAAACTGAAAGATGGATGCAGGTAAGGAGGTGTTCAATTGGGAGATGGGTAGAATATTTAATAAGATACATGCAACAAAAATGCATGAGGATAGAACTTAACTGTGATGATTCCATTACCGAACAGCCATTTGGCACTGCCTGACCAGTAAGCCAGGTAATATATTTAAATAAAATTAAACTTATTTTCCAGCCAACCATTGTATAAATACTTAGTTGTGCCACATTGTTAACGAGGACACACAATTAGAGATATAAGAGAGCAGATTGAATAAAATAAATATTCAAGCATGCTTTACAGCACTTTATTGCTATTTTCTGTTCCAATATAAAATGTCTTAGCTCACATTTGCAGAAGTGTACCCCCCCCCCCACCCCCCCCCCCCCCCCCCCCCCCCCTCGCGCCTCCCTCAATTTCTCTTTGGTTTTCTGTGTAATGTAGTCACTTGTCAATGGCTTGTTATGACTATTTTAAATAAATACATCAAATATTTGAAGCTGTCTTCTTCCAATTACTTTACTTTCATCTCTTCACCAGTTACCTATTGTTGCTGGCATATGTATTAGCTGGAAGTAAATATCCTAGCCAGCAGACAAACGTCTAAAAGTATGAAAGTCTTTGATAAATTAGTACATATGCATACAACTTACTGAAACAGACAGCCCTGATAAATAGATATGGACTAACTGCATTTTGCAGAAGAAACTAAGGTCTTGTAGAGGTGTATAAAATCATGAGGGGAATAGATAGTGTGAATGGACAGAGTCTTAATCCCAGAGTCGAGGAATCAAGAATGAGAGAACATTGGTTTAGGTGCGAGGGGAAAGATATAATAGGCTTTTTCACAAAGAGGGTGATGGGCATATGGAACGAGCAGCCAGAGGTGGCGGTTGAGGCAAGTAATATAACATTATATAACATCATATAAAAGACAGTTGGACAGGTATATGTATAGAAAAGGTTTAGAGGGATAAGGGCTAAATGTGGGCAGGTGGGACCAGCGTGGCTGGGACATCTTGGTTGACATGGGCAAGTCTCGCCGAAGGGTCTGTTTCCATGCTTATGATTATAAAACGAGAGGGGGAACAAACATAGTCAATATTTATGTGAATGTGAACTAATACAATCATTAACAATGATCTTCTGAAAAAATTGATCCATCGGAATAGAAAAGGATCTTAAAGTAATGTTCAGACATTGAACTCTATGACATAGTTTAATTATCATGTGTCGTATGACTTCCAAGGGGATGATTTTCAACTGCTCTTTGGCCATTTTTCACATTAAAACAGGTGACCATCAACGGAAAAATACGGGAAAAATGGGCAAGGCAAACCAAACGACAGCCACAATCTCATGTGCACTTTTCAAATGGAATTGAATTGGGAAACAGGCCAGCCACCGAAACAGGAAATCTGCATTAACATTAGGGCGGCATGGTGGTGCAGCAGTGGAATTGCTGCCTTACAGTGCTTACAGCGCCAGAGATAGGGTTTGAGCCTGGTTATGGGTGCTTGTCTGTACAAAGTTTGTGCATTCTCCATTAACCATTCCTTTGCCCACTTACTAAACTGATCAAGATACTGCTGTATCATTTGATAACCATCTTCGCTATCTAAAATACCATGTACTTTAGTGCCATCTGCAAACTTACTAATCTTGCCTTGCACGTTCTCATCCAAATTGTTGATATAAACTATAAACAGCAATGGGCCCAGCATCTTGAAGCACACCACTGGTCACAGGCCTCCAGTCCAAAAAACAATTTTCCACCATCACTCTCTGTTCCCTTCCATGAAGCCAATTTTCTATCCAGTCACCTAGTTCTCCTTGGATCCCAGGTGATCTATCCTTCCAGAGCAGCCTAGCATGCAGAACCTTGTCAAATTTACTTTGGTTTTATCAGTGGCTGGAAACTCCAGTACAGGGCCTGCCTCTTCCAATTGTATGGATCTTTTAGCATTTACCCGAATAGCCAAAAGTCAACACCTTTTAATAGGGTTAACAACTTCACCAGGAATCAGGGGCACATATAAATATACATTTTGAAATTTTGCATAGCACATTCAGTTACAATTATATGAAACAATTCATGAAAATGTCACCTCAAAAATGCCCTCAAAGCTGTTAAGTGCCCTTGAATGTGAATATCATCTCTTAAGAAATAAAATATTTCATCAGCTGGGTTTTTTTTTGTTGCAGCAGTTGAATAATTTCTTGCTCTTTTATGTGAAAATCCTGTGCTTCGAAACAAAATCCTCTTATGCTTACAAAAAATATATTGAAAGATCCTTGATTCAAGAATTAAAGTGTCAACTGTTACCTTCAGCTCCACGGTAATGACGAAACTGTAATGTGACTCATCTCTATATTTAAAGGACCACTTGTCAATTTGTTCATGTCGTTATGCATTTTTCAAGACAATTTTCCAAATTCTTAACCTCTCTGGAGGTTACTGATGTTATTAATGAGCGACAATCACTAGTGCAAATTTGCCTCTGTTGTGCCCAATGATATCTTAGCACAAACTATTAGAACCTTGCAGGCTCTTTAATTCAGGTGTCTAATTAATTAGTATGGTTTTGATCCTGCTGGTTTATTTATATAACACACATAAATCATATATATATATATACTAAGTGGGACTCGTTGGGTCCCAGCATCACACGGGAGGGCTGGTCACCAACGCAATATTCCACCTCTCCACCAATTCCAATATTGCTCGCCAGTGGGTGGGGGGGGCTTTCTGTTGCGCTAGTATGGGTGTTGCGGGCACTGGTTTCCAGAGGGCTAGTATAGACATTGTGGGCCGAATAGATTCTTGGGCTGGCAGCCAACTGTTGCAATGATTTTAAAAGCCAAGGCAAGGCAAACAATTTGGCTGCAGCCACCCAACAACCAAAATTCATTTTGTGAACAAAAACTTTTTTAAAAGGCGAAGCAAAGAATTGGGCAGCAGCCACCTGACAACCAAAATTCAGGTTGTGAACACAAACTTGTTAAAAAGGCGAGGCAAACAATTGGGCAGCAGCCACCCGACAACCAAAATTCATTTTGTGAACACAAACTTGTTAAAAAGGCGAGGCAAACAATTGGGCAGCAGTCACCTTACAGCCGCATCGAGGGGACTCACCGTGGAGTAGACGTGCGTTCAGTTTTATTCGCAGCTCAGTGAGCCGTAAACCTCTCGCTTCCTGGGTCTGGCAGAGACTGAGTGAGGGACTACACTTCCGGATTTTATAGTCCCTCACCCCTGCCGCCAGCAGAGAATGGGGAATTTAAAAAAAACATTAATATCTCTCTGATTTTTCATCGATTGGGCCTCACTCTGACAATAGACAATAGACAATAGGTGCGGGAGTAGGCCATTCGGCCCTTCGATCCAGCACTGCCTTTCAATGTGCTGATCATCCCCAATCAGTACCCCGTTCCTGCCTTCTCCCCATACCCCCTGACTCCGCTATCTTTAAGAGCCCTATCTAGCTCTCTCTTAAAGGTAGCCAGAGAACCGGCCTCCACCACCCTCTCAAGCAAAGAATTCCACAGACTCACAACTCTCTGTGAGAAAAAGTGTTTCCTCGTATTCGCTCTAAATGGCTTTCCCCTTATTCTTAAACTGTGGCCCCTGGTTCTGGACTCCCCCAACATCGGGAACATGTTTTCTGCCCTTGAACATGTGTCCAAACCCTTAATAATCCTATATGTCTCAATAAGATATCCTCTCATCCTTCTAAACTCCAGAGTATACAAGCCCAGCCGCTCCATTCTCTCTGCATATGACAGTCCCGCCATCCCGGGAATTAATCTTGTAAACCTACGCTGTACTCCCTCAATAGCAATCCCTCAAATTAAGGGACCAAAACTGCACACAATACTCCAGGTGTGGTCTCACTAGTGCCCTAAACAACTGCAGAAGAACCTTTTTACTCCTATACCCAACTCCTCTTGTTATAAAGGCCAACATGCGATTCACTTTCTTCACTGCCAGCTGTACCTACATGCTTACTTTCGTTGACTGATGAACAAGGATGTCCAGATCCCGTTTTACTTCCCCTTTTCCCAACTTGACACCATTTAGATAGCAATCTGCCTTCCGTTTTTGCTACCAAAGTGGATAATCTCACATTTATCCACATTAAACTGCATCTGCCATGCATCTGCCCACTCACCCAACCTGTCACCCTGCATTCTCATAGCATCCTCCTCACAGTTCACACTGCCACCCAGCTTTGTGTCATCTGCAAATTTGTTGATGTTACTTTGAAACCCTTCATTTAAATCATTGATGGATATTATAAATAGCTGCGGTCCCAGCACCGAGCCTTGCGGTACCCCGCTAGTCACTGCCTGCTATTCTGTAAGTGACCTGTTAATCCCTACTCTTTTTTTTCCTGTCTGCCAACCAATTTTCTATCCATGTCAGCACTCTACCCCCAATTACCATGTGCCCTAATTTTGCCCACTAATTTCCTATGTGGGACCTTATCAAATGCTTTCTGAAAGTCCAGGTACACTCCATCCACTGGCTCTCCCATGTCCATTTTCGAAGTTACACCCTCAAAAAATTCCAGAAGATTAGTCAAGCATGATTTCCCCTTCGTAATTCCATGCTGACTCGGAATGATCCTGTTACTGCTATCCAAATGTGCCGCTATTTGGATATGACACCACCGATGTCAGGCTAACTGGTCTATAATTCCCTGTTTTCTCTCTCCCTCCTTTCTTAAAGGTGGGAATAACATTAGCTACCCTCCAATCAACAGAAACTGATCATGAATATATAGAACATTGGAAAATTATCACCTATGCATCCATGAATTTTAGAGCCACTTCCTTAAGTACTCTGGGATGCAGACCATCAGGCCCTGGGGATTTACTTTGACAATGGAGGAGGCCCAGGCCAGAAAGGTCAGATTGGGAATGGGAGGGGGAGTTAAAGCGATGAGCAACCATGAGATCTGGTAGGTTAAGGCGGGCTTAACAACTTCTCCCTCCCACTTCCTCCAAATCTAAGGCGTAGCTATGGGCACTCACATGGGCCCCACTTATGCCTGCCTCTTTGTTGGGTACGTCGAACAATTACTATTCCAGGCATACACTGGCCCTATCCCCTAACTCTACCTCCGCTACATAGACTACTGCATTGGTGCTGCCTCCTGCACCCATGCAGAACTCACTGACTTCATCAACGTCACGAGTAATTTCCATCTCCGACATCTCTCTACCATTTCTATATCTCACCATTTCATCACAGGAGACAGACTATTGACTGATATCTATTACAAACCCACTGACTCCCATAGCTATCTAGACTTCACTTCTTCCCACCCTGCTTCCTCTATCCCCTACTCCCAATTCTTTAGTCTACGCCGCATTGCGCCCAGGATGAAGTTTTCCATAACAGGTCATCGGAGACGTCCTCATTCTTTAGGGAACGGGGATTCCCTCCTTCCATTATGGATGAGGTTCTCACTAGGTTCTTCCCGATATCCCGCAACTCCGCTCTTGCTCCCTCTCCCCCCATTCATAACATAGACATAGTACCCCTTGTTCTCACCTTCTACCCCATCAGCTGTCACATCTATATTACTAAAAGTCTGATCTCGACCGCTTTTGGCCCACTGTGCTGCGATTTCCGAGGAGAACGCCGCCAACAACGGCCATCATTTTTTGGCTACCTCGCTCAGAGCCCCCTTCCGCCTTCCGGGACCAGAGGATTTTTCCCATCGATGAAAAATCAGAGATATTTTAATGTTTTTTTAAAATTCCCCATTCTCTCTGCTGCCCCCGCTGGCGGCAGGGGGGAGGGACTATAAAACCCGGAAGTGTAGTGCCTCACTCAGTCTCTGGCAGACCCTGGAAGGCCCTGGACGGTTCTCTGAGCTGCAAATAACACTGAACGCACGTCTACTCCACGGTGAGCCCCCTCGATGCGGCTCTAAAGTGGCTGCAGCCCAATTGTTTGCCTCGCTTTTTTAAAAAGTTGTGTTCACAAAATGAATTTTGGTTGTCGGGTGGCTGCAGCCCAATTGTTTGCCTCGCCTTTTTAATGAGTTTGTGTTCACAAAATTAATTTTGGTTGTTGGGTGGCTGCAGCCCAATTGTTTGCCTCACCTTTTTAAAAAGTTTATGTTCACAAAATGAATTTTGGTTATCAGGTGGCTGCAACCCAATTGTTGGCTCGCCTTTTTAAAAAGTTTGTGTTCACAAAATGAATTTTGGTTGTCGGGTGGCTGCAGCCCAATTGTTTGCATCGCCTTTTTAAAAAGTTTGTGTTCACAAAATGAATTTTGGTTGTCAGGTGGCTGCAGCCCAATTGTTTGCCTCGCCTTTTTAAAAGTTTGTGTTCACAAAATGAATTTTGGTTGTCGGGTGGCTGCAGCCCAATTGTTTGCCTTGGCTTGGCTTTTTAAATCGTTGCAACAGTTGGATGCCAGCCCAAGAATCCAATCGGCCCACAATGTCTATACTAGCCCTCTGGAAACCAGTACCTTCGGCCCGCAACACCCATACTAGCGCAACAGACATCCCCGTCACTGGCGAGCAATATTGGAATTGGTGGAGAGGTGGAATATTGCGTTGGTGACCAGCCCTCCCATGTGATGCTGGGACCCAACTTAGTCTAGTATATTAAATAGATTATTCTGGCCTTGACCTGGTTTTGAAGAATCGAACTTGCACAAGTTCATCCAGCCCAGTTAACCCATCTCACTTGCATACATGACTTGTCTGTAAATTTGCAAAATTTTCTCATAGAATAGACAAGTAGCAAATGGTTCAAACAAGTTGCTAATAGATAAAATTGTTGTCAAAGTTGTAATAAACCATTACTTCCTGCAAAACCTGTGCTGAAGTCACGTTATGCCCATTAAAGACATACAATAGCAAAAGTAGACCTTTCTGCCCCTCTAACCCAGTGGCGTAGCGTGGGGGGGGCCAGAGGGGCGGTTTACCCCGGGCGCTAAATTTTTAGGGGCGCAAAAAAATAGTTGGATACATTTTTTTTATAATTTGGCAAAAACATTTGTTCTAAAGGCACGCTGCACCTCTTTAGCAGCCTTCCCCTGGATTATTGTAACAAAATGTAATTTTTTTTGCCATTTTATAATTTTTTTATCTAACAATTTTTTTGCGCCCCTAAAAATTTATCCAACAATTTTAACCAACCAGCGATCTCTGCGCCGAGGCCACTGCCACTGTCCCAGCCGCCACTGTCGTCCACTGGGCCCGTGGTCGGGTCGAGTGGCCGCTGCCGCCGGAACGTGCCCCAGCTCCGTGTTCTGGTCGCCGCTGTCCCAGCTCCGAGGCCAGGTCGCCGCTGCCGCTGCTCCAGCTCCGATACCATGTGGCTGCTGCCGCTGCCCCCGCTCCGAGGCCAGGCCGCCGCTGCCGCTGCTCCAGCTCCGATGTCGTGTGGCCACTGCCGCCGCTCCCGCTCCGAGGCCAGGTCGCCGCTGTCGCCGCCCCAACTCCGAGGCCAGGCCGCCGCTGCTGCCGCCCCAGCTCCGAGGCCAGGCCGCCGCTGCCGCCGCCCCAGCACCGAGGCCAGGTCGCCGCTGCCGCCGCCCCAGCTCCGAGGCCAGGCCGCCGCTGTCGCTGTCCCCGCTCCGAGGCCAGCTCGCCGCTGCCGCCGCCCCAGCTCCGAGGCCAGGCCGCCGCTGCCGCCGTCCCAGCCGCTGCCGCCGCCATCCCAGCTCCGATGCCGGGCGGCCGCTGCCGCTGTCCCAGCTCCGAGGCCAGGCCGCCGCTGTCAAAGCCGCCGCTGCCGCTGTCAAAGCCGTTGCTGCCGCTGCCCAGCTCCGAGTACTGGTCGCCGCTGCTGCTGTCCCAGCCGCCGCTACCGCTGCCCCAGCTCCGAAGCCGCCATTAGGCCTCGGCGCAGGCGGAGACGGGGGATACGACAAAAGAAGTCGCATCCCCCCGAAGGAAGAGACCAAAAACCGCTAATGAGGAGGCGCAATATTTTAAACTGCCCCGGGCGCGCAAAACCAACCCTACGCCACTGCTCTAACCTACCCATTATTCAACACGATCGTGGCTGATCTGTCCCAGGCCTCATCTCCTCTTCTGTGCGTTTCTCATAGGGGTGGAAGATTGCAACCTTCACGCTGTCCGCCCTGTTTCGACGAATGCAATCAACCCAGCGTGTACAATCAAATAAGATCATATAGAACAAGTTGTCCTACAACTTTAGGCTGTGCACGCCATACGCAAGAAGAAGTTTCTCATACCCATCAATTTCCTGATCTTTCAAAAAATTAAATGCTTCCTCTTTAAAACCCCATCAAAGGTCTAATCCCCACATCACTCTGGAGAAGTGAATTCCAGAGATTCTCTACCATCCGTGAGAAGTTGATTTTGGTATTTCAATTTTAAATGACTGCCCCTTAATCCTGTAACTAGGTTCCCTTATTGAGATTCTCCCTCCAATGGAAACATCTCAATATTGACCTTGCCTCCCACCCGAGGATTTTATACATTTCAACAAGAACTCCCCTCATCATTCTAAGTTCCCAAGAATATAGGTCAAATTTCATTAGCTGCCCCAATTAAGTTTAAGTCCAATTTTTAGGTTTTAGGTTTTAGTCCAGTTAGGTTTAATTTAACCAAATCATCAACTTACCAGATCATGGATTTGTACAATAAGAGCACAAATGATCTACACATTTACTTCTAAAAAATATACATTACCTGTGTTTTTCAATATTATCTATCATTATTATATTAACCAAAAGCCGCACAAAGTCTGTTAGGATTTTTGATCCTATGACTTTGATTGTCAGTATGAATCAGTTAGGGAAGTTATACTGCACTCAAGACATGAGCCATCTGTGAGATTTTGACTCCTCAAAACCTCCAAACTTTAACTTATTTTAATCAATTTTATATTTAAATCTCAATCTGTACTTTATCCCACTATTGCAATGTAACTGAATTATCCTTCAGCAGACAATCACGATATAAATACTTTTAAGAACATGCAAACTAGACAGTAATGAGAAACATCAACTCGGATTTTCATACGAGATATCTGGAGCTAAAATAGTCCCTGCAGTAAATTAAAACTTTGATGTAAACACATTACGCTACAGCTTATACATCCTATTTAATATGCAAATAGTGGCAAGCAATCAGTATGTTAATATGCCAGGACATGTTGAATTCATGAATAAAACAGGACATCCGTGAGGAGTCATAATTGTCTATTCCACTTGCTTCATGTTTAAATAAATATATTAAGAACTGTTTGATTTATGATTCATATTGATCTTCATCTATACAAAACAAACCCTTTTTTGACTCCACATTTAATGGCTGGTGTTAATGACTGTGCCACACCTGCTTTTTACACTGTTCCTGTGAATATTATTGAACTAGTAGATACAGTGCTTTTAAAATGTTCTAACTTAAGTTTTGACCTGAAATGAATTATTTCCCTCATCACAGATTGTGCTTGACCTACCGATCAATTCTAGCATTTTTGGATTTAATTTCATATTTTCAATATCCTCAAGTATTTTGCTTCTCTGCTTATAAAGGTACTTCTATTTCACAAATTGGCTCACTTTATGCACATTTGGCCAACATTAATACCATCTCCACTGAAGTATATGATAGAATAATGTGAAAATATTGTTGGCCTTTGCCAGTATTTACTTGCCTTCAGCTAATATTCCTATTATACACATAAAATGTTCTACATTAATGATTGAACTTATATATATTTCTACTTATACATAACAGGTCAAAATGTCGACAAATTCTATCCAGCTAATTACTATCCAATCTATCTACTCTCCATTAACAGAAACATCTCCAAAAACCTTGAATCCATCCTATCACCTCCAAATACCTTAACTCCACCCCATCCCCCCTTGTCCAGTTCCTTCTGACCTACATCTAAGAGTCATCACATGCCCTCTACTCTCAATAACTTTCAATTTCTAGGCTCACATTGCCTCATTTGCCTCATGACATCCAGTCCCTTTACATCTCCATCCCCCGCCAGGAAGGTTTCAAGGCCCTAAAAGTTAATCCTTGAACAGAGACACAATTTATTTCCCTCTACTAACACTCACCTCCACCTGACGGAACTTGTCCTTGCCCTCAACAACTTCTCCCACTTTCTCTGTTAAGGGTGTAGCCATGGGCACTTGCATGGGCACCACACAAGCCTGCCTTTTTATTGGTTGCCTTGAACAGACCTTGTTCCAACCATACACGGGCACCATCCCACAATGCTTTCTCTGCTACGTCGACGACTGGAGCAGAGCTGCCTCTTGCATTCATGCAGAACTCATTGATTTCATTAACTTTACCACAAACTTCCACTCTGATCTCAAATTCACATGTGCTATCGCTCACACCTCTCTCCCCTTTCCTGATATATCTGTCTCCATCACAGGGGATAGACTATCGACTGATGTCTACTACAAACCCACTGACTTATACAGTTCTCTGGATTGCACCTTCTCCCACCATGCCTCGTGCAAAAATGCTATCCCCTACTCTCAATTTCTCTGTTTCTACTGCATCTGCTCCCAAGATAAGGCTTTCTATTCTAGGGCATCAGAGATGTTCTCTTTCTTTACCCCTGCTATCATAGATGGATCCTTCACCCACAACTCCTCTGTGTCCCAGAGTTCTGCTCACACTCCCCATGTCCCAAGATGGAACAAGGATAGCGTTGCTTTGGTTCTCAGCTTTCACCCCACAAGCCTATACATCCAGCATATAATTCTCCAAAATTTCCGTCATCTCCAATGTGAGCCCACCACCAGTCAGTTATTCCCATCCCCACCCCATTCCACCTTCCACAGAGACTACTCCCTCCGCAACTTGTTGGTTCACTCATCCCTTCCCACCGAAAACTCCTCCTCCACAGGTACTTTCCCCTGCAACCACATGTGATGTACTACCTGTCCCCATACCTGTTATTACCTATATAGTTTAGGTAACTACCAACTCCATCCCCCATTTCTACCCCCCCCCCCACCCTCTGCCTGTTTCTCCTGTGCCCCAACTGGACTCGAAATTCTTTCCTCCCCCTCCCCTTCCAACTACATTCCTTCCTCTAGCTTCACAATTCACAACTCTTCAAATATTTTGTCTCACACCTTCTCTCTTTCCATCTCTGGCCTTTCTCCAGCCATCTGCCTATCAAAAAGGTCCCTTACGTGTATCCACATATCACCTGCCAGGTTTTGTCCTGACCCTCCACTCTTCCAGCTTTCTTCACCCTACCCGAACCAACAATCAGTCTGAAGTAGGGTCCCAACCCAAAATGTCACCCAGCGATGTTTTCCAGAGATGCTGCCTGACCCGCTGAGTTATTCCACCACTTTGTGTCTTGTTTTGTAACCAGTGTTTGCAGTTTCAACAGATACATGATGGAAAAAGTGATTTACTGCTATTGAGAGGCACTTATTCACCAGTAACCTACTCACTCATGCCTATTATGAGTTTTGGAAATGTTCACTCAGTTCTGGTCCTTATTTCAGCCTTGGCCCAATCAATGACCAATGAGCTGAATTTCTAAGGTGAAATAAGAGTGACGACTCATATCAAGACAGCATCTGACTGAGTGCGGCATAAAGGACCTCGAGGAGAACCGGTCAATGGGTATCAAGGGGAAAGCCTTTCAGTTAATGTAGTGGAAGATGTGTGCAGATGCTGGAGATGAATGAATCCCCTGAACCTCTAGGATAACTGAACTCAATGGGTATCAAGGGGAAAGATTTTCAGTTCAATAGTGGAAGATGGGTGCAGATACTGGAGATGAATGGACCTAATTTCTGGAGTTCTTTGGAGCAACTTCTTACTACTTCAACCACATCAACCACTTCAACAATGACCATTCTTCCAACAAACAGTCGGAAGTGAGATATTCCCTGTAAGAGCATGGTGTTTAATATCAATCTACAATGAAGCAGTTTTTATGCAGCAAGATCTAATCAACATTCATGTGTGAATGACCCGCTGAGTTACTCCAGCACGTTGTGTCTTTTTTTGTAAACCAGCACCTGCAGTTCCTCGTGCCTTCATGTTCGGCCTGACTGGTGGAAAATAACATTCAGGTCACAAAATCTGCCTCGAGAACATCTTATCATGAAAAAGATAACTGAACCAGCTATGTTTATATTGTGGTTCCAAGAGCAGTTCAGGGCCAACTTTCTGCAAAAAATAATTCATTTCCTGACCTCTCAATGTCTTTATTTTATAGTAAACAAAACCCAGAACTATTATCTCATTCCAATTCTTTCCCTATTGCATTTTCTGTAAGTCTGCAAGTGTGCATTTCCAGTTTATTTAATCTTAGCCCTCTTTTTCTTCACATTTTTGTGACCACTAACTTTAATACATTTTCATTTATTGTCCAAATGTTCTCTTCTGAAACTGTATATAAGTGAATGGTGATTGGGTAATTACTTTGGGAATGAGTTACCAGGGGGTAAGAACATTCTGTCTAAGCATACCCCAGCATGGTTTCACCTAAATTGCCACATGGTAGACACACATTGGATTTGATCATCTCAGACTGAGTCAGATGTCCAGATTCACTCTGCCATCATTTTTACTTATTTTTTCACATGTGGGTTGATAGTTGTTATTCTTGTGCAATGCTAGTAGAATTCCTTTTGAAGAATGCAATATATCTTTTCCTCTTTAAGACTATGCGATCATTCTCATATGTTTTGGATGTGCTAAGCTTGTGTAATTTTCTGGGTCTTAGATGGAGTTCACATGAAGAGCTAAAGTAGCTAAACCCATGTATGCAATCCAATACCAACTCCACCTTGTGTCATATCTTGGGATCCCATTGTCAAAGATTTAATAGGTTTTTACCAATGGTAATCATAGAAACAAAGAAAATAGGTGCAGGAGTAGGTAAAAAAGTCTAAGTCTAAGTAAGTCTAAGTCTAGGCCATTCGGCCCTTCGAACCAGCACCGCCATTCAATAAGATCATGGCAGATCATCCAGAATCAGTACCCCATTCCTGCTTTCTCCCCATATCTCTTGATTTCGTTAGCCCTGAGAGCTAAATCTAACTCTCTCTCGAAAACATCCAGTGAATTGGCCTCCACTGCCTTCTGTGGCAGAGAATTCCACAGATTCACAACTCTCTGGGTGAAAAGCTTTTCCTCATCTCAGTCCTAAATGGCCTACCCCATATTCTTAAACTGTGACCCCTGGTTCTGGACACCCCCAACATGGGGAACATTTTTCCTGCATCTAGCCTGTCCAGTCCCTTAAAAATTTAACATGTTTCCATTAGATAGAAACTTCATCCTTCTAAATTCTAAATTCCAGTAATCATAAACCATTAAAAAATGTTGTTTTGTTTAGAGATGCAGCATGGAAAGAGGCCCGTTTGACCCACCGGGTCAGTGCCGATCAGCTATCACCCGTACACTAGTTCTATCCAACACACTGAGGACAATTTACAGAAGCCAATTAACTTACAAACCTGCACATCTTTGGAATGTGGGAGGAAAACAGAGGACCCAGAGAAAACCCATGTGGTCACAAGGAGAACGTACAAACTCCATACAGACAGCACCCGTAGTCAGGATCGAACCCGGATCACTGGCGCTTTAAGGCAGCAATTCTACCGCTGTACTACTGTGCCGCTATTCAAGTAGATTTAAATCAGTAATATATTTCAAAAGCAATGAGTAACAAAAATACATTAAAACACTTACAAATAATTGAAAATTATTAAAAATTAAGTAAATGATGTAAAGTATAAGTGTCTCCAATGGAAGACCAGATACTCCACAGCGAGAGCACGGGAAAAAAATGGATGATCCTCAGTCATCTGCTACTTCCTGTGGTTACTCTAAGAAATGATAAGCAGGCCACTCTGGTAATACGTTGTCTGCAAATGCAGGTAAATGAAAGAAAATATTCAACTTGGACTTATAGCGTCTTTTGTGAATGTTCTGCATTCATTTTACAGTTCTGCATTTATTGCACAGTGTTACTCTTAAAATGTCAAGTGTCATGGTTATTCAACTGATTGCTTCTCAGCTATATGTCCATTTGTGCTCTCCAACACGGTGAAGGTATTAACATGAACAGACTTACGTAGCACAAGGTGGCACGCCTTCTCCTTCGGGAGAGCATGGCTCTTGTTCCTCGAGGGATGGACATTCTTTCCCACCACCAACTGGAAATTGGTTAATACTGGACGTTCTGGCACGAAATCCTTTCGGAGATGTTGCACTGTAGCAAGTCTTTGAACAGGGGCTCCACTCGGACCATTCTGAGGTTTGACAGTCCTTTGGGACCACACAGGACTGGAAGGTTATTGGCAACTTCAGTTGTGTGCAGAGGCTGGTAAAAAACAACATTTTTATGAGTTTAGTAATCTTTAATATATATTCGTTGATTTGTTCTTTTACTCAAACATTACATCATAAAATATGCAAAATTGGTGAAAAGAAGCTAAAAACTACACATTACTAAATATCAACCCACCCACATTAATTCAGAAACTAGCACGCCTATTACACACATTCAGCACACACCTCCTACACCACTGAAAGGTCTCATCACCTTAGAAAGCACAAATAAATCATTGATATGAGGGAAACAACTCAAGACGCACTGAAGCATAGCATAAGTTATTGCTATTTATCACTAGTAAACTTGTACCAGACTTAAATTGTTGATTCTCAATTAATGATGGCATTAGTGGACAATTGTCTCAAAGCAAAATATGACCAAAATTAGGCTGAGTTGGAAACATGTATTTTGAAATTCTCTTTTGATCGTAATTAGAACTAAAGAATTAATCTCACCATGTTCTCATTGTATTCAATACATTGCACCATGTATTGATGAGAGAGTTAGATATAGCTCTCAAGGCGAATGGAATCAAGGGATATGGGGAGAAAGCAGGAACGGGAGACTGATTTGGATGATCATATTGAATATTCAATCATATTGGTGCTGACTCAAAGGGCCGAATGGCCTACTCCTGCATCTATTTTCTATGTTTCTATGTCCTACTATGTGCATAAGGATCTATCACTTTAAAGAACCATGGAACAACCGGACAGATACAACAGGAAGAAAGCTGATTGGCCCACTGTGCCTGTGCTGTCTCTCCTCTGGATCAACTCATTACTTCCATTCCCGAATCCCTTCTCATTATACTTGCAAATGTTTTCTCCACCAGATATTTATCATCTCCCTCTGAAAGGTCACAATGAAACCTTTAGGAAAATGATCAATATCTGGTGAATAACTATATCATCTTTCTTGATTCATTTCAAGAAAGCTCTCGTAGTTGCAGGCAATGCATCCCTGATTCCAACCTTAAGCTGTATAAATATGTTTTTCCTCATACTAAAATTAATTATCTTTACTTTTATTTTACCCCTCTGCTCCTCAACCACTTCATCAATGGAAACAACTCCCAATGTTCATTCTGTCCTATAGTTCCATCACAATTTCACTCAGTTTTGCCCCAAAGAAAAAAGCCCCATCCTGCCCAATCTATCTCGATCCTTGACCTGGAACCAATTATATAAATCTCCTCTGTACCCTCTCCAATGCCTTCACATATAACCATATAACCATATAACAATTACAGCACGGAAACAGGCCATCTCGGCCCTACCAGTCCGTGCCGAACAATTATTTTCCCTTAGTCCCACCTGCCTGCACTCATACCATAACCCTCCATTCCCTTCTCATCCATATGCCTATCCAATTTATTTTTAAATGATACCAACGAACCTGCCTCCACCACTTCCACTGGAAGCTCATTCCACACCGCTACCACTCTCTGAGTAAAGTTCAAGTTCAAGTTCAAGTGAGTTTATTGTCATGTGTCCCTGTATAGGACAATGAAATTCTTACTTTGCTTAAGCACACAGAAAATAGTAGGCATTTACTACAAAACAGATAAATGTGTCCATATACCATGATATAAATATATACACACATGAATAAATAAACTGGTAGTGCAAATAACAGAAAGTGGTTGCTAATAATCAGAGGTACACAAAATTGCTGGAGGAACTGAGTGAAAGAAGTTCCCCCTCATGTTACCCCTAAACTTCTGTCCCTTAATTCTGAAGTCATGTCCTCTTGTTTGAATCTTCCCTATTCTCAAAGGGAAAAGCTTGTCCACATCAACTCTGTCTATCCCTCTCATCATTTTAAAGACCTCTATCAAGTCCCCCATTAACCTTCTGCGCTCCAGAGAATAAAGACCTAACTTATTCAACCTTTCTCTGTAACTTAGTTGTTGAAACCCAGGCAACATTCTAGTAAATCTCCTCTGTACTCTCCCTATTTTGTTGACATCCTTCCTATAATTGGGCGACCAAAATTGTACACCATACTCGAGATTTGGTCTCACCAATGCCTTGTACAATTTTAACATTACATCCCAGCTTCTATACTCAATGCCCTGATTTATAAAGGCTAGCATGCCAAAAGCTTTCTTTACCACCCTATCTATATGAGATTCCACCTTCAAGGAATTATGCACGGTTATTCCCAGATCCCTCTGTTCAACTGCATTCTTCAATTCCCTACCATTTACCATGAACGTCCTATTTTGATTTGTCCTGCCAAGGTGTAGCACCTCACATTTATCAGCATTAAACTCCATCTGCCATCTTTCAGCCCATTCTTCCAAATGGCCTAAATCACTCTGTAGACTTTGGAAAACCTCTTCATTATCCATAACGCCCCCTATCTTGGTATCATCTGCATACTTACTAATCCAATTTACCACACCTTCATGCAGATCATTGATGTACATGACAAACAACAAAGGACCCAACACAGATCCCTGAGGCACCCCACTAGTCACCTGCCTCCAACCCGACAAACAGCCATCCACCATTACCCTCTGGCGTCTCCCATTCAGCCACTGTTGAATCCATCTTGCTACTCCTGCATTTATACCCAACAGTTGAACCTTCTTAACCAACCTTCCATGAGGAACCTTGTCAAAGGCCTTACTAAAGTCCATATAGACAACATCCACTGCTTTACCCTCGTCAATTACCCTAGTAACCTCTTCAAAAAATTCAAGAAGATTAGTCAAACATGACCTTCCAGGCACAAATCCATGTTGACTGTTCCTAATCAGACCCTGTTTATCCAGATGCTTATATATATTATCTCTAAGTATCTTTTCCATTAATTTGCCCACCACTGAAGTCAAACTAACAGGTCCATAATTGCTAGGTTTACTCTTAGAACCCTTTTTAAACAATGGAACAACATGCGCAGTACGCCAATCCTCAGGGACTATTCCCGTTTCTAATGACATTTGAAATATTTCTGTCATAGCCCCGGCTATTTCTACACTAACTTCCCTCAATATCCTAAGGAATATCCTGTCAGGACCTGGAGACTTATCCACCTTTATATTTTTCATAAGTGTCAGTGCTTCTTTTACTTTGAAACTCATAGTATCCATAGCTACTCTACTAGTTTCCCTTACCTCACATAATTTAATATCCTTCTCCTTGGTGAACTACCTACGGGTGTCAGAGGTTATGGGGAGAAGGCAGGAGAATGGGGTTAGGAGGGAGAAATAGATCAGCCATGGTTGAATGGCGGAGCAGACTTGATGGGCCGAATGCTCTTTCCTGCCTATATAATCCCACATTCCTCTGTTCTTGCACTTCTTTAAGAATGGTATTTTTTAATCTGTTTTCTCTTTCTGCATTCTTTCTATTAAAATGAATCACCCCTCATTTCACCATATTAAACTTAATATTCCTTGCGGTAATTCACCAGCTTTTTCTTTGGAGTTCACAGTGCTACCAAATTTAGAAAATGGTGGCTTGCATTCCAAGAGTAGGTAATTAATAAAGATCATAAAATTCTGCAGCCCAAGCACTGATCATATGTTCATTTATGTTATAGTATAAGAATTGGCCTATCCGGCACATCAAGTCGACTCCTCCATTCAATCATGGCTGATTTATCTTTCCCTCACAACCGCAATCTCTTGCCTTCTCCCCATAACCGTTGACACTCTTACTAATCAAGAATCTGTCAATCACCGCTTTAAAAATACCCAATGGCTTAGCCTCCACAGCCACCTGTGGCAATGAATTCAACAGATTCACCACCACCCTCTGACTAAAGAAATCCCTCCGCATCTCCTTTCTAAAGGTACGTTCTTTTATTCTGAGGCTGTGCCCTCTGGTCCAAGACACTCCCACTAGTGGAAACATCCTCTCCACGTCCACTCTATCCAAGCCTTTCACTATTGTTTCCCCAAGGAACACTGCTACATACTTTCCATGAATCCGAAAAACATCGATTCACCTCAACTGGAAATGAATATGGCAGTTTTGCCAAACGTCTTTTGTTTCCTTTCAAGTTCTAATAAAGGGTCTTTGACCAGAAATATGGATTTTACTTCGGAGTCACGTGAGTGACTACATGAAGAAGCCCGCCAGGACGCATGCGTGTCATATCGCTTTCACGCTTGCGAAACGACAGGCGGGGTGGAACGTTCCCCCGCAGCGGTAAGTTTGAAACCGCAACCTGCAGGTAAGTGATTTACTCTGCGGTAGTGTTTGTCCCCGCGCTGTTTTTACACAGGGGGGGGGAAGCTGGACAAAATAGTGTCCACAAGGGCTGCGAGTAAAGCTGGCTGGGGAGGACCGCGAAGTTGCGAGAGCCAGCAGCAGCTGAAGGCACAAGCCCCGTAAGGGATCAGCTGTGCCGACTTTTGTCCCGCGCCGGCCAGAACACCACGGCCGGGCGGGAGACTATTCAGAATGGGGCCGTCGACTTTTGACAAGTCGAAAACGGAGGAGGCGGGGTGGAACGACGTTCCCCCGTAGCGACAATTTAAACCAGGACCTGCAGGTAAGAGCTGCGGTCTTTTTGTGTTTTCCCATGCTGATTACAGGTGGAGAAACCAACGGGCTACGACAAAGCTGGTGAGGGAGGACCGCGGGGCAGCGGGCAGCCAGCAGCAGCCAGCGGCACTCGGATCACCGATAGTATGATCAGCTGTGCCCGATGTCGCCTCCGCACCGGCCAGATCCACGCGGCCGGGCGGTAAGGCTTGACACAAAACAAACAAGGTCGTGGACTCAGAGGAGTCCGACTTTGAACAACCGCGGGCGGCCAGCGACCGAGAGCGCTGGAGCTGGATGGAGCGGTGTGTGGAGCATTTGCTCCAACGTGACAGACTCCGGGAGATGGAGTCGGGTCACTGTGGGCCCTATGAAAAACCCACAGCAGTACCTCTTGAAGGGCTGCACAGTGCTTCTACCTCATCAGAGGCGAGCACTGCGGGTCAGTTCTGGGCTGACCTGGAAGAGGGGTCCGCAGAAGGAACGACAAGTGTGCAAGGGGTGCAGGGACTGTGAAAACCTGGGACCACAAAACCACCAATACTATTGTTTGGAGGCAACCTATCGAAGCAAGTCAAGGAGCTCGATAAGGAAGCAAAAACCCTTGGACTAATAAAAGGGACTCCAACAAAAACCCACTACAGCCAAAGACAGCACCCCTACGCACCCACCAGCAGAACTGGTGAAAGCACGAAGGCCCGGTACTCAAAACATGAGTCTTTTTAGGCCATGGCCCAGGCCGGCCTTCTTGGAAGATGCGGGGACCTCCAACGCCAACCAAACCGAAAATCCAGACACCAGCGCAACAACAGCAGCGAAGAACCTACAAAAAAGAAGTAAACCTGCCACTGGTAACTATGGAGGTAGGTGGGTCTGGTTCCCTACAAAATACAGGGAGCATGGAGGTTGGGGGGAGATTACACTCTTTTCTGAATGCATGGAGCATGTTAACAACCGATACTTACATCTTAGCAGTATCCAGGGATATACAATAGAGTTTATACACAAGTACAGCCCTCCCGTTCACATATACCGAACCGAATGTTCGTGCTTTCTGATAAAGAAAAATCAAAAGCGCAAGCTGAACTGGAGCGGCTTTACGTAAAAGGTGTAATTGAGGAAAACTCAACATGAACCATTAGAATTCGTGTCCAATATATTTACCAAAAACAAAAAAGATGGTGGTTGTGCGCATCATCATAGATCTGACAAAATTGAATACATTTGTACAATAAATTCACTTCAAATGGAAACCTTTGTTACTACTAAACAATAATTTCAAAGGTTACTTCATGGCCAGCATCGATTTTAAAGATGTCTTACTATTCAGTGCCTATATGAGGTGACCACAGATGTTACTTAAAATTCAACTGGATGGGACAACTAATGGCAGTATAAAGCACTGCCAAATGTTTATCATAGCCCCCAGGCTGTTCACAAAAATTTTGAAACCAGCCCTAGCGTTTCTAGGGAAACGTAAACACATGGTCATGGCATATTTAGATGACATATCATTGTGGCTAAAACTTTGGAATTGGCCAAACAAAACTGTAACAGCCACAAAACAGTATTTGAAAAACTGGGATTTTATGTCCATCCAGTAAATCTAAACTAACGCCTTCCACTACTATGGACTATTTGGGGTTCACCATTGACTCAGTTCACATGTCGGTGACTCTGCCTAAGGGAAAGGCTAGGTTTATAGAGGCTTTGCAATAACCTCATTGACATCAGCAAACCACCATCAGATTGGTAGCAAAAGTAATTGGCAAAATGGTGGCTGCCTTTCCAGCGCGACACAAATTTGGACCTCTACATTACCAAAACTTTACAGAGAGCAATAAATACAAGCACTCAAAATTAGATGCGGTCACTTGACAGACCTATGAAACTACCAATCAAAGCTAAAATGGAACTAAAGGTGGATAGATTCTGGCTTTGTTCCAATCCATCATTGTCAGTAACCCTTCCATGGTACTACAAAACTGATGCAGGTGCACGGGGGTGGGAGTACCCACATACCATCAGCTAGCTTGGGAGGTAGATGGACTGCTCAGGAGGCATCATTATTACTCACACTGGGCATAAACCTACCTGGAAATGTTGGGTTACATTCCATGGCCTAAAGTCATATTGTACGGGGATCATATCACCAGCATGTTAGACTACAGATAGACAATACCACCGTGGTAGCATACATTAACCCATGGGTGGAAACAAATCGACATCATGTGACAATCTGGCTAATACAATTTGGCAATGGTGTATCCAGAGAGATATTTGGATATCAGCCACTTACCTACAGGAAGACTAAATTTAGTGGCAGACACCAGGTCCGCAAATTTAATGAAAACACCGAATGGATGTTGAATAAAAAAGTATTTGCTGATATTACAGCAAATATGGAACACCAGATATCGATCTATTCGCATCCAGACTTAACCACCAGTTATCAAATTATGTTTCATGGGAACCAGACCCTGCGGCAGCGGCGACAGATGCATTTTCACTGCATTGGGGGGAAATGTTTATTTACGCATTCCCTCCTTTCTGCCTCATCAGTCGGGTATTAAGGAAAATACAACAAGACTCTGCGTCTGGTATTTTGTGTAGTACCCGATTGGCCTACTCAACCATGGTTCCCAGTGGTATTAAACATGGTATTAGAACCATGTATCACATCCCCATAGACCAGATTTATTGCTACATCCCGTAACAAGGATAGCCACCCATGCCATAAACATTTGAACTTATAATTTGTAGAGTTTAAAAACACATCTACTACAACGAGCCGACGGACTGGACCTCTCCTCCCATTCCTCCCTCCTCCGAACAAGTGAACATGATCTCGGCGGCCCAAAGACAGTCACCAAAAACAGTATCAGGTCTATATCAGGAAGTGGGAGATTGTACTGCCATAAAAACAACATCACCTACAGAGACATGAACGATCCGTCTGTTCTGGGAATCTGGCAGGCCTCCACTATGATGAGGGCTCAGTTTACCGTGCCATCAACTGCGCCAGAAGTGCCCTATCGACTTACCTAGGGCAGAGCGTTACTCTGTTGGGACTCACCCCCTGGTAACAAACTTATGATGGGGAATTTTTATACTAATTCCCCAAGAAGCAGGTACTCCCAAATATGGGATGTAAGTATTGTCCTGAAGATGCTCCGAATTGGTCTCCAGCAACAGCTCTGTCCCTACACAGACTGACATAAAAACAGTCATGCTAATGGCATTGGTCACGGCACAGAGGGTACAGTCACTGCATAAACTAAGACTGGACAACATGACTTCCTCAACAGAAATATTACGTTTCATATCTATGAGTTAGTAAAGCAGAACAGACAGGGATCAGCAGGCCTCAATATACAATTTAGGTCATACCAACAGATGACCGTCTCTGTATAGTAAGACATCTGTCGTTATACATGGAGACAACGAAAATCCTAAGAAGGCAATGAGAAGGCACTTTTGGTCAGCCACAAGCAACCACACCAAAAGAGTGACGGTCCAGACCATCCTCAAGATGGCTGAAACAGGTGCTAACACAGGCTGGGGTGGATACTAATATTTTAAAATCTCATTCCACCAGGGCTGCAGCTACATCGGCAGCTGATACAGTTTGGATGTACCAATGGACCAAATTCCTCAAGGCAGCAGGATGGTCTGGGGAAAAAACATTCAATTATTTTACAACAAACCAGTAATGAAACCTGGAACGTTTTGCAGAAACAATTTTAAGTTCTGTAAATTAAATTTTTAAACCCATAAAAAAGGGGTAATTTTGTGTTAACAATTTTATGATTTCAATGTCGAATTCATGTCCAAATTATGTTACACAATTCCTCCTACAGTCATCAGGCAGACGTGATGCATGGACTCGTTTCCACGGCATGAAATCACAGAGCTTTAAAATCTTCACGTAGTCACTCACGTGACCTCCGAAGGTAAAATAGAAGATTAAACGGAGAACTTACCCCAGTTTGAAGTTTGATCTGTATTTTATGAGGAGTTACGATGAGGGATTAAGTGCCTCGCTCCCACCCTTGATCATATACTTAACTGGTTCTCTTCTCTAATCTTACTATGTTTAGTCATTACAATTATCTGTGATTTCACACCGCTGCTTTGAAGAATGACACGCATGCGTCCTGGCGGGCTTCTTTACGTAATCCCTCATCGTAACTCCTCATAAAATACAGATCAAACTTCAAACTGGTAAGTTCTCGTTTAATCTTACTATTCTATTTCTATTCCCACATACGCAGCCTGACCTGCTCAACATTTTCTGTTTTTGCTTCAGATTTCCAGCATCTGCAAATTGTTTTATTATTTTTATTCGCCACAACCCACTGTGGTCTGATACTTAGATTCACCACGACCCTCTTGCTTAGACTACTCGGTTCACATCTTCAATGTCACTGTTGCATTGCGCTTACTGTGCATGCACGCTTTGTCACAAAATCTGCACTTGCCACAGAATGATTAATTGTTATCTCTGATCAACTGTAAGTAGCTCAGTTATCTCCATCGTGAACTTTGAATAACATTTTGAATAAACTGCAGCATTTAAAATATATATATATATATAAATAACACAAGGATCAGTAGATATTAGAGAAGATTAATGAGGCAATAATATTAATAGGTTCTTGAACACTACAAACACAATCTAACTATGAACTATCTCAGTTGCACTGAGGACTTTGGACTTTTGCACTAATATTGGGGTTTTAATTTATCAATTTTTTGTTTATTTATTATATTATCTGTAAGTACTTGTTTACAAACCTGTTAGCCTGCTGAAAGTAAGAAATTCACTGTTCAGTTATCGTTATGTATGATAACTAAACACTCTTGACTTGACTCGATCGATCTAACAGACGAGTAACCTGATTTATCTCCACTTTTTACCATCACAACATCTCTCACAAACATTTTCTCTCTGGAGACATACACTCTGTCGACTTTATTGTTGCTTTCATTACAGCCTGTTCATATTGTCATACAAAAAAGTTTATATTTTAAAGATAAGAGTATAGAAGTTGGGAGGTCATGTTGCAGTTGTATAAGACAACGGTAAGGGTTAAGACTGCATTTAGAATATGTGTTCAGTCTCGGGCCCCTGTTATAGGAAAAATTGTCAAGCTAAAAGGGTTCAGAAAAGATTTACGAAGATGTTGCCAGGACTAGATGCCAGTGAGCTATAGGGAGAGGTTGAGGCTGGGTCTCTATTCTTGGAGTGCAGGAGGATGAGGGGTGATCTTATAAAGGTGTACAAAATCATGAGAGGAATAGATCAGGTAGATACACAGAGTCTCTTGCCCAGAGTAGGGGAATCAAGGACCAGAGGACAGGTTCAAGGTGAAGGGGAAAAGATTTAATAGGAATCCAAAGGATAACTTTTTCACACAAAGGGTGGTGGTGTGTGGAACAAATTGCCAGAGGAGGTAGTTGAGGCTGGGACTTTCCCTTTGTTAAGAAACATTTAGACAGGTACATGGATAGGACAGGTTTGGACGGAAGTGGACTAAGCGCAGGCAAGTGGGACTAGTGTAGCTGTGACATTGTTGGCCGGTGTAGGCGAGTTGGGCAGAAGGGCCTGTTTCCACACTGTATCACTCTATGACTCCATGACGCTATGATTCTATGAAAGATGTATAGTTCCTGTACAGCTTTACTCTTCATGTACTTAATTAAAACAATTTTGTTACATTACTTCAGGGAGGCATATCAGCTCAAGTGCAACATTCTTTTATGTTAGAACCCTAAAATTGACAATAGGAAACAGTAACTGTAAACTAGAAATTGTTGTAGAGGGATTTTCATTTTACAGAGGGATCTTGGGGTCCAAAACATAGCTCCCTGAAAGTAGCAACAGAAGTGGATAGATCAGTAGAGAAGGTGTATGGTATGCTTGTCTTCAGTGGTTAGGGCACTAAGTGTAGGAATCAGGAAGTTATGTTTCAGCTTTATAAAACTTTAATTATGCTACCTGGCATATTTGCGTGCAGTCTTGTGCCCCAATACAGGAAATATGTGGAGGTTTTGGAGATGAGGCAGAAAAGATTTACAATGATGCTGCCAGGATTAGAGAATATTACCTAGACTGAGTGATTGGACAAACTTGGATTGTTTTCAGAAGTGTCATAGCTGAGATGATCATAAGATTACGAGAGCCATAGATGGAGTAGATGCAGAATCTTTTTTTCCAGAGTTGAAATGTCAAAGACTAGAGGGCATTTTAATAAGAGAGGGAGAAAGTTTAAAGGAGATGTGCAGGGCAGGATATTTTGTACAAAGCTGCAGATGTCTAGAATGTGCTGCCAAGGGTGATGACAGAAGCAGATTATGATAGTGGTGTTTAAAGGCTTTTAGATAAACACAGGAAATTGAAGCAAATTGATCGTGTGCAGACAGAAGGGATTAGTTTAAATTGGCACAACATCATAGGCTGAAGGGCCTGTTCCTGTACAATATTATTATATCTCTATGTTCCAGAATATTTGCATTGAAAGACATCTATATACCTATAAAAGTCTCATCTTGTATGTATGTATACGTGTGCGTGCGTATATATGTGTTTTCTACCTTCGTCAAAACGCTACGCGCTAATGCTTACATTTTTACATTCTGACACATTTTTCCCCTCCACTCAGTAATCAGGTTAACTGAAGATTTCATCCTACATTTCACAAGTTATTGATTCATTTTTTAAAAAGGTAAAAAACGGTTCTCACACACCGCCTTTTTCCAGGACTTTCCACTGATGATGTCACAATCCCACTCACAGTGCACCAATCACAATGGGCTCCCAAGCTGCCGAATGCCACAATTACATCACAATGGGACGTTGCCAATGATAACCACAGCTTATCACAGACAGCTTTTTTTCCAGGAGCTTCCAGTGATGATAATCATAATAGGCTCTCAAGCTGCTGAGTGCCACAAATAATGAACTTTTTTGTAGTGAACGAAATCTTCGCGGTCAACGGCCTGTCGCGTAACTGACGGCCAAAGTGGGACAGGCCCAAGACCCTGGCGCGATGCAACGTCTCACCTTCAACAGCAGCAGAAGCAGGCAAACGATCGCCGAACTCGGCCTGGGGCTCACGGCCGGTGCGGTCCGGATCCGTCCCCACTACTACTCCCAGAGCGGGGCCAGCCAAGAAAATTGAAGATAGACACAAAATGCTGGAGTAACTCAGTGGGACCGGCAGCATCTCTGGAGAGAAGCAATGGGTGACGTTTCGGGTCAAGACCCTTCTTTCAGACTGAAGAAGAGTCTCGACACGAAACATCACCCATTGCTTCTCTCCAGAGATGCTGCCGGTCCCGCTGAGTTACTGCTGCATTTTGTGTCCATCTTCAAATGACGTCACGTGCTCCAGACGGCTGTGCATACGCATGAAATCGCGCCCAACCTTCATGGGACCGTCGCGGCTCAACGCGACCACGAGGACGCGTAGTTTGCGTTCCAAAGACACGTAAGTGGGACAGACCCTTTAGGCCCATTTTCTTCCAATGATAGAGAATAAAAGAAAGCAAAAAACATCTGGATGTTGGTTACCCAGTTCAATAAAGCTAAAGGAGAAATCTAGTTTGCATTTTCAGTTAAAATAACAGTTATTTCTTTTCCTGCCCTCATTTGCAAGGAACAGCTTGATAACAAATAAGTCTGTTGTGTTTCTCTCTAGTGTTGCTTGCTGAAATAACTTTGTTTTAAGAATGGTTCAGTAAGCTCTCTCCAATCACTCTACTGGCTGTAAAATTTGACCTCATCTGGAACACATGATTTAAATTGTTATGGTTCTTTTGCGAGATGATGTGCTGCACAAACCGAAAGAGACCTAAACAGAATGTGAGGATCATGTAAGTAATTAAAAAGGGGGATGATAAAAACAAAAAAGCATAAGCACAACTGAATGTTGATTAAAAGCTATTCAGTTTAATGAAATGTTGAACTGAAAGTCAAATAGTATTTTTAGATATTGCAAGATTTCTCTACATTCAATGATCAACACCTCACCCCCACCATCACCCTCAGTGACAATTCAAAGGATATTTCACAATGCTGGACAGTAATTTTGATTTACGGGTATTTTCAATCCTTTAGGTGGTCACGCCACTTGATTGCCTAGATTCTTTCCATGATGGGCAGTGGGCCAAGAATCCAATTCACAATTTAACATTTGCAGTGTTTATAAAATGCATTAAGAGTAGCTCGGGTATTTGTATAGCTTTTTAGTAGCGTGGGTTATACTACTACAGTATATTGAATTAGGTTAAGCTGGATACTATTTCATACATATTTGGCATGTAAAATCAATAATCGACTCAAAACTGTGAGCAATTAGTGAGGGCTATTTGCTGGGGGTAATTGAGGGCTATATGCTGGGGCAATGCATGATTGCTACCAAAATGCACAATCTTATTACGCACGGCTAATGATAAACTTCATTGCCACAAATTTGATCACATTATTCGAACTTTATGCAGATTTATCTAGCATGGGCAGTAAGGAAGAATCGGTGCATTTGGATTTTCAAATGGCATTTATTAAGGGCCAATATTTACATACGTTAAAAAACTTAGAATGATCAAATACTGTGGAGATAAAGTGTATCATTGGCCACATGTACTAAATTAGTGCAATTTGGCAGCAATCATGCATCCTATGTCAGTGACAAAATCAGTTACATCAGCATACAATCATCACTAAAGAACCCTCACTGAGCACCTCCGCACAGTCCGCTTAAACCTACCTGATCTCCTGGTTGCTGAACACTTTAACTCACCCTCCCATTCCAATACTGATTTTTGGCCTGGGCCTCCTCTACTATCAGAGTGAGGCCAAATCCAAATTGGAGGAACAACACCTCATATTTCGCTTGGGCAGCATACACCCCAGCAGTATGAACATTGACTTCTCTAACTTCAAATAACCCTTGCTTTCCCTCTCTGCCCATCCCTCCCCCTTCCTAGTTCCCTGACCAGTCTGACTGTCCCCTGATTACATTTATCTCTGTTTGCTTTGTTGTCACCTTCTAGCTAACAATGATCTATTCTACATTTTCCTTGATCACATCATTGATGTCTCGTTTTCACACCTTACAGTCCCTTATCTCTGTGTTTCCCTCTCCCCTGACTCTCAGTCTGAAGAAGGGTCTCGACCCGAAACATCACCCTTTCCTTCTATCTAGAGATGCTTTCTGTCCCACTGACTTATTCCAGCATTTTGTTTCTATCTTCAGTGTAAACCAGCATCTGCAGTTCCTTCCTATACAAATAGATAATGCTTAGGTTGGCAAGATATAAATCGGTGATATGCCAAATGTGAGGCATCAATATTTAAAATCCATATGAATTATTTCGGCAAAATGGCAAATCCAAGTTTATTGTTGCATGGTGTTTATTGTTATGTGGGAGGTCCAGTTGTGGGGAAAATGCAAAGAGTCTGTAATTGTATCCTGACAGGTTCAGTGGTGAGCAAGGAAATAGTAGTTGGAGAAGAATGTAAGGAAATGCAAGATTACTAATATTGGTAGGAAACTGGAAAATGGATTCATTTTTAACGATAAGAAATAAGCAAGAAGAAAACATATAGATCTGGATATGCTTTTACACAAAAAACAGAGAATGAACTTTGGTGCAATTTTACCTTTTATTGAAGCTTTTGAGTATATGGTAAATGTACCCTTGCGAGTAAATTTAGGGGCTTTGGTGAGACAATGCCTTAGAACACTGATTATAATTTGATTTTCATATGAAAGGAGCAAATACCGAGGGTGCTGGTAAATCAGTATTCAACCTGTGAATATTTGTTTAAATCAGCGTTGCACTTAACAGAAATGGCTACGGATTGCGATCTTTGAAAGCTAATACATTTATCAGTTTGAGCAGCAGACTTACATGGATGGTGAATCAGGAGAAATAGAAACAGAAGAAAATGCTCACTGTTAACATTGACAGCATGGACATCAAAATAAACTCATGAAGGTAGCAGCAATCACATTTGATGCATGCTTGATATATAGTTTATGTCCAATTGTATTATATTGCACTGGTGAAGCAAGGTCTCCTTGAGACAAAACATCATTCTTTTTCTCCCGCTACACCAGTGATATTGACAGTATCTGCATAATTTCACCATTATTTATCATAAAAAATACATGGTGTCACTTCAGCATTTCTTCTGATGGAATAAAACATTGTCAGTTTTTCAAGAACTTTTGCATACACCTGACATGAGATGTTAAGACATGTGTTCAAATTACTGTAACATGTTACTTCAGAAGGTAACTCATTATTAGGCTCACTGCTCCACCACATCTATCACATCTACGATCACACTTGAGGCTCTGACACTGGTTATGCCTGCTGCTTTTTTTCTAATTTAATCTATAGTCGTATTCCTTTGCATTGATTCACAAGACTGTCTCCTCTTCACGTGAAACGAATAACTTCAGGCCAATTTTCATATTTGTAACCAGGTATGCATCAGCTTCCCAGTTATTCCTTACAGGATAAAAAGAGATATGAAAATCTGAATCTAAGAAACTGGAACAGAAATAGGACAATTGGACCTTCAAGTTTCAAGCTTGCTCTGTCACGGACAGATACAATGCAGAGAAAGGCCTCTCAGCCCATTAAAAACATAGAAGATAGGTGCAGTAGTAGGCCATTCGGCCCTTCGAGCCAGCACCGCCATTCAATGTGATCATGGCTGATCATCCAAAACCAGTATCTCGTTCCTGCTTTTTACCATATCCCTTGATTCAGTAAGCCCTAAGAGCTATATGTAACTCTCTCTTGAATACATCCAGTGAATTGGCCTCCACTGCTTTCTGTGGCAGAGAGTTCCACGGATTCATAACTCTGTGTGAAAAAATTTCCTCACCTCAGTCCTAATGGCCTACTCCTTATGCTTAAACTGTGACCCCTGGTTCTGGACTACCACAACATCGGGAACATTTTTCTTGCATCTGCATTGAGCTCATACCAACCATCAAGCACCCATTGTTATGCTAATCCTACCATAGTCTATTTTATTCTTACCACATCTCCTTCAAGTACAGCCGCAGATAACATCACTCATTACAACATATGAGAAGCAGTTCACAGTGATCAATTAACCAAAAGTTTTTACGATTTGGGAACAAACCAAAGGAGCAGCAGGGTGTCGCAGTGATAGAGCTACAGCCTTACAGTGCCAACGACCCAGGTTTGATCCTCACCACTAAGGGTGCTTGTCTGTACGAGTTTGTACGTTGTCCCCATGACCTGCGTGGGTTTTCTCCGAGATCTTCGGTTTCCTCCCACACTCTAAAGACGTATAGGTTTGTAGGTAATTGGCTTGGTGTAAATGTAAAATAAATTGTCCCTAGTGTTGGTAGGGTAATGTTAATATGCAGGGATTGCTGGTCGTTGTAGAATCGGTTGGCCGAAGCATGTGTTTCTGTGCTGTATCATTAAATTATACTAAACTAAAAAAGACTCAGAAGTTACCCGAGTGGTCAAAGTGAAAAGTTGCAAATATCCCACAAACACCTCTGAGGCCTGGGTTGAACTTGGGCCACTGGATCAATGAAGACTCTGCTAATATTCAATAACTTTGGCTGCATAGTCCACTGGGATAGCAAATTCCAAAGCAACCCTCACCTCTGAGAGAAGAAATGCCACACTACATCCATCTGAAATGTCCACCCCAAGCTCTAAATATTCTCTGTAGAGGAAATATCCAACACTAAAGGAGCTACAGATGCTGTTTGCAAATTTAAAAAAAGGTGCTGGAGTAACACCATGGCTGGGAGCATCTATGGAGGACAAGGATGTTTCGGGTTGGCATTCTTCTTCAGGCTAATTGTAGTAGGAGGAACAAAGCTCTAAAAGAGGAGGGAGTGGGACAAAGCCTGGCAAATGATTAAAAGTAATATTAGGAAATTTGCAGATTACTGGGTGGCAGTGTGAACTGTGGGGAGGATGCTGTGAGGATGTAGGGTGACTTGGACAGGTTGGGTGAGTGGGCAGATGCATGACAGATGCAGTTTAATGTGGATAAATGTGAGGTTATCCACTTTGGTGGCAAAAACAGGAAGGCAGATTATTATCTAAATGGCGGCAAGTTGGGAAAAGAGGAAGTACAATGAGAGCTGGTGGTCCTTATTCATCAGTCACTGAAATTAAACATACAGGTACAGTAGGCAGTGAAGAAAGCTAATGGCTTGTGGGCCTTCATAACAAGAGGAGTTGAGTATCAGAGCAAAGAGGTCCTTCTGCAGTTGTACAGGGCCCTAGTAAGACCACACAATAGAGTATTGTGTGCAGTTTTGATCTCCAGATTTGAGGAAGGGCATTCTTGCTATTGAGGGAGTACAGCATAGGTTCACAAGGTTAATTCCCGGGATGGTGGGACTATCATATGTTGATAAAATTGAGTGGCTAGGCTTGTATATTCTGGAATTTAGAAGGATGAGAGGATATCTTATTGAAAAACATAAGACTATTAAGGGAATCGACACGCTAGAGGCTGGAAACATGTTCCCGATGTTGGGGGAGTCCAGAACCAGGGGCCACAATTTAAGAATAAGGGGTAGGCCATTTAGAACGGAGATGAGGAAAAACTTTTTCACCCAGGGAGTTGTGAATCTGTGGAATTCTCTGCCTCAGAAGGCAGTGGAGGCCAATTCTCTGGATGCTTTCAACAGAGAGTTAGATAGAGCTCTTAAAGATAGCAGAGTCAGGGGATATGGTGAGAAGGCAGGAACGGGTACTGATTATGGATGATCAGCCATGATCAAATTGAATCGCGGTACTGGTTCGAAGGGCTGAATGGCCTACTCCTGCACCTATTATCTACTGTCTAATAGAAACAGGTGAGGGCTTGTTTTTGGTTGGCAGATGGGTGGACAAAGGTAACAGATGATAAGGATACAAAAGGATGTAAGGAGAGATGTGTGAAATGTGAAGCCAAAGGAAGATGTATAGGTGGAATGCGATTGGGATGGGGAGGGAGTTGGGTGGAGGGGGGTGGAAGGGAGGTAGGATTGTGAAAAAAATGGATACATACCTGGGCCGGCATAGGGAAGAGATAGAGGGGGAAGAGGTGGAGCATAGATTCCGTGGCATTTTAATGTTACCTAAAATTGGAAAATCCATCATTCATCCATTTGTAAGCTATGTGTGGAATACAAGATGCTCTCTCCAGTTTGCACGTGGCTTCACACCAGCAATGGAAGCGGCCCTGTCCAGAAAGGTCAATTAGGAATGGGGATGGGAATGGGAATGGGAATGATTAGTAACCATTTTAATTCCCCTTCCCACAAGGTCACCACTCATTCTTCAAAATCTCCCTCACCTGATTTTCCTGTCACACCGCCACCTCATTTTTCCAGCTATATCCACCCTACTCCATCAATCTGAAGAAGGGTCCTGACCCAAAACGCCACCTTCCATTTCCTCCTCAGATGCTGCCTAACCCGCTGAGTTTCTCCAACTCATTACATTTTGCCTAACATTCCATAGTCTAACTAATGACTTGCTGCAACTGCATGCTAACTTTTTGTTTTTCATGCAGAATTAGGTATTTGAAACATCAGGGATCTGGAGCATAGATTCCGTGGTATTTATGTGCACAGTTAAATTTTCTTTCGAAAGTGGCATATAGAGACAAATGGAAAACCATACAACTGTCAACATGTTATTGAAATTACATCACAATACCTCTGTAGCATTCATCTGGAATAGATTGCTACCTTGCAGATTCGTACCTTGAAAAACTCTTGTTGGGAAGTGGTGTAAGGATTGGGAAGAATGGGACCTAAAATTGGAGGATATGGATTAATCTGGAAATTATTTTATTTGTGTCTGAAATGCAGACACAAAGTACGATTTCAGACTGACTTTACAATGTTGCAGACTTTAAGTCCTGCGGCCACCTAACATCTACTTTAACTTGGCTGATTTGAAGGTAGAAAAAACATCTTTAAAAAAGGAATTTCCTATTTTTGCTCAATGAACGTTGCAGTATTTTTCAATTAGCGATAAAATTGTCCCTTTCAAATCAAGTAGAAACAGATTTAGAATTTCTCAGCAGAGATTCGCACAACTAAAAGGCTCGGAATTTCATAGGCATGCTGCTGCTTTTTATTTCAGTGAGAAGTACTCACAGAAATTGATTACTTTTTTATGAGTGGGATGCAATTGGGACAATTTTGCAGCATTCTGAATATTTAAGTAGGCTCTTTCTGTCAAAAATCAAATCATTTCATTTCCATTAGCAAAAAAAAAACTGCTGGAAGAGCTTGGTGTGGCATCTAAAGATTCTTGTGTCTCCATGCAATTTCTATGTTAGATATGCGATAAATAATGCATTTCCCCATGCATCGTTCCTTCAGAAGGATGCATTGGAAATTAGATCACATTGTCAGTCTGTTGTTAAATAAAGTGATTTCATTGTACTACCGTTAGAGTGGACCACTCTAATGAGATCACCCCTCTTGCTTCTACACTCCATAGTGTGTAGGCCCAGTCTGTTTAATCTCTCCTCATACAAACAAACCTGAATAAACGTGTTACTTAATTTTAAAATATCGGATGATAGTAATGCAGCTTAGAGCATCCTTTTTAGTTGCATCTTATCTGATGAGGGTATGGGTTCTTGAAATATCATTCTACAGTTTCGAATAATTTTGAAAAAAATTACCTAAAGCTAACAACTATTGTTCCTGGCTGAGTACACGACAAGAAGATATTTACAATAATTGTCATATGTGTTACATATCTTCTATATATACTAGACCAGTGGGACCCATTGGGTCCGTTCCCCTAATGCAATATTACAACACTCACCCGTTCACCCAACGCAACCCGTTTCCACCACTGACCCGTTCCCCCAACGCTACCCATTTCCCCAACGCAATATTCCACCACTCACCTATTGCCTCCAACTGCGGAGGTCCGGATCATTTACCCTCATCCCCCAACACTCCCTCCCTCTCCTCTTCACCACACCACAGGACAACTGTGAGTAAGGGGGTCCAAAAATTGTAGCGCTACCGTGTACCATTTTGGCGTAATTTTAGGATCTCACTCACTCACTCACACGCAGACAGACAGACAAACAAACACGATGAGAGTTTTAGTAATATATAGATATTACTAAAACTCTCATCTTGTTTGTTCTATGTGTGTGATTCTGTCTGCGTGTGTGGATGTCTGGGTATGTGATCCTGAAATTACAACAAAACGGTACACGAAAGTGCTACAATTTTTGGGCCACCTTCCTCATAATTGTCATGTGGTGTAGTGTATCAAGTTTTGTTCAGATTGATGGTATATTTTACAAGTTAGTCATATTTTTAACTTTACAAAATCCAGTTTGAGAAGTTGCAGTGGCAGTTAGCAGCTGTGACATAACAATTGGATCTCATTTACATAAACTGCCGACTTGCTGGCCCTGCCCGTTACAATGTTGTAAATCACAGGCACTGAGTCCTGGCAACAAGTGCGATTGGATTTTTGCATTGGGGAACAGGTTGCATTGAGGGACCAGGCCTCCCGTAGGGGCTATGGGTGAGTGGTGGAATCTTGCGTTGGCGGAACGGGTTGCATTGGGGGACCAGGCCTCGCATGTGACACGGACGCAACAGGTCCCACTTGTTTCTACTTTATGTCAGAATTACATGCTTCACGATGTTGAATAAATGCACCAGCTAGTCCTGATTTTATGAAGACCTGGACTATACATCAATATATTCTATACCATTCCAATTTCTTCTTATGCATTGAGGGCCTGATGAGTCCCTATAGTAACTATAACAGCCACTTGAACTACCTCTTAAAATCTCGATTTGCCATGATCTAATGCTGATTCAATCTTAAAATGAACTGCATCCAGCATGATAATTGAGCAATCCAGACTATCATAATAATGTTGATATGTTGCCACTTGCAGTCATTTAAAAACAATTATTAATGCATTTGATTCTTCGAGGCAAAGTATCAGCTGAAACATCAATACAAATAACAAGGTCAAGCAAGCTGCTAAGCAGCTGCCAGATCGTGTATCTTTGAGCTATTTGATGGCATTGCATGTGATGTGATTTCTAACTTTGTCAGTTTGGCAACAATATGTCTCAAAGTGGCAAAACGAGGAATAATTGGACCATTAATGTGTACTAGCTGAATTAGTGAAAATCTGGTAGCAGTATAACCTTAACACAAATTAAGAAAAAACCTATAAATTACTTTTATGATGTGCAAGAACTTCAAGGATTCATTATGTTTATGATGGTTGCACAAGTTTACAGCTTCAATAAAATAGCAGGAAGCAAAATGTCAAACATGCATGCCAAGCATTTGCTTTTCCATAACTCCAGCTACGTTTTTGTTTCACTGCAGTCTCATATTATCAATACTTATTTTCTGCATGGCATGTTTCCCTCCTGGCTTTTATTCCCCCCCCCCCCTTCCCCCCCCAAAAAAAAGTCTGTGTCTTTTGCATGTATCATCACACAAGCAAGTCAAATAGTAGTTCGAATACTGATGCTGATTTTCGATTTTCCTTGGTGTGTTTTCACTCCTGAGCAGACAATGTAGTCCTGAGAGATCATACAGAACATATCCAATTTTCTTTTATCTCCATCTTTTGATGGCTGTCTACTGCTGTTGATGTGCATTTTCTTCATATTCACTGAATGTAGTTGATGGTTTTATTCTGCTTTAAGATATCTGGAAGTCTGCAAAGCAGATAAAGTATCCAAGAAGGAAGATGTCAAAGCCACATACATTGGAATATACACATCTTTCCCACATTTTAATTGTCTTGCTTGATTCAATTTTCTGTATTTTTCATTTCCAAGGTATGCATTTGCTTTCATCTCTTTGTCATTAATGTTTCTCTGTTATCCAGATGTGTTCATATGCTCTTCTATACTCAAGCAATCGATGATTTGGATCATTCAATTACTTGCCTAGACATTTATTCAGAAACTGGATCATGATTTATTCAGATTCCCAGGTTAGTTCAAATCATTCTAATCAGCTGCGAAATAAAGACTTCAGGGTACTCGTATATAAAGAAAAACTACTGTGTTATGTTACTTGAGTCAAAGCATTTTTTTTTTTGGAACAAAGACCCGCCAGGGCAATCAGTAAACCTTACAAATCACAAATTAATGTCATGAATTGGATGCATCTTGGCAAACTTTACATTAAAAGCTGAGTCTCACATTGCAAGTTGACACAAGAGGTACCCCGAGTGAAAGACTCATGGTTGTGTACGAGATTGCAAGTGTATGATCAAGAGTTTAACCGAGTTCCCACGGGTATGACAAGTTTGCCGTTTACTTGTCATTTCTGCGATGTTCCAAGTTCGTCTCCCGAGTTACTCTTGAGCCAATCCTGATTGAAGGTTTGTTTTAATAAGCAACAGTGTTATGTTTTAATAAGCAATAGTGTTAAAGAAGACCTCTCCATCCTGTGGCTTTGTTTTAAAGATAGAATTCAGCGCGCGGCCGCATCTATTGATGTGACCTACAAAGGGAAATGCGCACCATCCAGTGCCAGAGCAGTTATACTTATGATTTGTTTGAAACACACAGGTTTGATATGTTTAATTGAATTTACTGCCATGTCTACACACTGCGGGGAGACGGGAGATGAAATCTTTGAATGTGGATGGATGTGCACATCAGATTGTTGTGAGACGGAGCTTAGGGTTCGCCTCCTGAGCTGCTTTGGTGCCCAGGCGTGAGTTGAGGTGGAGAGAGGTGGGGGGGGGGGGGGTCATTAATCTGTCTGGTGTAACATGGCTCTTGGGTTAGGCTGGGATCATTCTCTGCGGAATGATCTTAGTGCGGGAGACAAGTGAAGGAGAGGTGTACTGACTGTGTGGGTAGACACTTTGGAAGTGATTGCCCACCAGTCTCAAAAGCCGCTGTGTCTCCCTGTCCCTGGGATAGCAGGGGGCGATCAAACAGCACAATACCCCCCTCCCCCTCCATGGCAACACGAAGGGCAATGATCCCAAGGCTTTAGCGTCAGGAACAGCGGGCAGGCGACAATCACCTGCCATAACGCGAGAGAGATCATGCACTGTTGTAGGTCTCTTTGAACGTCGGTGTTTGTGTCTTTCTCCACTCATTGTTGGCCCTATCTGTCACCATCCCCACCTACAACCCTCTGCTTCCCGGCCATGTGTGTGACCCCTTCCCTCCCCTCTCCAGCTCCCCACCCATTGCACCGGCGCGGGGCTTTGCACTGTCTTCACGTCGGCGATGCCAGCAGGTCAGTGCCAGTCGCCCGGGGCAGTCGCTCCCTTCAGTTCCCAGGGGGTCGGGACGGGACTGGAGTTGGGAGGGAAAGGTGGGGGGAGGAAGGGTGGATTAGATGAGCAGGAGAGTGGGGTTGTTTGCAGTTGCAGAGGGAGGGGGCAAGGGCGGTACAGTTCCCAGTCTCAGCTCCTGTCCAGTTACTCATGTCTATCCTGTCATGAGTAAAGTGTGAGCCTGCAGCCCTTCACCTCCACCCCCCTCCCCTCAGTCCGACACCGAGATCCTGCTGAAGATGGGCAGCTGCCGGCTGGATGAAGTGGCAGTGGGTACCATAGGGGCAGAAGCTGATGGTGTGCAAGGTACGTCTTGTTCTTGGGGTGGCGGATGAGGGGGCGCAGCTAGGGCTGTGGGCGAACTGCCACTTGTCACTATAGCGGCCCATCGGGGAGCGGGTTCCTCTGGAGTTGGAGCGGGGCTGGGGGTTGGTGTCCCGTTGGTCCTGACATTTCCGGCCACCCCCTGGGACAGGAGCTGAGACTGGGAACTGTACCGCCCTTGCCCCCACCCTCTGCAACTGCAAACAACCACACTCTCCTGCTCACCTAACCCACCCATCGCCCCCACCATTCCCTCCCAACTCCAGTCCCGTCCCGACCCCTTTGGAAACTGAAGGGAGCGACTGCCCCGGGCGACTGGCACTGACCTGCTGGCATCGCCGACGTGAAGACAGTGCAAAGCCCCCGCGCCGGAGCAATGGGCGGGGAGCTGGAGAGGGGAGGGAAGGGGTCACACATATGGCGGGAAGCAGAGGGGTGTAGGTGGGGGTGGTGACAGATAGGGCCAACAATGAGTGGAGAAAGACAGAAACACCGACGTGTAAAGGAGACCTACAACACTGCATGATCTCTCTCGCGTTATGGCAGGTGATTGTCGCTGGGAAACTGAAGGGAGCGACAATCTGCTGCTGCCTGCCCGCTGAGTTAAAGAGTTCCCACGGTAGACTCATGATACACTAAGGTAAACGCACGGGCACTACGTTCTTACAACGAGTTAAAATGTTTCAATTCTTAACCACAAGAGTAAATTTGACTCGTGGAAAACTTTAAACATGTTTGATTTTTTTCAAGAGTTGACAAGTTTCACGGGCACCTGCAGTTAGCGCGACGAGTCTCTAAGTTGCGTCCACGAGTTCCGCACGTTAATCGTATGTTATTACCACGAGTTTTAACTCGGGGTACCTATTGTGTCAACTCGCAACGTGAGACTCAGCTTTCACAGGAAGAAAATAGTTGAATTTCGATTTTGTGCACAGTTTTGGTCTCCTAATTTGAGGAAGGACATCCTTGTGATTGAGGCAGTGTAGCGTAGGTTCACGAGAGTGATCCCTGAGATGGCGGGCCTGTCATATGAGGAAAGATTGAAAAGACTAGGCTTGTATTCACTGGAGTTTAGAAGGATGAGGGGGATCTTATAGAAACATATAACATTATAATAGGACTGGACAAGCTAGATGCAGGAAAAATGTTCCCAATGTTGGGCGAGTCCAGAACCAGGGGCCACAGTCATAGAATAAAGGGGAGGTCATTTAAGACTGAAGTGAGAATAAACTTTTTCACCCAGAGAGTTGTGAATTTATGGAATTCCCTGCCACAGAGGACAGTGGAGGCCAAATCACTGGATGGATTTAAGAGAGAGTTAGATAGAGCGCTAGTGGCTAGTGGAGTCAAGGGATATGGGGAGAAGGCAGGCACGGGTTATTGATAGGGGACGATCAGCCATGATCACAATGAATGGCAGTGCTGGCTCGAAGGGCCGAATGGCCTCCTCCGGCATCTATTTTCTATGTTTCTATGTTTCTATGAATGCTGTGTGGAAACGTGTGTTGTTTGCAACATACTGCTTTAAAGCAGTGAAATCATAATTGCTTGGCCACCAAGAGCAATGGGACAAACTTTCATTCAGCTGAAGCTGTTCCCCACTCCCAGAACTGACCATGAGACCAGATGATACGATAGTGGCTTTTACATACAGGATGGCGTTTAAGATATGTGGAAGTGCAAGAAATAGAGTGATATGGATCATGTATAGGCAGATGATATCTGTTTGACTTGCCGTCATGTTCGGTGGTAACATTCCTGTGCTTTACTGCTGTACTGTTCTGTTTGATGTGGTTTAGCAGTTAGTCATAACTTGCTGTTGCTTTTCTGGACTCTGGTTCAGGTTGTGCTCAATATCTCAATGGACGCTTAGTCATATAATTCAAAATTAATCACCTGCACTTGCAGGTCAGTTCCTGTTTGGAGTCTCCTGCTATTGTTGCAATTACTTTAACATTAGGTTCAATTAGTTTAAATTCAGTCTATTAGCATGGATCAGGACACACCATTTTGGATTCAATTAATTTTAGTCACTGGTCTTATATCCTAAAGACGGTAGAAAGTAATGATATCCAACATCATCTTCTGTTGCAAATCCATGAGGATTTCAGCTTGTCCTTCTGAGTCCATCCAACAGATTTTAGTTGCTGACGATTTGAGATCCTACACATCACACAGACTCCATCATTTCCTTTCAGAAAGAGGGCTAATGGTCAGAAGGATTTCCTTTTATCGGCATATTTTGCTTTCTTAGACTGGATAAGCTCCAAAAAGTGACAAAGAAAACACTTGACCCTTACATTCCTTGTGGAACGACACCACCACTGTTGGTATACACACTGAAGAATATGAACACCTGTCCCATCCATCCCAACTCAGCGCAGACTAGTGCAGCTCCTCCGCTCATTGCAATATAGATCCACGCAAGAAACCATGTGCGTTCCCAATCAGCATCTGAGCAGAAAACCTCTATCATTGATTATTTTAATGTATCCTACTGGGAAGCAGTTAAAGAGTCATACAGCGTAGAATCAGCCCATGGCCCAACTTGCCCACACCGACCATCTACACTAGTCCCATTTGCCTGTGTTTGGCCCATATCCATCTAAACCTGTCCCATCCATGTACCTGTCTTATGCCCCTGTCCCACTTAGGAAACCTGCACGGAAACCTCTGGAGACCTTGCGCCCCACCCAAGGTTTCCATGAGTCGCCAGGGGATTTGGTCACTTGCCTGGAAAGCCTCGACCAAAGCGTGAGCTGCATCTACTGACCAAAGATCCTATAGGATCTTTGCTACCGACCGCGCACACAAAAACACACACACACACACACACACACACACACACACACACAAACAAAACACATCGCGAATGTGGGGGCCAGGGACAGCGGAGGAGCGCTGTCTCCGCAATGAAGAGGAAGGTAAACGGCTGCCACAGAGCACGGTAAGTCCTTTAGAGAGCGCAGGAGGGAGAGAGAGAAGGGGAGAGAAGGGGAGAGAGAGAAGGGGAGAGAGGAGAGAGAAGGGGAGAGAGAAGGAGAGAGAGAAGGGGAGAGAGAAGGGGAGAGAGAAGGGGAGAGAGAAGGGGAGAGAGAAGGGGAGAGAGAGGGAGAGAGAAGGGGAGAGAGAAGAGGAGAGAAGGGGAGAGAAGGGGGGAGAAGGGGAGAAGGAGTGGAGACAGTTTTAAGAAGTTTAATAAAGTTAGCAGGCATGTTACCTTCCGGCGGATCTTATAGGTCCTGAAAACCAAAGAACCTACAGGATCTTTGCTGAAAACTCCAATGAGCCAATCAAAATAGCTGGTCAGCGAAGGAGATTGCCTTCGACTGCCTGTAAGTAAATAGCGACCCCACTCCACAGGCTTCGACCAAACGGCAACAAATATTTAGTCGAGGCCGGTTTTGGTTTTGTTGAAATAATCGCATAGGAGCGATCCTTCTCTCCCCAATAAAATTGAAGAATACAATATACAAGAAAAATCCGATTATCCATAGCACAATACGAATTTGGAGACAAATAAAATTTACTCTTAAATTAAGAAACCTATCGCTTCTCTCTCCTATAGCTAATAATCCGTCGTTTAAACCATCTATTATCGACAAAACTTTTACTCACTGGGAAAGAATAGGAATTAAAACATTTGGAGAAATGTATGAAATGGGAAACCTTTTATCATTCCAAAAATTACAACTCAAATACAATTTGAAAAGTAATCAATATTTTAGATACCTTCCAATTCGAGATTATTTGAAAAAAACATACATAAGGATACCAAACTCTGACGTCAGATCTATTAGATGAAGGCATGAACAGAAAGGCTGAATTAAATAACTTAATAGCATACTTGTATAATATAATTCTAAATATAGATACTATCATCAGATGCAATAAGAAGAGAGTGGGAACAAGAACTAACTACAAACATTTCTAAAGACAGACGGGATAAATATCTGCTATATGTACATAAATGCTCAATTAATGTAAGACATATCCTAATCCAATTCAAAATTTTACATAGACTATATTACTCGAAAACCAAACTGAATAAAATGTTTCCAAATGTTTCCCCCATCTGTGATAAATGTTTATCTCAAGAAGCAACTATAGCATACACCTTCCTCTCCTGCATAAAACTCCATAAATTTTGGAAAGAAATCTTTGAAATCATCACAAAACTATTTAAAAATAAAATTGGACCCCAACACAGAATTGATTATTTTTGGAACAATGGAAGCCTGCTCTGAGCTAACTTTATTTCAAAATTGTTTCCTTAACTATGGCTTGATTACGGCAAAAAAACTTATACTTCTGTTATGTCTCTATTGTTAAATTTAAAACAAGAAGTTGTACACAAAATGTATTCTGTTATATGCCACGGTTTATACTACTGTATATTGCTTCTAATAAAAATTAATAAAAATAAATAAAGAAATAAAAGAAATAATCGCAGGAACATAGAAGAAGCCTCAACTACGCGGAAACCACTTTCCACCATTAGGGAGAGTGACCAAAACTCCGGGAACCTCACGGAAACCTCCGGGAACCTCATGGAAACTTTGGGTGGGGCGCAAGGTCTCCAGAGGTTTCCGTTCAGGTTTCCTAAGTGGGACAGGGGCATAATTGTTATTTAAACGTTGCAATAGTCTCTGCCTCAACTACCTTCTTGGTAGCCCATTCCATACAGCCGCCATCCCTTTGTTTGAAAAAGTTACCCCTCAGATTCTTATTAAATCTTTCCCCCTGATCTTTCTACAACATCGATATTACTGTTCTTGCTGTCGTGATTTTTATGTGATTTTGTATAAGCTAGTGGAAGTATATGAATAATGTGTCATGGTATGCTAGACATTACTATCACATGATGAAGTTTCTTGGAATTTCATTTTCAAAGATGCAGGTCAGGTCGTCCTCAAAAAAATGTCATGATAAGGCCAGTTCTCCTTGTTCAGCCTGGCTAAAGAAATGGTGGATCTAGGAATTAAACCAGAGAACAGTGGAGCACAGACCCTTTGGTCCAAAATGTCCATAAACTAATCTTCTCTGCCTGCACGTGAACCATATCCCTCCATTCCCTACAGATGTCTATCTAAAAGCTTCTTAAACATCACAATTGTAACTGCTTCCACTACCCTAGATAGCAGCAACTCTCTGTGCAAAAAAAAAACTTGCACTGCACATCTTCTTTAAATTTTACCCCTTTCACCTGAAAGTTATACCTCTAGTCTTTGATATTTCTGCCCTGGGAAAAAAGGTTCTGACTATCCACCCAAGTATGCTTCATTATTTTATACTATAATTTTCAGATAATTTCAATCTTGGTACTCTCTGGCTCCAGGACTACGTGACTGGAGGAAGTTTCAATTCATATGTACATCGTTATCTCCCTATCATAAATCTGGACTGAAAGCTTTAACCTGACCTTTCAAGTAATTTATTACAACTCTGGCTGCTGTATGCTAAAAGCATGCTGGTAGACCAGGGTTTCATTATTAGTTAATTATGAACTAATCGATGTTAGTTGATGTGAATTCATACCAATGAATCAAATAATGAACAAACTATCCAAAGAGCCATGATTCTGCATATGTGTTAATTTATCCTTTTACTAATGAAATTAACACCCATTCAGCAGTGCTGAAGTGTTCTTTATCACTGTTAAAATCGCCCAGCAAATTTGTAAGACTTCAAGTATCTCTGTAGTTTCCAGTTTTTATTTACTTTAAATCTGGATAGACCCTTACAGAACCAGGGGGTAATTGACCTTTTGAAAAATTAATGACACTCAGTTGTATACCTCTATTTTATTCACCTTTGACCCAGATAAATTCTTCATACTCAAGTGCTTGTGTGTGAAAGCGTGGTGTTATGTTTGTCTTGAAGCTGTCGTGGCACTGTAATTCCTGAAAAGGATTATTAAAGGAATAATCTAATCTAATCTAATTTGTCAAGGTTCTATTAATATACCTACAAGCCTATGTTCTATCACCTTAACATAAATAATTCATATCACACAGCCTCAGTAAAAACAATCTGCCTTCTCTCCCATCAGATCTTTTTCAGTAATCTAAGATTATGAGTACTGTGTTTAACGACCTGTTGTGCTGCTCAGTAAGATTTCATTGTCTGATTTGGTACCCATTGACAATTAAAAACACTCTCGGGCTCTCGTGATTCTTGACACGGTTATTGACAATTCTGCTTGAAGGAAGTTCACCTCCATCTACTCTAACAAACCTCACATCACTTGAAAAACCAC